>NC_081405.1:690743483-691067650 GCF_030272615.1 Cryptomeria japonica | reverse complement strand
ATTCCTTCACTACCTACCCTCTCATTGTTTTTTTATTTTCTTTACCTACCCTCTAATCATAGCCGACCATTTATCTTTTACACCTCTCAATCTTATCCCTCCATTTCTTATAGCATCTTTTATATAAGGAGATGCTTCCTTCATTATCAACTCCCACTGACTATCCGACTACTCTACGCTTTCGAACTTTCATATGCAATCAAGCCTACTTGCAACCACATTTTCGTTCTTTGTTGAGCTCTTGTGCACACATAAAATCTGAGAGCAAATATATCAAACAAGATCAATGGAGATAGGAAGAATGGAGATCCAAACCCTATTGGACATGTGATGGTATAATATTTATGATTTCATTTGATTTGCATTGTCTTAGGTAATCTTCATACGTTATGGTGAATTTTTGTTGTTGTTAGGCTAGGGTTTTGTGGTTGAATTCATTTAGTCTTTCAATATTGTTGTTTTCACTTTTCACCATATACATTTTGGCACACCCCATGGGACATAGATTTTTGTTGGATCTATGTTTTTTGCAAGTTTTTCTAACCCTATATTGTTGTTTTGTAAAACAATTTAGAGAATAACCTTGTGCAACTAGGGTTTTGGACACAAAATCAAGATCTTTGAGAGATTTGATCCGATCTCACAAACGGATTGGAATTTTTGTACAAAATTTTGTTGGTAAGTTGAAGACAGTATCAAGAGCTCTCAATCCAAAATTCAGAATTTTTGGAGCAAATTTTCATGATCTGTTCTTTGTGATTTTAATTTTGATGCAAAATATTTCCTAAAAAATTAGATCTTTAAAAATTAGGGTTTTTTCATTATTTTGATCAGATCTTACAAACGGCTTTGAATTGTGGCATAAAAATGTTTTTGCAGGTCAAGAACATTATTAGAGGTGCTCGGTAAAAATTCAGAGTTTTTGGAACATATTTGAAGTTTCTATGAATTTTTTATGTATTTTCATAAAAAATTAATTTTGAGAGAAAATTAGTAATTTTTTTTTTATTTTCTTACATTTTTGGAAATCTCTCAAAATTATACATAGGATCTGTTATTTGTAATTTTAAATTTGATGCAAAATAACTCCCAAAAAATCGGATCTTTGAAAATTAGGGTTTTGCATTATTTTGCTCATATCTCACAAACTGCTTGTAATTTTTGCAGGAATTTTTTATGCAAGTTTGGAAGGTCATCAGGAGTGTCCAGTAAAAATTTCATATTTTTTGGATCAATTTTGCATTTTATATGAATTTTTTATGATTAATTTTTTGAGCAAATTAGTAAATTTTTGGATTTTCTTACATTTCTGGAAATTTCTTAAAATTTTATGAGTGGTCTTTTTTTTTGATAAATCAGATCTTTAAATTGATAAAAAAACACATTGTTGAAGGCCCCTATTTCACAAAGTTTTTTGGATCTAAAATTTACCTAACTTGTGTGCTTGCAGGAAGGGTTGATCATTTGAAACAATCCAAACTACTAATAGATCTTTGTTGTAGGACCTTGGCAAGGGTTTTTAATCTTTATTGTGTGCCATGTTTTCATAGACTAGCAAACATTTCAATTGGTGCACTAAAATTGAACCAGTGTCTTTTGTGTCTTGGGCAATAGGCTCTTTTTATTTCATCTTTAGAGGGTTTATCTCCCCATGTGGTCATTAGGACTACTAGTGAGGAGAGAACGACCCAAGTGGTAGTGAGGAAAACCCACCTCTTTCGAACCACTATAAACAACTGTATTCATGGTGAAAGCTATGGATAACGTGTGTTGATTAGTTCATACCGACATTATGTCTCCCCATAAACCTGTTTGATCAAATTTATTTGATCAGTTGTAGGGTGTAACCCCTACCGACTGGGAGCCTTCTGTATTTACATAGCTAAAAATGCCACATGTATGGCCACACGAGCGGATGCCCTTACTAGCACCTTTTTGTTTTATAAGCCAAAATCCTTCTAGTTGTTGGGGCAGGAGGTCGGACCTCTGGAGTGGCCCACACACATACGGTTCTTAGTAGAGATACAAAGTTTTCCACGGGGAGTTTTCGTGGGGACTGATGCTTGGCTTCCCTAAGAAGTGAGTGTCGAGGGTGGAGCCAGTGGGGTCAAACATCTAAGTATCCGCTCTAAATAGTGTAGCCTTGGAGGAAACCTCATGTGGGATCAACAACTATTGTCCTGGCCAACCATAAGAATTGTGCTTGTCTTATTTTGAACAATCAAACATTCAAGATCAAACATCAAAACATTGTGTCTTTTGTGTCTTCAAGTGTATGCAAAACATTTTTACATCAAACAACACACTTTTCTTTGATTCATTTTAAATCTAAACACTTGCAAACATTAAATCCTCATCAACATCGTGTCCTCTTGTCACGAAAAAATAGTCAAAAATTCAGATTTGGTCACAACAAACAACTTTACAAATTGGAAAAATTTATAGTCCAACAAACAAGAGTAATCAGTTTCAGAATTCTTGAGCTTCCTAAGCTATCTCTTCAGGTTTTCATCTAGCATTCAACCTATCTTTGGGTCTCACAAAGTCCATCATTGCTTTACACCTAACATTACATTCACATTTGTCTAAACTTGAGTCAAAAGGTCACTTGTTTGTCCTCATCTTGCTTTGTCAGCACACTACATACAACAACATTTTGCTAAGTGGTCCCTCATCAAGGTCTATCACCTTTGGGGCTCATTTGGTCTTACTTAGAGTCAAGGTCAACTTACCTCATCAAGAGAAACTATCATCTCTTTGGAAGTCACACCTACTCTACTACATACATACTTGGTCTTACACTTTGGACATTGCAAGTAAACCTCGGATTCATTTACATTCCATCCAACTCTTAGTCTTTCATACTCTTTTCATTTTCATCTAATCTCACACATCTTGGTCAAGACCTAGTTCATGGTTGAAACTCGTTCCCAAAAATCTAGGAGAGAAGCTAAAGAGGCTCAAAAATTCGCAAACATGAGTGCCTATGAGTATGACAATGATGTCTTTTTCAATTCTGATCATACTACATTATCTAACATGGATGCCTACAGAAACATTCCAAATGTTGAGAACATGGACACTATAAACAACAATGATACACACAATGACAATATGGACAACATTTCAGTACATTCAGCAGAAGTGGAAGACTCCATTATGGATCCCCATTTTAATTGATTGGTTGAGGAAATAATGAGGAGAGATAGATAATATTTCTTACAAGTGATGGCACAAAGTGGAGCCAAGATCCCTCATGATTTTGACATGTCTCAAATAATGGAAAATCGACCTTTGCAACAACCTCACCTCAACATGGATCAAAGGAGGCCTAATAGTGGAGGCAATAGAGGACCACATCTTGTGCCTGAATCACCATCATCTTTGTTTCAAAAACCCGAGGTCCCATACACACATGGTCAAGCATATGATACTCACCTTCGCAAACCATTATGGAAGTCTTATGCAGACAAATATACTCAATCACATGCCTATGCTAAGGACCAACCACCAAAGCAATTGGATATCCAAAGGCATGCTCAAAATTTGGACACAAGGAAACCCCGTGTCAAATTTGGGGGCAACACATTAGAACAAACTCATGACATGCATGTAGAGTATGGCATACATGGACAAAGCAGATATACCATTCCTCACCATGACTCTATACCAAGTGGTCCATATACGCAGCATCATTGTAGACCTCCTCCATATGAACATGTGTATGATCAATATCATCCATATATGCAACATGCTTCTCCTCCACCCAGCGCCTCAGGCATGGGGTATGGTCCAAGAAGTCGGTCTCCACCTAAGAACAATTTGGAACAACAAATCAAAGACTTACAAAAGAAAATGGAGGATATAAATGCACCGAAGCCAACTTACACAATGAGAGACATATGTCCCTATCCATTTGACAAAAGCATTCCAATGCCTCCTTTTCCTACACATTTTGTGACACCTAAGTTTGATAAGTACAAAGGAAAAGGGGATCCTAAGGCACATACAAGATAGTTTTTCACAGCTTGCATTGAGGTAGCAGCAGAAGAGACATATTTGATGAGATTATTCCCACAGAGCTTAGGTGATCAAGCTATGGAATGGTTCTCCCAACTCCCACCTGGAATTAAGTCTTGGGGTGATCTAGCAGAGGCATTTATCCAACACTTCTCATACATCATAGAGACATACATATCAGTCACTACTTTGTACAACACCAAACAAAAGGATGGAGAATCTTTTTCATCATTTTTACAAAGATGGAGAAATCTAGCCAGCAGATGCTCTTGTGAAATTCCACAAAAACAAATTGTAGAGATGTTCACCCAAAATGTCAACAAAGACATTGGTTATGACTTGAGAAAAGCTTGTTTGTCCACCTTCAAGGATGTCATTGAAAAAGGCTTAGCAATAGAGAAGGTCCTAATTGAGCAAGGCATCATCAAAATATTCAAAGAAAACAAAGAAAACTATAAAGGAAAAGACAAGCCAAGATTTTGGAATAAAAACAAAAACACAGTCAATGATGGTGTTGTTGATGCCAATACAGTACGACCCAAAATCATTTTTTCGGGATCAAGCTCTACAAACAATCAAGTGAATACTCAAACAACTTCCAAATCATGAAGGAAGTACACCCCATTGGGAGAACCACTTGAATCAGCTTTCAAGAAGCTAGTGGCTGTAAAGCGAAAAATCGAGCTAGTAGCTGTAAAGCGAAAAATCGCGAGCGAACCCTAAGTGTTCCCTCCACCACTCCCAAGGGGAAGGGGGTCACTTAGGATTGTCGGTTTTCACTTAGGGGAGACTTTACATTCAAAAGAGGGGTTGAAACCCACAAGATCCAATCCCACACAATGCAAGATTGGATTCTAAATGAGTTTCAAGGCTTATGACAGCAAGGCTACCCTCTTTTGTAAAGAATATAGATAGAAGGATTAAGCTAGGAATGCATGAAAAGTGAGAAAGATTCGCTTATAAACAGAGATAGGAATATGGGATGAAGCTGCAGACCTGGAATTAGCAGTAAAATGTCGAGACGGCGCTGTCCTACAAATTTGAGCGAAAGTTGACGGGACGATGGCGCCCCGCGTGCACACGGTCCTCCGAAAAATCCGTGAAACGAAGGGGGATCTGTTCGTCTCTGCACAAGGATTCCAGATCTTCAATTTCAGCCGCGTACCTGCAACCTACACACAGAAAAGTGAAGACGATTGGGGGGTTAGGGATTAGGGGTTTGCCCTTAGGTCAAACCCCGGTTTTGGAATTAACCAATAAATGAGAAATGCTGTAAATGTAAATGACTGTAATGCAAAACAAGTACTAGTACCTTGTTGTAAGAATGTTTGTATTCTTACATGCGAAGGTGTAGATGTTGTTGTATGTTGTATGTTGTATGTTGTATGTTGTAGTATGTGATCTCCTCTTCAATGGTTGAATCCTTGTCTTGAATGCAACGCTTAGCCTTGAATGGAGACTTAGAATGATCAATTGCTTAAAGGAATGCTTGAATGCTTGAATGTTTGAATGTTTGAGTATCGCTTCTGCCTTTTTTCCCGTCCTCTTCCCAAAATGGGAGAGGAAATGTAGTTTATATACTTGCCAATTAGGGTTGATAGACTGATTTTTCTGACCTTAGGCCGACCAAGAAACAATATTTTCCAAATTGCAAACATAAAGACCCGAGGTCCCAAAAGAGACCGGGCCCAAAATAGGGCCAGGGACCAGGGCGCTGGGCGCTCTGGTCCCACCTCCCGGGACAGCAGGGTGCAAGGAGGATCAGGCCAGGGTGCTGAAAAAATGCAGTTTTTGATGTCATGGACAAGTTTCGGGGTCTCCATTCAGGTTCCGTGTTGCATCGCCATCGTGAAGACCCAAATGCAGTCGAAATTGCAAGTGTCGCAATTTTAGGAAGCTACATTTAGCCCCCACTTTAGCGGGAGTATAAGCGTACGCTCATACTTCCGGTAAAGTACAAGGAAACAACATTGAAAGACTTTCACCACGTCAAGGAGACAAGACACACCAAACCCCCAGTGGACTAAGGATCTTACGACTTCGATTGACAAAGTAAAAGGGAAGATCATGAGGGAGAACCATGACTGTCAGTAGTAAGGTTCCCTCACTATGAGTCATGCAAGAGAAATACCAAAAAATTTCAAGGCAAAGCTAAGGCAAAGCTAAGTTTGCCAAGAAATTTTCAAGTATTCCTGAAGGGATAGACAAGGTGTATGCCCCCCTACGTTAAAGCGATCGCACATGCCTCAACGGGGGTGATTGCTTTAACGTAGTGATACACATAAGAAACGAGAAGGGAAAGGAGCACGTTATCACAAAGATTTAGCCCCCAAGTGTGAGATAAACCCAAGGATAATAGACACAAAACACAAAGCACAAGGTGACTTCGCTTTCCTCAGGGTCAGTATGCTGTATGATAATTCATGTATATCATATGTATGTATGCATAATTGTTCTTCATTCCCCAATCAAGGAAGGTCACCTAGAAGAAGGGAACACATGTGTCTTTTGAGTCAACATGAGAGAGACCAACAGAGATCTCAGTGCTTTGCATCGTCCTCAAGTAGACAACACTAAGGACAACAAATAGAAGAATGAGAATAACACATAGAAGAAGTAACAAAAGAGAGGAGGAGAGAATCTGCTATGCTAATGAATTAGTCTAGCACGTCATCTACCCCCCGATCTTGCTGGTCAATGTTTCGGGAAGGCAGGGAACACGCTAGAGGAGGAACATCCAACACAGCAGATGGAGCTATCACAAGATCCAAACAAGGGCTATGTTCATGTTCCAAGCCACGTTGTTCTTGTCTAGGAGCTAGGATAAGTGCTTTAGAAAATTCGTTAGATAGATGGTTATCAATATCAACAAATTCATATTCACTATCAGAAGAAAGAGAAGTAACATTTTCATCATGAATAACATTTTCATCTATATCATCATCAAGATTTACAAAAATAGGATCTTTAACTCGCACAGGATCAAGACCATCATGCATCTTATGTTTAGGAGATTTTGGAGAAAATGGAATAATGCTTGTTGAAGGTGTTTTTGGGGATTGCAAAGTTTGAGAAGCAGCTGCCTGAGCTCTAAGACGACGCTTTCGTTGACGATCACGCACAGAACGATTTCGTCTAGTCTTAGTAGGAAGTGGAGAAGATTGAGGAGGAGGAATGTTCTCATCCTTATCACTTGGGTGTTTAGGTTGTGGTCTCTTAGGTTGGATAATAGGAGAAGAGGAAGGTCTCTTCTCTCTATAGAAGGAAGGAGGAGGAACTTCTCCATATAAAGGAGGAATATTTGGTTTAGGAAGGAGACCAAGTCCATCATGACGAGGAGGTATAGGTCTACTTTTAGAAAATTTATCAGACATAGACATAGTCACATCCATAGGAATGGGTTGGGAATCTTCTTGAGGAAAGACATTAGTTTTATCTTTCAAAGGAAGAACTTCCTTCTCAAGAATGATAGGAATATCAAGTTTGGGTGTTCTAGGTTCACTTAGAGACAGGATCATATCTGTTTTCCACTTTTGATAAGATTTGAAAAGATGATCACTTTGCGGAGGAAGAGATTGGAATTGTTTAGGCCAAAAATAATCAATAGGAATGCTAGAAGTTCTTTCAGCTGGTTTAAAGAGACTATGATTGACAGTAACAACTTCACCATTATGGGGAAATTTCAAACACTTATGTATAGGAGAAGCAATAGCTTTCATGGAAGATAGCCAAGGATAGCCAAGCTTCACACGAAATTGTTTGGATGAAGGAATAATAGCAAAGTTCACATCAAGGGATTTGTTATGGACCTCAATAGGTAATGTAATAGAACCAATTGCAGGAGAAGAAAATGCATCAAATAATTTCACAATCACATCTGTTTTATCATAAATCACTTGATTCAATTGCAAAGTAAAAAGAAATTCTTCAGTAATAACATTAACCATGCACGAAGGATCAATAAGCACTCCACGGCAAGGTGTATTCTTGACTTTTGCAACTATGTATAAAGGACCATCAGGTGCCCTGATAGTTTCACTAGAATCAAATGTGATGGAAGGTTCTTTAGGGTTTTCTTGCTGCTCTACAAAGTTAATCACATTCGGAGTCATAGACACAAGACCATCAGATGAGAAAGAAGAATCATTAGCCTCAATCGCATTAGAGGTATGAGAAGGTAATGGATCAGTAGAAATCTGAAGATTTTGGTTAGGAGGAGCTACAGATGTGTTGCCTTTATCATTCACTCCAGAAACAAAGATAGTATTATTATCAATCAAATCTTGAATTTTACCCTTTAAAGCAAAACATTTTTCAGTATCATGCCCAGGTTGACGATGAAATTGACAAAAAGATTTGTTATCAAAATAGGGTGAATTAATCTTTGTAGGATCTATTTGCCTTATAGGAGGAAGAGTAAGCACATTTTGTTCCAATAACTTATTCATAATACTATGCAATGATTCATTCAGAGGAGTAAACTTTCTTTCTTTCTTGAAAAAGTTAGAAATAGGAGGCACACCTGATGCTGCATTCACATTGTTGTTGATGATGTTTTCATTGAACTTAATGGAATCTTTGTTCGGTTTAAACTTTCCAACTGGTTGTTGACTACTATCACCCTTATCACTCGGAGCCATAGGATTTGCTTGTTCCATTTGACTCATAGTCAGTTGATAATTGTGAAGAGTTGCACACAACTGTTGGAAAGAAGTAAACTCAGAAAATAGGAGTTTGTCTTGAATATCTTTTTGCAAATTAGAAATAAAGATTCTTTGAATATCATTGTCAGGCACTGGAAAAGAAATTTGAGCATACAAATGCTTATATCTACCAATGAAATCAGTCACTTTTTCTTTAACACCTTGTTTACAATGCATTAAATCAATCAAAATAACTTTAGGACTTATATTGTTTTGAAATTGTTGAATGAAAGCATTTGCAAGTTGTTCAAAAGAAGTAATAGAATAAGAAGGCAACGAGCAATACCATTATAGGGCTTTATCTCTTAATGTCCTAGTAAACAGTTTTGCAAGCAACCTTTGGTCATAAGCAAAATCAGTACATATTGTTTGAAAAGTCTTAATATGTGTTAGAGGATCACCTTTACCATTATAAAGCTCCAAATGCGGGATTTCAACATGTTTAGGAGGGATAGCTCGAACAATGTCAAGAGAAAGTGGGCTCGCAACATCAAATGTGGGCACACTAAACTTAGATTGATTCATAGAGGCAATTTGTTGCTGCAAGGAAGAGACAGTTTGTGCAAGATTGTTAATGGTCGCTTCAGTCGAAGAATTCATATTAGATGTGTTAGATTGAGATGGAGGTATTATGTTATTGAAAGAAGGTAAAGAGTAGGGTGGCGGGACACTATGATAGTTAGTCATAGGAGAAGATTGGAAAAGAGGAACACTACAAGGAGGAATGGAATGGTTGAATGAATTGCCCCCTTGTGTCATGTTCATTTGTGGAGATGTAATAGGAACACTCATTGAAGGAATGAATGAAGAAGTCGGATTGAATGAAGGAAGAGGGTTAATTGAAGAAGAAGGATTTCCCCCATGACTGGTAATCATAGGCGGAATGTCTTGTATAGAAGTAGTCATTATGTTTGATGTAAAGGTAGGTATGCTAGCAATAGAAGTTGTCAGAGGAATAGAATGATTGACTTGAGTGGGAGGTTGTGTATAACCCAAATTTTCAGTACAACTCTTCATAGGCATCACATTCGAATCCACAATGTGTGCAATACCATGCAAAATATCAATTCCATTCTTATCACTTTGAAGCATATGTTTTAGACCCTTAATTAAAGGAAGAGCTTGACTATTGGGGTATTCTTGAGACACCCATTGTCGAAAATCGTCAAATTGGTTATCCAATTTCGAAAGTTGTTCTACAGAAACCTCATGGAGAGCTTCTTCATCATTAAGAGGATTAGAGGAATTATCCATGTCCTCGTTAAAAAGGCTATTCAAATTAGGTTCCATCTCCTCGGTAATTAAACCTTTGAAAGACTTAATTCTAAGGCTTCGTCTAATGAGAATCGTGTAAGTAGGGATTATTGTTGTAAAACTCATGCACTAGAGAGGGAGAGAAGATTTTGAATTTTAGAGGTAGCAAATTTCAATAAAATTAGCCAATCTTCTAGATTTAAGCTGTTAAATGCAATCATAACAATCTCCCGAAATTTCGAAAAAAATGTCAGGGACCGTGGCGCTCGGAGTGCACACGGTCCTCGCAACTTTTTTCGAAATTTGCAGGGATGAAAGGTATGATGATTTTAAAGCTAATCTGAAAAAATTGAGTGATTTTACGATCTGTTGATAGGCCAAGTTAAAGTTGCAATCTCAAAATTGAACCCTACCAAGATTGTTGAAAAATGCAAAATTTGAATTTTGAAAAAGAGAGGGAAACTGAAATTTTGAATTTTATGATTTTAGAGGGAATACCAAAAGCAATGCAAGTTTTGGAATTTTAAAAGTTGACTCAATTTCATGCAAAATTCAATTTTGAAAGCAGAAATCAAAGTTGGTGTAATTAAGCACTTAATTTCAAAAGTCACAAATTGCAAGAATTTGAATAAAGCACTGAAATTTTGAATGAACACCAACACACTTTTCAGATTTAGGACAGTAAGAAACACAATTTCGACATGAATTTTAATTTCAACAATTTTTGAATGATTAGAAGCCTTAAACCAAGCAATCAAAAGACCAACTTTGACCTTAATTTTGAAAGTGTTAGAATTGATAAAACCAGCCAAAATTCTGGATTTTAGCAGAAAAATACAGTAAGATCTAGCTCCCGAAATTTCGGAAAAAATGTCGGGGACGATGGTGCTCGGAGTGCACACGGTCCTCGCAACTTTTTTCCAAATTTTCAGGGATGAAAGATATTATGATTTTGTTGCGGAATCCAAAGTTACAGCTGATTTGGAGATGTTTTGATCAGTGAAATTATCAGTCAAAGGTTGAATCAAGAGGGCTTTAAAAATTAGGGTTTTGACACTTAACCACTTAATTTTCAAAATTAAAGCACAAATATGAATTGATAATTTGTAATAGAAGGGTAGATCTGAAACAAGCATTAACAATTAAACATTTCACAAGCTCAATTACTAAAAAGAAAATTTTAGAGTTTTTATGCAATTAACCTCTAAAATTTGCAAAAGATCAAATATGGAAATGTAATCAAGGAAGCCAATTTTCAGATCTAACCATGAATAATCAGAAAGGATGTTCACGTCGGGTTCACCAAAATGTAAAGCGGAAAATCGCGAGTGAACCCTAAGTGTTCCCTCCACCACTCCCAAGGGGAAAGGGGGTCACTTAGGATTGTCGGTTTTCACTTAGGGGAGACTTTACATTCAAAAGAGGGGTTGAAACCCACAAGATCCAATCCCACACAATGCAAGATTGGATTCTAAATGAGTTTCAAGGGTTATGACAGCAAGGCTACCCTCTTTTGTAAAGAATGTAGATAGAAGGATTAAGCTAGGAATGCATGAAAAGTGAGAAAGATTCGCTTATAAACAGAGATAGGAATATGGGATGAAGCTGCAGACCTGGAATTAGCAGTAAAATGTCGAGACGACGCTGTCCTACAAATTTGAGCGAAATTTGACAAGACGATGGCGCCCGGCATGCACACGGTCCTCTGAAAAATCCATGAAACGAAGGGGGATCTGTTCGTCTCTGCACAAGGATTCCAGATCTTCAATTTCAGCCGCGTACCTGCAACCTACACACAGAAAAGTGAAGACGATTGGGGGGTTAGGAATTAGGGGTTTGCCCTTAGGTCAAACCCCAGTTTTGGAATTAACCAAGAAATGAGAAATGCTGTAAATGTAAATGACTGTAATGCAAAACAAGTACTAGTACCTTGTTGTAAGAATGTTTGTATTCTTACATGCGAAAGTGTAGATGTTGTTGTATGTTGTATGTTGCATGTTGTATGTTGTATGTTGTATGTTGTGATCTCCTCTTCAATGGTTGAATCCTGAATGCAACACTTAGCCTTGAATGGAGACTTAGAATGATCAATTGCTTGAAGGAATGCTTGAATGCTTGAATGCTTGAATGTTTGAATGTTTGAGTATCGCTTCTGCCTTTTTCCCGTCCTCTTCCCAAAATGGGAGAGGAAATGTAGTTTATATACTTGCCAATTAGGGTTGATAGACTGATTTTTCCGACCTTAGGCCGACCAGGAAACAATATTTTCCAAATTGCAAACATAAAGACCCGAGGTCCCAAAAGAGACCGAGCCCAAAATAGGGCCAGGGACCAGGGTGCTGGGCACCATGGTCCTGGGGGACCAGGGCGTTGGGCGCCCTGGTCCTGAAGGACCAAGGCGCTGGGCGCTTTGGTCCCACCTCCTGGGACAGCAGGGTGCAAGGAGGATCAGGCCAGGGTGCCGAAAAAATGCAGTTTTTGATGTCATGGACAAGTTTCGGGGTCTCCATTCAGGTTTCGTGTTGCATCGCCATCGTGAAGACCCAAATGCAGTTGAAATTGCAAGTGTCACAATTTTAGGACGCTACAGTGGCAAACAAAATAATAACAATCCCAGATCTGCCTCCATATGAGCCAAAGGTTAAACCAAATTGGTGGAATGATGATGAGTATTGTGAATTTCATAAGAGCAACGGTCATAAAATAGGATATTGTCATCGACTGAAGAACATCATACAAGATCTTATTAATAGAGGTGACATTGAGATTGAAGGACACTCATCCAATCAAGAACATGAAATGTTTAAAGAATCATTCCCAAAACATGATAAGGGAAAAGCCAAAGCCATAGATGAGCGAACCAGCTTACAAGAACATCATATAACCATGATTCAATTGTCAATCACATTTCAATAGATAATTATGTCTCTACCATTATCATCAAGGACAAAATGCCTGAGAATTCTACCCAAAGACCAAAGATTGTCCTAAAAGGCATTAGATCTTCTTCCGAACCTACCTATGAATGTAATGTCACAACTCATCGAGGTAAATTCACCTTGCAAGGTGCTCCAGCTAAAAACGTCGCTTCCTCATCAACCAAACCTAAGCATGACCTTGTAGAATAGTTAGGTAAGACACCTGTGCTTATCTCCATCCTCGAGCTCTTACGCATATCCCCTGCACATAAAGCCATTCTTGACAAAACTTTGAGAGACACTTCTATCCCTACTGATCTGAACGTGGACTAGTTTCAAGCCATGGTGGGATACCTTTCTGTTCCACACTCCCTTACATTCACAGAAGCTGACAACGCCTTCATGTGCCAACCACATAATGCACCTTTATACATTGAAGCCTTTCTACACAAACATCAAATAAAGCGAGTCCTAATAGATGGAGGAGCAGGTCTAAAAATTTGCACATTGAGCACTATTAAACAATTGGGATATTCTGATAAAGTTGTGAATTCTAAAAACAAAATTACCATCAAGCATATGATGATGAAGAACATTCATCCAAAGGCACAGTCACCTTACCTCTCAGAGTAGGGCCAGTTACAAAGGATGTGGTTTGTCAAGTCCTAGACCTGGATCTCACATACAACATATTGCTAGGACGTCCATGGATTCATGAGACGAGCACAATACCATCTACATAACATCGATGTAGTAAGTTTCCACACAATGGAGTTGAAGTTACCGTCAAAGCTAACCCAAATGCATTTATATATTGCAACAATTTGTGACCTAGATCAGAAATAACAATCCCAGTCAATCGAGAAGTTGTTCCATCTTCAGCATATGTGGATCCAGAATCCTTGAAACCTTCTACATCCAAACAAATAGAGCTAGAAGAAAAATTTAAGGTGAAAGACATGGGATGTGGTGAGTATATTTTTCATGTTGATCAACTCCCACTATCTCCTAACATATTTTTTCGACAGGAACAATCTATAAACAATTTGCAATGCCAAGGAATTGGGTACGAAGTACCTAGTGTTGTGGCTACTAAGTCTGAATGTAAATCTCCTCTAGTGGTGCAAGCACCTCTTGATATCAATAGTCCTAAGAGTGGTTCTAGCAAAGAATCTATTGAGCGTATCGCCAACCCTCTTGAGAACTCACATAGCTTTACCATATCATCTGCTCATTCCATTTCCACTCCGCTCCCAAACTTGGATCAACAAGAATTACAAAAGCCCTTACTAATTGGGGATGAAAAATCAAGCTATGAACAGAAAAATCTAAAAGTAAAAAATAAAGAGAAGTCCTTCAGTCAAAATCAAAATCAAAAGCTATTGGACTCTGCAAAAATCAAAGTCAAGGATAAAAATCCTATAAAGAAAAAAGAACAAGAGTTGATCTCCCCTAATATCAAAATAACTGGGGGAAAAAGTTCTAAAATTTTAAGTAAAAAAGAATACTTGTTGATCCTAAGTCTCCATCATGCTATCCTACTTTCACTTCTTTTCACAATCATAAGCCTTCATCACTCATCCACTTGTTCTGCACATCCTTTCCCTTTTGGCAATACATCATGGACCTTTAATGGAGCTTCCTCGAGGGACTTTGTTATCAAGGATGCCCAAAATTCTTTAGGTGACACGCATACGGGCCTGTGTAGTCCACACACTAGTAATTTTATCTCAGTTCCTTTATCAAGGAAGATAGTCACTCGAGCTACACATCATTCAATCAAGGAACAATGCAGCTATAATCATAAGATAAAGCCTCACACATTTGAGGTAGGTGACTTAGTTCTCAGAGGAAATCCTAAAAATCAGCAAGACAGAGAGAAGAAGGGCAAGTTCGAACCAAATTGGCTTGGTCCTTACATCATCATAGTAGCCTATGGATCCGGTGCATATCAACTCTCAACCATAGAGGGCAAACCTTTGGAGGATCCTATCAACAACATGCACATTCGCAGGTTTTACACATAGCTCTTCAGAATATCCTAATCAAAAAATACAAAAAAAAATCATAAAATATAAAAAATACAAAAAAATCATAAACATAAAAAATCATTACTTGGTGAAAACTTGGCAAATGGGCGCCTTGTGACACAAAAAAAAGTAAATTGAAAAATAAAAAAATTAAAGAAAAAATATTTCGTCCAACAGTGAAAACCACTTCAGTGGCGCCCTGGGCAAGTGCCATGGTGAAAATCAGGTCACCAGCACCATGTGTAGAGACATTGCTCCTCCCTCCTTCAGGATTCACTTTCTTCGTTTCACTTTGCACACACTCACAACCTATTCATTCATAACAAACTTACCCATTCCCATCATGGCTTGTTATTGATCTAACTAAGATTAGTTAGCCATTCATAATAAACCTCCCTTTTCACCCCTTCCCATTCATAATAAATCAGCTCCTATCTGTGGCTAAGGCAAATCCTACATCTAGTGATGGGTGTGGAACTGAAAACATCACATGTTCTGAGGAGTACAGTTTCTTCTAGTTTTCTTTAGTCTATCCATGCATAATCCACAATAAAGAAACATTGGCATCACTAATCTATAATAAAGTTTCATCTTCTCCGTAATAAAGTATCAATTGCATGGATTCAGTCAGTTTCATATGAGACACGACAACAACAATGGGCTTCAACAAATCAAATCTTTCAACAGACTCAGACAACAGTATGGTTCAGTGCTATCTATCCTTTTGTGAAAGTAAACATTGTGACCACAATCAAATAGAGTTATACAAGTGACAAGAGACACTAAACTTGAGGACTACAGTGGATGTTGGTGTCGAGTCTTGGTTTTCTTTTTTATTTTATCTTTTTGGTGACATGTCTTTTAGCTTTTCCGGGATGTCTCTGATTAGAGATTTTATCTCCAGGATGTCTTTGACTAGAAAAGCGAGGATGGGGTACCGTCACCTATTTTTCTTTGTTGTTTGTGGGTTGTCTCTTAGTAATTCTATGACTTGTCCAAGGATATGAGGAAAATGTGAGTCTAGTGTGAATTGGGGCATTCCTTGTTTGTGATTATCTAATCTCCATGCAAACAGGTACAATGACTTTCTGGGTCGAACATATATTTGGATTGTCATAACCTATTTTCCATAATAAAGCTCAATGATGATAACGCACAAGAAGCTCTTTCACTTTCATATCTTCTATCTTTCATCCCCCTTTCTTGATTGACCTCCATCGTCCTTCTTGAGTCTTTGTAGCCTGCTATCACATGACTGAGTATAATGACACACCAAAACATTTGCATTTTGCGTAGTTTGCACCTGCATTACCACTTATTAGCATTTCATACATACATATAGATATCACAATTGCATCACATCCCGCACACAACACATGTTAGCACATTTCACATTCTCATCATTTGCATTATCATATTCATCTACATTTCATACATTCACATTGGCATAACATATAAAAACATAAAAAAATAAAAAATATTGCATTTCATTATGTACATATTTGCTTCCATATCATAACCATCGCATAGAAACATACATCATGAAACATAACCATCACATAGAAACATATATCATGAAACATAACCATCACATAGAAACATACATCATGAAACATCTCATCACATAGGTACACATGCATATAGTTGCCACAAGGATGAATCTCATATATATATATATATATATATATATATATATATATATATATATAATCATAAGTGTCATGATACAATGATGTCAAAATCATATGGCTACAATCACCCAAAGGTGTCATCATACAAAATGGTACAAAACTAATACATAGGGAGCCCTCTAAGGCTATGATGAACTCCCTCCCTCGGAGTCGCCTGGCCTTGATGGAGTTTGAGCCCTGGAAGGACCCACCCTAGGATCATCTCTCTTGCCCCCTCTGTCTGGTGGTGGTGGAGGACCCATGACCCGACCGCTCGATGCCTGTCTTCTGTCCTCCCCTCTAGTGGTCGTTGTTGTCCACGATGGTCTATGGAAGCTCCTAGCCCACTAATCTGGTGACACTGCTCCATAGTATAGATCTCTCCAGTAGCCTATCTCCTCCCTGACTTGCAGGACATAGGCGTATTTGGCCCCTGTGTCCTCTGTTGCCTGCCTCTCTACCCTCAGTGCTATCTCAGCCTCTGTATAGTGCTGAATTGTTCATTCCTTGTCCCGCTCAGTATCCCTCAACTGTCTCTTGAGTCTAGTTATATCTCTATCTAAAGTCCTCCCCCATCCCACAACCAATCCTCATGTCGCCCTATCCGAACAGAGGAACCCACAAATCACTCCTGCCAACACTGCTAGTAGCGTTAATCCTGTCAATGTCATGGTATCCCAAGCCACATGTCCAGCCCTCATCTCCAGTCCTGGATCATGAAACACTCATCTTAGTGCATCCTTGTCTCTGTCTCGATCGTAAGGAACTAACTCCCCATCGATTGGTATCCTCAGAGTCCTATAAACATCCTCTAAGGTGACTATCATCTCACCCATCGACAAATGAAACCTACAACTCTCTGAGTGCCATCTCTCAGCTAGCGCAATCAGCAACCTCATGTTTGCCTGAAACTCAGGCACATACAAAATATGTCACAGGCCCATAGCTTGAACTGCGGCTCTCTCCTCGACTATTAGCTCTGCTCACAAACTTTGAGTCGACGGGAATCTCTCTCATGACTCCAGCATAGGTAGGTCCTCATATAGTCAAGCAAATCAATTGTGTCAATTATAGTGGCACTCCCTATTCATCACAAAGTGTTGTTTTTTTTATCTTAGTGGTACTCCCTGTTCATCACAAAGTACTACGTGTTTGCACTCCCTGTTCATCACAAAGTGCTGCTTATTTTTGCACTCCTTGTTCATCACAAAGTGTTGCTCCTTTTAGTACTCCATGTTCATCACAAATTACTATGTCTTGGTACTCCCTGTTCATCACAAAGTGCCTCGATCTATCCTATCCTAGGGCCTCTACTTGAGTGTATCCTCTTGAGTAGTTTCCTAATTTGCAACGTATGTTCTATCGCAACATTGTCAATCCTAGCCCTATTTGCTATCCTAGTCTTCCTTAAAGGACCTGCTTGAGTGTATCCTCTCAGCAGCTTATCCAATCAACAACATATGTTTATCACAGAACTGTTGATTTGACCTTAAAGACATAAACATGCTTACACACTGCACCTACGTGCATGTTTTGCATAGATGCACCTTACATACATAGACGTGCCTCTGGTCTACAAAAACACACCCATATAGCATAAACGTGCCTGCACAACACATACACACTTGCATTTGACATAAACGCCTTTGCATTCATAGACGCGCCTGGCAAAATCCGTGAACGCGGTCAAATATGTGAACCAATGCCATGCTGCTGACTGTTGCTGCTCTATTCTCTCTCTGCACTCTGATCTCTTGGATGTGTGGATGACAATGAGGGTGTTTTCCCCTTGTGGTCTATCTTATAGACTGCCCTGGCCCTAGCCCTAGCCCTCGTTTCCCAAGTCAGTCTTTGTTATCTCGTGACTCTGTCACTCTATCCTATCCGGTCAGTCCATTCTAGCCTTTCTTTCTTATCAAGAGATTGTCTGAGATCTTTTCAAACATTTTAATCCAATCTCTCGAGGGGGCATATCATTCCCATCTTGGGGAAACTTTGTATCTGTTTATCTTATCTTCTTTGAAACAACGCGACAAGCTGCATTGTCTCAAAGAGGGGCAAAATGTAGACACCTAAAATTGTCCTGTCTAATTAAATAAATATCTTTATTTATTTAATTAATTCATTTATCCTCTTCTAGCCTTATTTCTCATTTAAATAAATACTTTTATTTATTTAAATTATCCTTTTCTCCTAAATTAAATAAATATCTTATTTATTTAATTGATTCCACTTTCTCTATTAATTAAATGAATCTTTATTTATTTAACTAATTCATTAACCTTTTCTACCTATGACACATGTCATTCATCTCTTTATTCCTACACTACCTACCCTCTCATTATTTTCTTATTTTCTTTACCTACCCTCTTATCATAGCCGACCATTTATCTTTTACACCTCTCAATCTTATCCCTCCATTTCTTATAGTGTCTTCTATATAAGGAGATGCTTCCTTTATTATCAACCCCCGCTGACTACTTGACTACTCTACGCTTTCAAATTTTCATATGCGATCAAGCCTACTTGCAACCACATTTCCGTTCTTTGTTGAGCTCTTGTGCACACATAAAATATGAGAGCAAATATATCAAGCAAGATCAATGGAGATAGGAAGAATGGAGATCCAAACCCTATTGGACATGTGATGGTATAATCTTTGTGATTTCATTTGATTTGCATTGTCTTAGGTAATCTTCATATGTTATGGTGGATCTTTGTTGTTGTTAGACTAGGGTTTTGTGGTTGAATTCATTTAGTCTTTCAATATTGTTTTTTCCACTTTTCACCATAAACAATAATAATTTATTAATAATAATTTAATATTGATTACAGTATAATAAAATAACAATAAAATTTTTAATGAAATAATGAAAGAATATGATAGCTTTCAACGTACTTTACCTACATTCCACTAAAGAGAGGTATGATAGTTTATTTATATGTTTTATTTGTGACTATATATATAGATAGTAACATATTTTGCATTAATTATTTAAGTTAATTAAATAAATTTAATTAATTGATGCATAATTCAATTAGATATTAGAATATTTAAGATAAATAAAAATAAAAATTTGTATTTAATATAATCGAGCCAAAATAAGGAGTATCACATCATGAATTACAAGGAGGCCTTGCAAGACCAATCATCAATGAAACTAGTGAGAGTCCAAAAAAGTAATATATCAACCCATCCCATATATGTCCTAAAGGATATACAAAATATACCCAATCAACCCATGATCATCCCCAAAAAGATACATACAGCTAGCCCCAAGCCGAGGCAAAAAGTCCAAGACCAAAACTACCACAAAACACTAGTGAAGAGAGAAGACCCATCCTATCTAAAATCAATCTCCTAATTTGAAAGAGTAGTCTTTCCTAAGTGGGGGGCCCATGCAGACCATCCTAAGTCTCCTTCTTTCCAAATTTTGACCAGTCCATTCAAAATTTGTTCTTTATGCAGATACATCACCCAACCCTGTATCAATTCCTCTTCTCGATGAATTAGATCCATCTGGGCCTGCCTCTCCTCTAGGAAGTGCATGAAATTAAGGAGGACCTTCTCAAATGGGGTCTTACTATGGTCACCCCTATCCCAAGTGAATCCATGTGAGAGCTCTCTTATGTGTACAACAATAGTTCCATCCTTCAACCATTGATCAAATTTATCTTCATCAATCCTGATAACAAGGGACACCTGCATAGAAATCAGATGAAAAATGAGTCTCTCAGTAAGATTCCTAATCCTGCCATTAAAAATCTCATTATTACGAAACTTCCATATCAACCATAAGATTTCCAAAGAGAGATAGGACCAAAAAGAGTTAACAACTTTCTTGCAACCTTTAATGTATCCTAGGATGACATCGGTGTATGAAATATTCATTTCATCAAGTTTAATACCAAACATTTTCCAGACTTCTCTGACAAATAAACAGTCAAAGAAGACATGTTGAGGGGAATTAGGGAGGCGACAGGCTTTACAAAGAAGGAAAATACCACTAGCATCTTTCAAGGGTAGTCTGTTGAGAATAAGCCGCTAGACAAAGGTTTTTTTTTTGGCTCAGATGGTCCAGCCCACCTAAGACTTGGAGACTTGCTCCACTATGCCCTATTCCATTTTAGGCCCCAGATAGAGTTAACATGATCTATTACAAGAGAAGAATCCACCAAGGTGGCATAGATATTTCTGGTCTTAAGGTTTGGGAGAGGAGTATTATCAACCCAATAGTAAGAGGATGGAAAAGTAGGGAGGAGAGGGAGTGGTTCTTGGGAGATAAAGGGGGAAAGAGAATCCTTAAGGACAACATAGGTCTTGTACTGAGAAGGGGGCACCTTATATCTAGCAACCAACTCATCCCAAGACAACAATGAACCATCTTGAAATATATTGCCAAACACTCTGATACCACTATTATACCATTTCAACATTGAGCATCCCTGTAAGGTAGCATGAAAATTTCCTTTATGAGAGGCATTCCACCAAATGGCCCTGTTAGCAGCAAGACTACAGTTTTCCCCTAGGCAATCATTCTTTGTGACAAACTACTTAACAGCCTCCCAGGCCTTCTAAAGAGATTTAAAGACCTCTCACCAAATGGGAGACCCTTCCATTTCCTAGCCTTTTTGGGAACCGACCTTAATATATTTTGCCTAATCAACACTTTCCATGGCTCTTCTCCAACTATGGCCCTAAAGATCCACTTGGAGGCCATGGCAACCCCTTGAGTCTAAAGATCCTTAAGTCCCATACCTCCACTTTCCTTCTTCATGACACACCACTCTCACTTGATCACATGTTGTTTCCTATTACCTTTATCATTAGACCACAAATAGTTCATGATTTACTTTTGGATGTGGTTGAACTAGTAATTAGAAAAGAGCCAGGCTAAGGAGAAGTATATGTTGTAAGAGGAGAGTATTTTCTGGTAGACCTAAAACCTTCCAGCAAGAGAGAGGAAGTTCCTATTCCATTTAGATAGTTTTTCATCAACCTTGTTTCCGATCCATTCCCACATCTCCCTTAGGTTTGGGGAAACTGAGAAAGGAATGCCCAAATACCTAACAATTTGGCTAGGGCCACCCCACTTCATTGAAAATCCAGAGAGCCAGGTAGGGGGATTGTGATCCCACCCAAGAAAAAAGGATTTCTGAAGAGAAATTTTACTACCAAATGCTTTGAAAAAGATGTCAACATTCTCTAACAAGGCCTCCATATTATTTTATTCCAAAGCCAACATAGCAGTAGTATCATTAGCAAACTGCACATTAATTACTTCTTCTCCATTAGGTAGGTAGAATCCTCTAACCCTAGGAGTAATATCATTGTTCTTAACAAGGTAATATAAATCATATGCAACAATTATGAATAGGGTCAGAGCCAATGGGCAGCCTTGTCTGATGGATCGAGAGAGAGGGAGACATTTAGACCACAATCCATTAACTTCAACCATTTCATTTGCATCACAGAGGAGAGTTTGAACTGGCCTACAAAAAAAGTCTAGGAGGCCCATACTACTAAGCATCTGGAGAATAAATACCCATTCAATCCTATCATATGCTTTTTCAAAGTCAATTAATAACATTGTTGCATTCTGACTAGTATCCTTGGCTCAATTCAAGGACTCCCAACATGTAATTAGGTTTTCTAGTATGTACCTTCCCTTAACAAAACCGGTCTGGGTAGGACTGATGATTTTAGGGAGGACCTCTTCTAGTAGATATGAGCTGCAACCTTGGCTAGTATTTTATACAAGACATTCAAGAGAGTAATAGGCCTCCAATTTCTAATCAAGGTTTTGTTCCCCTCCTTTGGAATTAGCTTAATAAGCCCTTGATTAATCTCCCTACCAAGAGAGCCTCTATCAATAGCTTCCTTATATAATTCAAGAAGGTCTTCCAAGATCCACCCTAGGTTTACTTTATAAAAATCCACTGGAAATCCATCCGACCTAGGGGACTTGTCATTACTCAGAGAATTAATGACCTACTTTATTTCCTCCTTTTGTAGAGGCATTACCAATTTGGGAGCAATCATCTAAATCTAGCACTTTTGGCACCACCCTCCTAGTCACTTCCCTAGCCCTGCTTTGCTCAACCCCCATGTCCTCTGAAGATAGTAAAGATCACTGTGCAAAGTGCTCTAATATTTCCTTAGGGTCTAAAATACTCCTATTATCTTCCCATATACTATGAATCCTTTCCTTCACCTTTTTCACCTTAAGAATTTGAAAAAAGAACTTAGACCCTCTATCTCTGGCCTCAAGCCACTTAAGCCTAGCCCTTGTTTTCCACCCATTAACTTTAGTTTTCTGATTTCTCCTCAACATTGCCTTAGTTTCAATCAAATCATGGGTAAGCTGCTCATTTTCTGGGTTGTCCTGAAGTTTAGACTCGGCTACCGACAAGGCCCCTTGCCAAAACATCTTAACCCTCATGTTATCCTTTGCCACCTTCTTGCCAACAACTTGACACAACTTTGTCCAATTCTTAACATTCTAACCCCATCTCTCACAGCATGAGCGTAATGATTTGTTATTCTTATTAAACATCCATATAAAAGCCAAAGCACACCTGACATCTTCATCCTCAAGCAAGCTAACATTCAATATAAAGGAAGTGACTCTAGGGGGAATAGGAGAATAGCCAACAACAAAACCTAGCCGAATATTAATAGGATGATGATCAGATAAGGTGTAGGGAACCACAAAGTATTTCTCCCCCTTGCCATCTCTTTGAATTTCAAAGAAATCTTTGTTAAAATAGAATCTATCCAACCTACAATAGACCCTCCTATTGAGCTACTGATAATTACACCATGTATACCAGATAGTATTCAGTTCCTCCTTTCTTCCAACAACTAGGTCAATAAGCTTAAGCGTATTGACCATCCTGTCCCAATGCACTCTCTCCAACCCTTTTCATTCAAATTTGTTTCCACCTCTCTTACCTTGAACATTCTCTACCATATTAAAATCACCCCCTAAGAACCAAGGGATGTCATCTAACTGAGAGACCCAATTCCACATCTCTACTCTTTCCCTATAATCATTAGGGGCATAAATTAAGCACACCCTAAAGATCTTCTCCTCAACTTTAAGAATAACCCACACAACTCTAGCATAGGGGGATTGTCCCCACTTAATCACATTGTTAGCCCATTTATGACTAAGCAAAATAGTAGTACCCCCCTTACCCCTAGAGTGATTAGTGAAGAAGTATGTAGCATCTCTCCAAATATATTTCAGTCCTACCTCTAGAGAAAAACCAACTGATTTCAGTTCTTGCAACATGGGACAATCAATGTTCCTATGCATATTGAGGAATCTCTTTACCATGTTCTTTCTACCTGAGGACTCTAATCCCCTTATATTCCAATGTATTAATCATCATAAAATATTCATTCAGAGGTATCCATTAGAGGATTAAACCCCTCAAAGCACTTAGGCCATTCCTTCTTATTAGAGAGGTTACTAGCATCAAAGGCCACAACTGAATTAGGCCTACCTCTCTTTTTCCTACTTTCAAAAATTTTCTCAGGCCCTAACGACTCCTTGACATAAGCATCCCTGATAGTCCCGGGGGATCTCTTATTCCTAGCCTTCTTTGTTTTGAATTCAATGAAACCATCAACCTTCTCACTAGCCCCTAAAGAAAAGTTAGGAGCCTCAAAACCTAACAATTCAAGTTCATTCCCCATTGTAGGGGTAATAGTGTTATCATCCACTTGTCCTTGAGTGAGGGCATGGGTGGAGGTGGGATTAACCAGAAGAAGGTCACTGCCCCCATTAGAAACACCAATTGGAGATCTAGGAGTATCCAACAGTAGTTGGGGACCTTCAGTATCATCATAAGACTCAAGAGCAGCTTTGATGGAGCTTAAATTAGGGCTAGAACTTCCCGATATCAAGGCCTCTTGAGGTCGAGAGTCTCCATTGAATATAGAGTCATACATAGGGGTCTCAGATTTAGCCTTGAAGTTAGTGGAAGAAGGAACACAAGCCACCTGGCCGCCAATAGTGGCATGGTTAACAGTAGGGCCTCCAACCTGCCATCCATACCCATGACCTCACTAGGGGGCAAGGGGAGGATCACTTCTGTATCAACCTCGTAAGAACCAATGGTCCACTCAAGTTGCTTCCTAGCCACAACCACCTCTTTCAACTTGTCTAAAACTAACTATTGTTCATTTTGAGTCCTTGGGCCCTTATTCAAAGCTGACCCATCAGAGTAGTCAAAGAGAGAAGGATGGGAAGGCTCAGAGGCCACCCTAGCTTCCTTTAGGGCTTGCCTATACTTAAGGATGCTTTCGACAATGGAGGGATCTGTGGGTTGGGAAGGAGAGTTTGGTTTATCAAGCTTAGCTTTAGAGATAGGGTCGGATTGACAAAGAGCCAAGGGAATTTGGGAGGATGAAGGGGGATCATTGGAGGGGCTAGATTGGGGTTTACACTTAGCAACAAGAGGACACTTATTTTTAAAATGACCATTTTTTCTACATACATGGCAAGCATTAATATCCCCTAGATATTCAATAGGACAAGGATATAGAGACTCATCAAGCTTGATAACAATTTCAAAGGGTAAATCTATGCCAGGGTTAAATGCAACAAGAATCCTTGCATCCAAATGAGGGAGAAGGGCCAGAGAGGAGTCCATCCTTAAAATTTTACCCAAAGGATCCAACATTTAAGGAAGACAAGACCAGAGAAACAGAGGGACATTCTTAACATTAACCCACCTAGGGTTCGAAAAGGCCATAATTTCCTCATTGCAACATTCAGGGGCCCATTTAATGGTTCGAAAATTAGAATTACCTATCACCCAAAAATGTCTATCTAGGGATTTTTTCTGACTATCCGCATCTTTGAAAAAAATTAGAAACAAATCTTTTTGTATCATTTTGTAATATGTATAATGGAACCCTAGTTTTTTAGCCCATATATGTTGAAGCCATTTATTCATGAATTTCCTAGACGAAACCCTATTTACATCTAAGGCTACAAGAAAGATAGTCGACTCTCTAAGCCTACAAATTTCTTTAGAAATCATCACAAACATAGAAGAATTAGGCGAATGATGAGTTTTGTGGTAGGTGGAACCTTACCTTCTTGCATGTTGGAATTGGGTGCACCATCTTGATGGGCACTATGTGAAAACATGCATTCACTAGGAGGTTGATCCAGGGACCCTCGAGGGATTTCTTGAAGGATATGCTAGAATCCACCACTGAGCCAAAGAGAGTCGGAGTAGACGAGGAGGAATGAAGCACATTTGGTGCCCCATCACACATATTACCATCCATCACATCCACTTCGACAAGCATTAATTAGGAGGGCTCCCTAGTGGTGTTGGGAGCCCCTGTGCACAGCCTGGCCTGCAACCAGGAACCGCTAAGTCTCGTACCCTAGTTGCAAAGCTCCTTTTCTATAAAATATAAAATTTAAATAAATAGATAGATGTATTTAGTTTTCAGATCGGTGATGGGTAAGTGATATTGATATGTATATTATGATAAGCTTCTGGATTAAACTATGTGTATCAATCCAGAAGCTTATCATAATTTTCATCATGAACTATGGAAATTTAATATCTTTGACAATGACATATCCAAAAATAATTTGTTAGTCTTTGTAAATCAATTGTCTCGATCTAATTATTATTTTAGAGAAGTAAAGTTGGTGTGTAAAGGCACCATTGAGGAGCTTGTAGACTCAATAGGCAAGCAAGTTTTCCTAGGTTCAACCCCTAAGTAAATCAATTTAATGTCAATGAGAAAAATCGAAGGTGTAGATAGCTATATTATGATGTAAATTTGGTTGCATTATTAATCTTTAGAATTGAAGTGTGCATTAGGGATTTTTCTTACCGATTTCACTTCCATCATGCATTTCTAACATTGCATGTGTTTAAGTGCACCATGAGTATTTTAAAACATTGTGACATAACAACTTGTTACGTGAAGTGTGTGTTAGGCTAGCTCACATGGCTAGTACAAGGGATCGAGATAGTAACATATTTTGCATAAATTATTTATGTTAATTAAACAAATGAAATTAATCATTGTCTAATTCAGTTAGATAATAAAGTATTTTAG
The DNA here is from genome assembly GCF_030272615.1 of Cryptomeria japonica. NCBI lineage: Eukaryota > Viridiplantae > Streptophyta > Pinopsida > Cupressales > Cupressaceae > Cryptomeria > Cryptomeria japonica. The sequence continues at coordinate 691,040,953 of NC_081405.1, read as the reverse complement.
ATAAATGAATTGTTAGTCTTTGGAAATCAATAATCTGGATTAAATAATTATTTTAGATAAGTCAAGTTAGTGTGTAGATACACCATTGAGGAGCTTGTAGACTCAATAAGCAAACAAGTTTTCCTAGATTCAACCCCTTATTAAATCGAGTTAATGTCAAAGAGAAAAATCAAAGGTGTAGATGGCTATATTATGATGTAAAATTGGTTGCATTATTAATCTTTAGAATTGAAGTGTGCATTAGTAATTTTTATTACCAATTTCACTTGCATCATGGATTTATACCATTGCATGTGTTTAAGTGCATCATGAATATTTTAAAACACTATGACATAACAACTTGTTACGTGAAGTGTGTGTTAGGTTAGCTCTCATGGCTAGTAAAAGGGATCAAGATAATAACATATTTTGCATAAATTATTTAATTTAATTAAACAAATAAAATTAATCATTGTCTAATTCATTTATATAATAAAGTATTTTTGATAAATAAATGGCGACGAGGAGGCCTCTAGGGTTGCAATTGAGAGATTTCAAAGGATTAAAACAAAGAAACAATGATTGGAGCTAGAGACAACATTTCTTCTTTGCTTCCTGGAAATGACCCAGGTGGGTTTGGGAGGATTTGAATAGAAGGTATGGAAATGGTGGGCCTCAGGGGAGCAGTGATGTCCATGGTCTGACTTTGGGTTGGGGAAGAAATAAACCAAGCAATTCTTTCAAAGGATAGGAAAGTCTTATGGAGGATCCGAATGTCAAGTGGGAGAAAGTAAAATTGAAAGAGTGGAGGTCGAAAAAGTTGCAGAAAAATAATGAGAAATCAAAGGTATGTCTTGCCATCGATGAAGATCATGCCATCTCTTTCTTTTTGGATTTCCAAGCCTGGAATGAGTTAGTTTCTCTTTTAAAAGAAATGGATTTTTTCTTTAAGTGGGTAGGGGATTGGCTTGTGTTATGCAAGGTTAAAAAATGGTGTGAGGACAACTAAAATTTTAAAGTTGAAATAAAAACAATTCCAAATGGCGTCTTCCTTATTTTAGTAGAAAATGAGCATGATAAGAATTGGGTCTCAAAAAATGGCCCCTTTTTTTATGGGAGGGAAAGGGATCTAAATTCGAGATTGGGAGCCAAATTTTAACCCGCTTCATGCAAGAATGGAAGAGATTCCAATTTGGATCAGATTGTACAACCTTCCAAGAGAGTATTGGAATGAAGATACCCTAAAAATTATTGGGAATAAATTGGGGTTTTTCATAAAGGTGGATGAAACTATAGAAAGGAAATATTTTAGCATGTATGCTCACATATGTGTTAGATGGAAGCCTCATGCAACCTTTCCCAAAGCAATGGAGATTCAGACAAATGTGGGATCCTGGCGTCAACAAATAGAAGTGGAAGAAAATTTAGAACATTGCAAAAAATATAAAAATGATATTCATATAGAAGATATCTACATGGTGGGTGATAAAAGGAAATATTTAGAAGAAGATCATTTAACAAACCAATTAATGAGAATGTCACATAGTAGATGTGAGCAGGAGAATGGAGAAAATAACATTCATAGGGAGGTATCATTACAAGAAGAAAAATCTCAACATGGCTTAAACTCTCAAGAAGACATGGATACAAATATACTAGATAGTGCACATGGGAGGGTTTACTCCTGTAAAAGGATGCGATCAATTGGTTTAGATCCAGAGAAACAAGGTTCTCCATGTTTGACCAAAGAGGCAATCAATATAATCCAGTAGTTGGGAGAGGAAAGATGCTCAAATATAGAGGGAGGCACATACTGTAAGATTTATGCATGATGCCTAGGTTAATGATAATGAGGAGATGGTATCTCTAGTGGTGAGGCAATTGCAAAAGTTGAGAGGGTAATGGAATTGATTAGTATGGGAGTCTCTAGTAAGGGCAGGCCTAAATATGGAGCAAGGAGAAATCAAGATTGGAAAATGCAGAGCCTGGGTCGAGTTGCCGAAGGGGATTCCCAAATGAGTCGAACAAGGAAAGTGAGGAGTGGGATTTCTTAGATGAGGACGATGATTGGGATTTGGTTGATGAAGAAGATATTATGGAGAACATAACAATTAAGAAAACTAGAGAAAAGTTGGAGAAAGTAAGATTAGGGGAAAAATGATCCAGGGGGAGAAAATAAAACAGAGTAAGATTGGAAATGGCAGGTTGTGCTAAGGGACAAAGTAAACCGATAGTAGGGAAGGGAGATACCCTTCCCAAAAAGAAATGAAACTACTAAGTTGGAATGTTAGGGTTTGTAACACTCCTAACAAAAGATGTTTGATCAAGAGAGGTCTTGACCAAACACGACCAGATTTAGTGTTGATCCAATAGTCAAAGTTTGGTAGTAGTGAAGTGGAAAAATTACTCATAAGTTGGAGATGTTGGAAAGGTTCTTTTGTTGAGGTAATCCATGTTGTGAGTGGTTTAGGGTTTTTATGTCATCCCATCACTATGTGTTTGGAGGATTGGCCTTTTGCAGATCAGTGGAAATTGGTCAAAATCCATTCCTTTGGCATCAATTGTGACTTCTTTATGATGAACATTCATGGTCCTGCTCAAGCCAGGAATAAAGTTGAGGTTTGGATGCAGATCATAGATTTCTTGAAGGATCTTAATGATGCTTTGATTATTTTGGAGGGATATTTTAGTGTCACTCTAGAGCTAGCGAATAATTTAAGTGATAGAGTGGAGATGGGAGGCTCTAAAAAATCTTTTCAAAATTTTATAACAAGCAATGGATTGTGGGAAGTTAAGACAAACAATGGATCCTTTACATGGTCAAATAGAAGATGGGTTTCAGGACATATAGTGGAGAAGCTAGATAGATTTTTTGTGGGTGGTGAATGGGTAGCAAAATCTTTGATCTTTGAGGTGTTCACCGGATCATTGACTACCTTTGACCATTTTTTGGTGGAGTTAATTATTTAGATGGATGGTGTTCCTACTAGATGCCCCTTTAAGTTTGAGAAAATATGGTTGAGAGATAATGATGTGAGGGATCTAATTGTGCAATTGTGGAATGATGCTCCTACAGTGGTAGGTAAGAAGGCTTTCATTTTTTTCAAGAAACTGTTATTGTGAGGATCTGATTATTACTGAGAGGGGGGTGAATCAGTAATAACAATAAACTGAAATCTTCAACCAAAATGATCAATATTACTCATAAATAGTTCATTACCAGTACCAGTAAACACTCAATCAACCATCTAAAATAGATTTACCAAACTACTCATTCATGTGCTCATCAACAAGTAAGCAATGCAATGAAATCAAATTAGCACATAAAGAAATCATCCACCATATGAACACTGAGATTTTTCACGTGGAAACTCAAATGGGAAAAACAACGGTGGGAATTAGTACCCACAAGAATTGCACTCTTTCAGAATGCGTTATGTTAGGAGCCTAGCCCGGTTAGGAGCTTTACAACAATGTCCAGTTAAGAGTAGACCATGTTAGGAGTCACCTGGTTAAGGGATTTCAACCTCAGCTCTGTTAGGAGCTATACCTTGTTAGGAGTAACCTTGCAAAAATATTTAAACTAAAGTTAATGAGCCACTCAATGAAGTGATTTACAATGTCAGGCTTGTTACGACTACTTGGATAAGGGATTTAAGTGATGTTGCAATTGTTAGGAAACAACAGGTAAATGATTTGGTCTTAGCACTTCTTTGCTTTCTTGTTCAGATCCTTATCAACTCCAATCTACTTCTCTCGTGCAGACATCTCAATCTGGTTCGACACACACGCTTCTTTCTGATCACCGACACACTAAACCTTCAAAAACATGACCTAAATAACCTTTACAATTAGATTAGTTACATAACCCTAGCAATATTTGAATTTACATAAAATTATATCAAGCACGGGGGAATAATCTACCAAAACATATTACAGATAATTACAATAATTTACAAGAGAATTATAGTCATTAAATGATCATAACACATCACCACACATCAATTTGATAAGTTATCAAACACTTAGCACATTCTACTAAGTACTTCGTTGCTTTCCAAGAAATTCGCTCCTTGTACGCACCAAAACAACATCTTATCCATTCACATGGATTCTAACACGTTATCACCAACTTATGAACATAAAAAAGAATCATCGCCAAACCATGAAACATCACCAGTCAAAGAGATCTTGTTATCGGTTCTCAAACCCTAGCTAGATAACAACAGTCAATTACAAACATGACTTTCGATTCTCCAATCATGATGCAGTTGTAACCATAGACTCATTAAGATGTCATAAGCATATATTCCAAACCATAATACCTAACTCAACACCGATCTCTACTGCAACCATCTCCTTCTTTGTTCTTGCTTATTGGTTCACTGTCAACTTAGCATTTTAGCTTTCCAACTCAATCCATTCAATCTATTACTAGTTAGGCAATACTAGTAGACTTAGATGATATATCAAATATAAACAAACATGGTTTCCATCAATGAAAACACAAATAATTGATCATATCATAATTATATCATCACCAACAGTGCATCAATATATCATCACCAACAGTCCTAATAACATCATCTTTTACCAATACACCATCATCTCCATCAATTACTGTAACATGCCAACAAACTCCCCATTTGGCATTGATGGCAACACCAAAAATTGCAACACCAAAAGTTCAACATGAAACATGTTAAGTCTGCAACATCACTATCCGGTCATCAGTTCTTCACTTGATCTCCTCCTCCTTTGCTATATCTTGCTCTTCTCCCCTTATAATTTTTCTTCTCCATCTTGCTCATTGATCTTCTCCCCCTTTGACAACAATGTCAAAGGTGCAAAGGAATCTCATGTCTTCAATTCTGCTGCTACATCTCCATCATATATGTATGTCACATCTTAACTGCTCCCCTTGAGGAGTAGCCCACTTCTCATCAACCCATAGTGAAAAATATTTAGGGAATCCACTGGATTGATGCTTCACCAGCATCCTAGCTGATCTTGGGTAGGGGTATAACCCCTAGATTTCCTCTAAGATTTTCAAAGGTTGACTTAGGCAAAGGTTTGGTGAATATATCTGCCAATTGCTCCTTACTAGATACATGCTCTATTCTCACTTCTTTTCCTGTACTCTTTTTCTCAGAAAGTGATACTTCAACTCAATGTGTTTATTCCTAGCATGCAAGACCAAATTCTTAGAAATATCTACAGAACTAGTGTTATCACAATATATAGTCATTGATTCTGTCATATCATCCTTGAAACCTTCTAAGACATGTCTCATCCAAATAGCTTGTGTACAATTCATGGATGCAACTACATATTTTGTTTCAGCTATAGACTGTGAAATACAACTCTTCTTCTTACCGGTCCAAGCTACCAGTCTACCACATAAAAAGAATGCACCACCAGTTGTTCTTTTCTAATCATCAATATTTCCTGCCCAATCTGCATCTATGAAAACCTACAAAGAAAAATTGCCTTTGTATGGATACCACAATCCATAATCAATTGTCCCTTTGAGATATCTGAAAATTCTTTTTACCGCTATCATGTGTGTCTCCTTAGGGCTCTTTTGAAATCTTGCAACTAAACCAACTGCATGGGCAATATCTGGTCTACTGTGGACAACATAGTGCAATTTCTCAATCATGGACATGTATTCCTTCTCATCCATTGTGAGTGAATCATCTTCTTTTGACAATCTGCAATCGGTAACCATAGGAGTACCAACTAGTTTTTAGTCTTCCATTCTAAAGGTCTTTAACTCTTCCTTTACATACTTAGACTGACAAATAAAAATTCCACCTTCCAGCTGTTGGACTTGCAACCCAATAAAGAATTTTATCTCACCGATTAGAGACATCTCAAACTCTTTCTTCATCTCATTTGCAAAGACATACACATATCATCATCTCCTCCAAATATTATGTCATCAACAAATACTTTTGCAATTAACATCTTGTCTCCTTTGGTCTTTAAATAAATAGTGTTGTCCTCACTAGTTCTCTGGAATCCTATCTTAATCAGATGTGCATGAAGTCTTTCAAACCATGTCCTCAGTGCTTGCTTTAGACCATACAATGCTTTATGCAGTTTGCATACCATATCCTTATTTTTTGACAATGTAAACCCATCTGGTTGTTCAATATACACCTCTTCTTTAAGAATACCATTCAGAAATGCCGACTTAACATCCATTTGATAAACTTTAAATCCTTTAAAAGCTACAAATGCAAGTAGAATTCTGACACATTCAAGCCTAGAAACTGGTGCAAAGGTCTTTGGACATAATCTTCTCCTTCTTCTTGTGCATACCCTTTGCATACTAGTCTTTGTTTGTTTCTAACAACTTCTCCTTCTTCCTTCAGCTTGTTTCTAAATACCCACTTTGTACCAATAACGATTTTATCATCAGGTCTAGGAACAAGTGACCATGTGTTGCTTTTCTCAATTTGATCAAGTTCTTCATTCATTGCCTTTAACTAGTCATCATCTTTAAGAGCTTCTATAACTGTCTTTGGTTCAATTGTAGAAATCAGACAAGAACTTTCTCTAATTTTTCTTCTAGTCTGCACTCCAGCATTCTTGTCACCTATTATTTGATCTTTTGAATTATTTAACCTGACATACCTAGGTACAACCAGTTTGGGTCTAGCAACCTCTTCTTGTTCTCCATCTTCTTCATTTGTCGGTTCTTCATCCACCAGTTGAGCATCATCATCTGCACTATTCTTCTCAACATCTTTCTATACTTTCGGTTCAATAATCACAAGTTTCTGATCATCATTTGCTTCATCTAATCTACTGCTATCATTAGTTTCATTAGAGTACTCATCAATCTTCACATTCACACTCTTCACAATCTTCTTTGTCCTTTTGTTATAACACTTGAAAGATTTTCTTTTAGTGGAATACCCAATAAATGTTCCTTCCTCATTCTTAGCATCAAATTTACCAGTATAATCATCTGTTTTTATAAAACATCTTCTACCAAAAACTTTAAAATAACTAACATTAGGAGTTTTACCATACCATAGCTCATAATGTGTTTAATCATTACCTTTCTTCACTAGTACCCGGTTCAGTGTGTAGACAAAAGTGTTGATTGCCTCTCTCCAAAACATCTTAGGTACATCTCCCTGCAACAACATAGTCCCAACTACTTCAACAATGGTTATATTTCTTCTTTATGCAATTCCATTCTGTTGAGGAGTCCTAGGTGCAGACATTTGCCTCTTTATACCATTTTCATCATAATATCTTACAAACTCATCTGATGTAAACTCTCCACCCTAGTCAAATCTTAGGCACTTAAGATTCCTGTTGGTTTCCTTTTCAACTAAGGCTTTGAATTCCTTGAATTTGTTGAAAGATTCTAACTTTTCCTTCAGAAAAGTAACCCACATCATCCTTGAAAAATCATCAGTAAACAACATGAAATACTTATCACCATAAAAACTTCTAGTCCTCGTAGGACCACATAAGTCAGTGTGCACCAAATCAAGAATATGCTCATAAGAAAAGGATTTACTCTTAAAAGAAGATGTAGTCATCTTACCCATCTAACATTCGTTACACAACACAATGTCTAGTTTGACAAGCTGGCATACCTCTCAACATACTAGATTTGTTGAGCTTAATCACATTGTCAAAGTTCACTTGACAAAACCTTATATTCCATAACGAACTATCTTCAACCTTAGCAACCAAACAAATTTTTACATTAGCATTAAGATGAAATAGATTACCTTTAGTTTGTTTTCCGGTAGCAATCAATTCTCCTTTGCATCCTAAGATCCTGCACACTCCTCTTTTAAACTCAAGATGATATCCTTTGTCATTCAACTGACCAACACTCAACAAACTATGTTTTAGACCTTCAACCCAATAAACATCATTAACATTGATTTTACCATGCAAAGAGATAGATCTTTTACCTTTTACCATACAGGGTGAATTGTTTTCGAATCTTACTACACCATCATCAAATTCTTCAAGAGAAATAAAGTTGTTCTTATCACCGGTCTTGTGATGTGAACAACCACTATCAATAAACCACTCATCATTGTAGTCAATATGAGGTCCTAAAGCCTTCTTATCTGACAGATCTTCCTTAATAGCAACAAAGACAATCTCCTCATTGTCTCTGTCCTCATATTCTTCATCAGTGACACCTTCATCAACTGCAACATAGCATTGTTTCTTTCCTTTTCCCTTATATTTTCTAAACTTTTATTTTTGATCATTATTAGGACAATTTGCAGCTATATGTCCAATCTTGTTACAAGAAAAATATTTGAGAGGAAGCTTTCCTTTATACTTACCAGTGCCTCTAGGAAGTCTTTTTGCCAATAGTGCTTCAAACTCCATCACATTATCTTCATCATCCATATCAGCTTTGCTACCACCATGATGAATTGACTTGCATTCATGACTCTGAAAACATATTTCCCTTTTCTCACCGATATACTAGATATAGATGCCTTAAAGGAAGATTTTGTCTTAGATACACTGTTACCAAAACTATTTAACTCAAAAGTAGTGAGACCAATCAAAGAATCAATAGTGACTTTATCCTTACCGACTGATATCAACTTTTGAATAACTGACACTCTGATAGCATAGGCAGGCAATAGGGTTCTAAACATCTTACTCACAACAGTGTCATCACTTATAGCACCACCTGCACTTTTGATTTCACCAACAACTTCCTTTATCCTCTGTCCATATTGAGTAATATTTTCACCTTCCATCATTTTCATATCATCAAATTTTCCTCTAAGACTCTCTTCCTTAGCCTTTTGAACATGCTCATCACCACCATAGATTAATTGTAACTTCTCCCAGACTTCAAAAGTAGTATCTAAATTATGGACATCAATGTATTCAGAATCAGAAAGTGTACTTAAAATTGCTTCTAATGCTTGGATGTTCTCTTGCTGCTCCTTAAGCTGATCTGCAGTCAGAGGACCGATAGGAGGTACATACATAGTAATAACATGCTATCAAAACTAAGCATCCATACCTTTAATATATATCTTCATTCTACCACTCCATATCTGATAGTTGTCCTTAGTGAATTTGGGACACTCCTTCTTCATCATCTTCCTCAGATATTTTCTTCAAGTAGTTAAGCTTTTGCACAAAGAGGACCTAATGCTTTGATACCAATTGTTATTGTGAGGATCCGATTATTACTTAGAGGAATTGGGGGGGGGGGGTGAATCAGTAATAATAGTAAACTAAAATCTTCAACCAAAATGATCAATACTACTCATAAATAGTTCATTACCAGTACCGGTAAACACTCAATCAACTATCTAAAACAATTTTACCAAACTACTCATCCATATGTTCATCAACAAGTAAGAAATGTAATGAAATCAAATCAACACATAAAGAAATCATCCACCATATGAACACTGAGATTTTTCATGTGGAAACCCAAATGGGGAAAACCACGGTGGGAATTAGTACCCACAAAATTTGCACTCTTTCAGAATGTGCCTTGTTAGGAGCCTAGCCCAATCAAGATCTTTACAACAATGTTCGACTAAGAGCAAACCTTGTTAGGAGTCACCTAGTTAAGGGATTTCAACCTCAGCTCTATTAGGAGCTATACCTTGTTAGGAGTAACCTTGCCAAAGGATTTAAACTCAAGTTAATGAGCCACCTAGTGAAGGGATTTACAATGCCAGGCCTGTTAGGACCTACTTGGTTAAGGGATTTAAGTGTTGCTGCAACTATTAAGAAATAATAGGTAAATGATATGGTCTTAGCACTTCTTTGCCTTGCTTGTTCAGATCCTTATCAACTCCAATATGCTTCTCTCATGCATACATCTCAATTTGGTTTGGCACACACACACACACACTTCTTTCTGATCACCGACACACTAAACCTTCAAAAACATGACCTAAATAACCTTTACAATTAGGTCGATTGCATAACCCTAGCAATATTTGAATTTACATGAAATTATGTCAAGCACTAGAAAATAATCCGCCAAAACATATTACAAATCATCACAACAATTTACAAGACAATTATAGTCATTCAATGATCATAACACATCAGCGCACATTGATCTGATAAGTTGTCAAACCCTTAGCACATTCTACTAAGAACTTTGTTGCTTTCCAAGAAATTCGCTCCTTGTACATGCCAAAACATCGTCTTATCCATTCACATAGATTGTGACATGCCATCACCAATTTATGAACATAAAAAGAATCATCGCCAAACCATAAAACATCATCGGTCAAAGAGATCTTGTTACTAGTTCTCAAACCCTAGCTGGATAACAATAGTCAATTACAAACATGACTTTCGATTCTCCAATCATGATGTTGTTGTAACCATAGACTCATTAAGATGTCATAAGCATATATTCCAAACCGCAATACCTAACTCAACACTTATCTCTATCACAACCATCTCCTTCTCTGTTCCTTCTTACTGGTTCACTGTCAACTTAGCATTTTTTCCTTCCAACTCAATCCATTCAATCTATTATTGGTTAGGCAATACCAGTAGACTTAGATGCCATATCAAACATAGATAAACATGGACAAACATGGTTGCCATCAATGACAATACAAATAACTGATCATATCATAATTATATCATCACCAACATTCCTAACAACATCATCCTTTACCAGTACACCATCATCTCCATCAGTTATGCTAACATGCCAACTTAAACTCCAATTCACTAAGGAAAAACTTAAGGAGTGGAACAAAATCAGTTTCAAAAATATATTTGAGGAAAAAAAAGAGATTGAGGAATATATGTTAAGTGTGCAAGATAGTATAATGGTATCAAGGATGTTAGAAGATATTTATTGGAAGGAAAAGGATTTGAAAACTAAGTATGATGAGATATTGGTTCGAGAGGAGGTGCACTAGAGACAAAAATTAAGGGAATGCTGGTTGAAAGAAGGTGTTTGTAATAGTAAATTTTTTCATAATACAATGAAGGCTAAGAGATCTTGGAACAAAATCATTAAATTTAACGATAGAAGAGATAACAATATCACATCTCCAAATGATATTAATAAGGAAGTAGTTTGCTACTTTAAATACTTACAGTCGTGCCCAAGTGTAAATAATAACACACAAAGGGCAGATTTGCTTTATTACATTCTAAGATTATAGATAGACAATATTTTTTGTGCAAGCCTATCACACCTTAGATGAAGTCAAAATGGTTGTTTCTTGATGGTGGGAGATAAAGCTCTTGGTTTGGACGAATTCCCTTCTTTTTTCTTCCAAACTTTTTGGGAGTTGGTGGGATAGGATTTGTTGGAAGTGGTGGAGGAAACTAGCGAGGATTATGTGGCACCAAAAGAGTTAAACTGTACCTTGGTGGCTTTAATTCCAAAATTAGAAAATGTGAATTCCTTTGGTGACTTCTACCTAATCTCACTTTTTAATACTGTGTACAAAGTCATTGCTAAAGTTATGATGCAACGATTGAAAGCAATCTTAACAAATTTAATTTCAGAGGAATAAAGTGGTTTTGTCCCTAACAAATCAATAGTGGAAGGCATAATAATTGCCCATGAGGCAATTCATACTATCAAGAAGTAAAAAGTGGAGCGCACGCTCATAAAATTAGACATCCAAAAGGTATATGACATGGTGGATACGTAATTTTTTAGTTCAAATTATGGAGAAATTTGGTTTTTGTCCCAAATAGATAGTTTGGGTAAAGAGTTGTGTTAACTCCCCATGGTTCTCAATACTAGTAAATGGAAGCAAGTTCAAGGTTTCTTTTAATCCTCATGAGGATTAAGGTAAGGGGATCTATAATCCCCTTTTCTTTTCATCATACTGGCCAAATATTTGGGTAGACTAATTCAAAATTTGGGAAGGGTAGGGAAATGGAAAGTTGTGAAAATTGCAAATGGTTTAAAGACAACCACTCATCAACAATTTGCAAATGATACCATCTCATTTGGTGAGTCATCCTTCAGAGAAACGAGATGTATCAAAAGGGCATTGAACAACTATTGTGAGGAATCTCGGTAACAAGTGAATTGGCTGAAATATGAAGTTCTTTTTTATAATACCTCCATTGCAAAGCTTAGAGAGATTGTGAGAATACTTGACATAAAAGCTGGGAGCCTTCTTGGTCATTTCCTTGGCACTCATCTATTTTTAGGGGTTTACAGTGCTAAGGTTTGGAAAAAAACTAGTGCACATTTGTGTTGGGAAACTTGAGGGATAGAAAAGTAGATGTTTAATGTCGGTAGGTAGACTCCTTATGCTTAAAACTATGGTGTCTACTATCCCTATTTTTCAATGATGTGTCTAAAGATTCTTGAAAAGGTTATTCATGTCATAAACTAGAGAATGAGAAATTTATTCTAGAATGGTAAGAATGAACAAGACAAGATTTGGTTGTTGGCATAGGATAAAGTGTGCAAACCAAAATTTATTGGGGGCAGGCCTTATAAATTGGAGTACACTAAATGAGGCGATGGGTGCCAAACTAATCTAGAGCATGCACACCAATTCAAATTAGAAATTGTGAAAATTTTGAATTTTAAATATTTAGATTCACGGGAGATAGAACATATTCTCACCATCCAAAACTTGTCAAGAGGCTCTGTAATATGGAATTTTATGATGTCGTGCAAGAGCCTAATCACAAATCGCATTACATGGCAATTGAGAAAGGGAGACAAAGATAATTTTTGGAAAGATTCCTAGGAAGGTTTTTCCATTTTGGGAGAGGAAGTGGGATTAGAGAATATTAGACTTATTATAGAAGAGAGATGGGGAAATAAAGTAAGTAATTACGTAGAGAAAGAGAGAATGAGATCGAAGTCTAGAGATGGAAAGACACACATGAGCTACCCTTATCCCAATATCAGGAAGAGCTCTTCAAAAGAGTTTTACAAACTAGAGTTCCATTAATGTCAGGTGCTTCAAATGAAATCAAATGGTGTGGAGAAAAACTGGAAAAGTATTAAATCAAAGTGGGTTAAAATTAATTGGAAAAAGAAATAGAGGACGCATAATGGCCTTACAGTCTATGTTGGAAGATTGTTGCTTGCCAAAGGCAAGTACCTTTGCATGGTTCACATTAAAGAGAAAATTCTTGCAAGTGATAGACTTATCAAATTGGGGTTTCATGGTTCTTTTAGGTGTAGTTTGTGCAAAACAAAGACAAAAAATCTTAATATTTATTTCTCAATAGCGAGTTCTCTCATCATTGCTAGAAGACACTAGTACATAAATTAAATTGGGCCTTGCCATTTCTATTAAAATTAATTGAGCTTTTCCATAGTTGGAATGTGGATGTAAATAAGTTAGTATACTCAGTTATGTGGCCCATTTATCCTTCATTTGTGATATAGGAATTATGGAAGGAAAGGAACAAATGCATATTCCTAGTGAAAGAGGAGTCATAGGAGCAAGTTTAGGCTAGAATAGAACATGCAATATCAAAAATAGTGAATAAGACCACACCAAATCACAATTATTAGAAGTATTCTTTTAGCATGGTGGACAAGATACTGCAAGCAAGATAACCTTTATTAAAATTTGAGGCCATTAATGGGCTTAGTAGGATAAATACTATAGTGGATCCAAAGTAAGGGGTAGTGTGGAAAAAACCAGAGAAGGGGTGGATAAAGATTAATTTTGATGGGGCTTCAAGAGGGAGTCCAAGGTTTCAGGAGCAGGCTGCATTGCAAGGAATAATAAAAGGTATGGTATTGGCCTAGGGGCACAATGACTTTTAGATAGAACAAACAATAAGGCAGAGGTAAGAGTAGCCTTACTAGCAATCCTTCTAGTAGATAAAATTTTAGTGATGAAATTACACTTGGAAGGAGACTAAAAAATTGTCACTGGTGCCATCATGAAAGGGGTCTTGCAATGTTGGAAAATAAAAAAAATTATTTACAGCACTAGTGAAAAATTTATAAATTTTTAAGATTTTAAATTTCACATGTACACAAAGAGGGCAATTGTGATGTTGATGTTTTGTTCAACATGGGATGTGAGTTGGGAATCCAAGTTGTGAAGTGATGGGAGGGAGGAGGAGCACATGTGGAAGTTACTATTTGATGCTTGCAGGTCTATTTTAATGTGGAGGCACGTGGGAGGGCATGATTTCAAATTGCCCCTAGGATGAAATCGAGTTGCTTTTTTATGTGCTTTTAATGCACAAGGTTTGTGTACACCACCTATTTTTGCATCCACGTAGACGTGGCACTTGGACATGGGATGAGTGGAAGGTAACACAAGAAAATGTATTCATGATTTTGTGATGGCCAAAGGAGAATATCCTTTAAATGAGGACACATTAATTAGAAACCTTTAATGGGAAGACGAGAGACATGACTTTTTAAACTGAGAAGGAGGGCGAGCTGGCATTCATTAGTGGAATTTGGAGAAGAACTATCTAGAGAGTGACAAAAAGTAGAAGGTAGAAACCACATGAGACACTCATGGAAGCGAACTTCTTGCTTCATTTTTTAGAAAGGTCTCTAAGAAGAGACTTGGGAGAATTTTCAAATTTGTTGATGACCTATTTCTAAAAATCATTGAGACCCTACTGGATGAAGAGTCTCTAGTCTCAGATTTATGGTACCACACTAATGTAGACATAATCTCAATGATCGTGGCATGGGGTTTGATATTTATAACAAAGGAGGTGGTGGTCTAGGTGGCCACATTCTTTATGTAGATTAACCTCTCTGATGGCAAGAACAGTCATAGGTCATGGTTTACAGTGCCCTTTTGGTGAAGGGATAATATCATATGGGATAAAAGTGGATCTTAGACCATTCGTGCTATGGCGGTATGGAGCAAACAAATAAGCAAGGACCGAGGAAGCTAATTTGGGCTGGGAGAATTTAAAATATTAGCTCCAGGAGAAGGATTTGGAGCTAAGGGAAGCGAGGGAGGTAAATAAGATGGATGAGGCAAAGAAGATGAAATTTTCTCCAGAGGACTATTGGATAAATGGACTTGGCAAGAAAAAAATGAAGTTGTAAATGTTTGAACATCTTTGTTTTTTGTAAAGTTTAAATGTTAAATGTTAATATTCTAATTGTATTAATTGGGATGATTACATGTCCTTTTTGGGGAAGGGATAGTTTTTTCACAGGCTGGTTAGTTGTGGCGTATCAGATGGGTAAATAGTTTTTTCAAATCCCATGGACAAATTACAAGGGTTAATTTCCGTTTTTGACATTTTCACTTTGTAATTTTTTCTTAATTATTAATACAAATACTTATTATTACCGATAAAAAAAGCTTTTTGATAAAATATAAAATTTAAATGAGTGGGTAGAAGTATTTAGTTTTAGGACTGGTGATGGGTAAGCGTTATTGATATTATTAAAAAATAATTCAATATTTGGAAATCTATTATCTTGATTTAATAAATATTTTAGTGATTGAAGTCACATAGAAAATTTGTAGATCGATATACTTATCTAAGGCAATTGATCAAGTGAATGTTGCAAACTTGATTAGATGTATGAAATTGGTTTCAATCACATATAATTAATTTCATAACAAGCATGCTTAAGAAAAATGTTTGCTATCTAAGAAGTCAAGTTGGTGCATGGAGACACTATTGAGGAGCTTGCAGACTGAATAGGTGAAAATTTTTTCCTAGCTTCAACCCCTTAGTAAATTAGGTTAATGTCAATGAGAAAGATCAAACCTATAATAGTCACAAAAATGTAGATGACTATACGATGATGTGGATTTGATTGCATTATTACTCTTTAAAATTGCATCAAGTGCACTAGTGATTTTCCTTACCAATTTCTCTTACATCTATGCATTTATAACATTACATGTGAATAAGTGCAACTTGAATGTTTTTAAACATTGTGACATAACAACTTGTTGCGTGAATTGTGTATTAGGCTGGCTTGCATTGTTAGTAAAAGGGATTGATAAAGGTGCGATAAAGTTTATTTGAAATTTGAATCTTGAAATTTAGGTATCATTCATATGCTTCTAAAGATTGATTTGAGCTAATATTTCATTCCTAAAAATATATCTAAATTAACATTGCTTTTCTTTATTATGTGAACAAGCAGTTTTAAAAATTTATTCAATAAGAATCAGACAGTACAAAGAAAGCCAACAACCCAATGAAGGGAACAAGTAGGAATGAACCAAAAGAGAAATTAATCACTCTTATCCCTCCTAATTAGATTTCTCAGAATCTTAGAATGCTCTAGGAACAAGAGTCCTCAATCATCCACATCCCAATAATCAGTGTTCTCAAATGCTCATTAGCAAGGCAATCATCCACTCCATTCCATTCACATGGAATATGAGAACGAAATATAATCCAAAGAAGAACATAAATTGAGAATTTGTTTCCCCACCAAAGCCAAATGCCAATTAATTTACTCAAACTCTTGGGCATTCAACAAATCA
Organism: Cryptomeria japonica; assembly: GCF_030272615.1. NCBI lineage: Eukaryota > Viridiplantae > Streptophyta > Pinopsida > Cupressales > Cupressaceae > Cryptomeria > Cryptomeria japonica. The sequence goes on along the minus strand of NC_081405.1, from coordinate 691,024,538 downwards.
ATCACAATCTGAGAATCAACCTCACAAGCAATCCTCTTCCAACCTAGGGAACAACCTCTTTCTATAGCATGATAAATAGCAAGAGCCCCCATCACGTTGTTAGAATAAAGACCATTGTAATTGGAGAAGAAGAACACAACATCACCTTCACTATTAAGACCAATACCCCCAATATATGTCTGCCCAGGGTTCTCCCTGGAAGATACATCATTATTAACTTTCAAGGTGCCTGTAGGAGGGGGAAGCCATCTCTCTTCCTGATGTATCTTTTGCTTATCCTGTCTTGGTCTCTTACCTACCTTATTAATATCTCCTAGCCCCAAATTCTTTATTACATCTTGTTCACTAGGATCCACCGCAACAAACAAGTCACACTTTACAAAAATAATCTCCTGGAGCCTAGTTATGATCTTTATCCAAACCTAAGCCACATTCATTCTGGAGCCCTAAAAGATCTTGTGATTTCTTTCCAACCAAAGGTTCCAAAGAGTGAGATAGTGGCCAATAGTCTAGGCCACTTGGAGAAAGGAATTTTTTGCCAAAGGTCTTCCCAAACTATCCTAAAACTCAATCAAAGAGGAAGCATGAACATAGGCATGATGCTACACCTCCCACCATCAGTGCCAAATCATTCTATAATATTGACACTGAAAGAACAAATGCGATGAGCACACTTCATCCTTGTAACAAAAGAAACAGATTGAAGGGCCATGAAATCCCCTTTTATGCAAATTATTCCATGTGAGACACTTATCTTGGGCTGACAACCATAGAAAAAAAATACATTTCAGCCAAGAGAACTTGTTCCAAACTTGTTTCCACCAAGACATACCCTCTTGACCATGGACTTGCTTGTCCAAAACAAGATAACCCAGAGCAACAAAAAAATTTCCTTTTGGGTCAGGACCTGAAGCAAGAATATCCCTCTCCTTGAGAGAGTTGCATAACCTTCATGGAAGAATTTTAGCCAAAAACTACCAATATTCCTCACTATGCCCACCAGGCCACTCCTAAGGGTCTTTCCAGCAAGACACTTCAACTACCCCATAGCTTTAATAGTCTTAAAATCCTCCACCTTTCTCCAGCCAGACTCAGTCAAGATATTACAAAGAGTTGAAGGTAAGGAAAGTCATGCACAACAGGGGGATGACCATCCCAGGAATCTAAGCAAAAAATAGCCTCATACCCCTTATTATAAACCCAAAACAATCCCTCCTTGATAAGCTTAGCCCCTCGCTTTAGCATATTCTAAACCATCAAACCCTTTCCAACCAAGCTGCATCGAGGCACATCCAAGTTGTTCACCCTTGAGGGTAAGCACTCTAGTCCAATCCTGATCTTGACAAGTACACCACCTCCAATATAATTTCATAGATTTTACTTGACCCATCAAACTAGTAGGCCACAAACCAAGACCACTCTCTTGCTTTGACCTACAAATATTATCCCACTTGACCAAGCTCCATTTTGATGAGAGAAAATTGCCGGACCATAAAAATTGGTGAGAAAGAGTATCAAATTCCATGAAAAAAGAGGAAGGAGCCACCTACACAAAACATCTATAAATAGGCCAGGCCTAAACCACAACCTTCAAAAGACTCCCCCTCCTTGCAGACAAAATCCATTTAAAGATCAAATTAATCACCCTCTAGCGAAACTTATCCAAAATTCCTTGCTAGTACTCCTTCCATTTGGATCGAACAAAATTTGGAATCCCAAGATACACAAAGGGGAGGGTCCCCACACGAAACCTCATAATTCAGCCAATCCTAATCTGAATAAGCCGAGGAGTGTCGAAGAAGAAGATGGAGGATTTATTCTCATTAATCCTTTGCCCTGAAACATCCAAATACAAATCTAGAGCCCTCCAAAAATTCACTACTTGCTTAATCTTACCTAGGCCCATCAAAGTTGTGTCATACATAAATTATAGGTGGGAGTATGTAGGCATCAATTTATTCCAATCCCAACCCTAAATCAAGCCTTGTCTAACATGAGATTTAATCAATCTACCCAAACCTTCGGCCAAATTGATAAATAAATAAGGAAAAAGGGGATCCCCTTGTTGAAGACCACTAGAAGCACCAAAAATATTTGATGGCTTCCCATTAATAAGGACAAAAAAGGAAGAAGAGGAATCTAGTAAACCTATTCCCTCCCAAAACCAAAGGCAAGAAGAACCTTTTGCAAGCAAGCCCACTTCACCCTGTCATAAGCTTTAGCCATATCCAGTTTTATAACATCACATTTTCTTTGGAAGTTTCCATCAAATCAATAGCCTCTATCACAATCACAATCCCTTCCAAAATCTGTCGCCCTCCAACAAAACTCCCTTGTTCTTCGAAATCAAATTCTTAAGACAACTCTTAAGGTGATCAACAATTAACTTAGTGATAATCTTATATAACACATTACACAAAGCTATAGGTCTAAATTGATCCAAACTTTTTGCATTCTTAATAGAATTTGGTAAAGGGTTATTTTAATCAATTTCAACACAAATATGAGCATACAAAATTACCTTTCTCAATTGAGTTTGCATGGCATATCCTATAGGTTTGCCCAAGAGGAGGGCAATAGAATGAAGAATATCATTGTGCCAAAATTCAAGTGGAAGCCTAGGAAGCCCAATCCAAAGAGGGACTTTTGAGGGTAGCTCCTTAGTAGAATTAAAACCTACATGCTAGGGTTTGATGAAAAGCCCCACCTAATTATAAAAATAAGGACCTCCTTCAAAGGTCCTATTTCTATTTGCCATGGATGTAAAATCCATATTAAAGTAATTATTAGCAACCATCATTAGTTCCATTTCACCTTCAGGATTGCACACACGTCTGGCCAATGAATACTGTTCATTTGGAGATGGGGGAATGAATATCTAGGAATTGGTGCAAATATAGGTGAAATAAAAATGAACAAGAATGAGTAGGTATGAGATTGTGAGCCCAATCTAATATAAGGGTATGTCACTTGTTATGTAATTATTACATTAATACATTTCCATCGAGGTGGGTAAAAGACTAAATGAGAATTAAAATGGATATGTTATTTTTATCATTACATATATAAATAAGAGTTAATAAGTGTATAAATAAATAATACGACTAGGAGTCGTAGAAATGTGTAGAGATGCATTTGATCTAATAATTAAAAAATATAATTTAAACAAGCTAGAATTATAATATCCCACCTCGATAGCAAACTTGTTCTAGTATGTCTTGAGTCTTGATGGGCAGTTTTCTATTTTTAATTATTTTTTTAATTGTAGACATCTAAAAATGGCTAATGTATTATCATCTTGTCATATCATCATCTCTTCATCATTGTTCTTCTATCCATATTGATTTAATTAAGCTAACATTTCCTCCATAAATTAATTAATTTTTAATTATTTAATGTACTCACCATTTTTCTTCTAGTATTATTTTATTATTTAATTAATTTCTCCAATAAATAATTTTTTAAAAATATTTAAAATTAGCTTAAACTTCCTTCCAAAATTAAATGAATTCAAATAATTTATTTAGTTTTCCACCTCAAATTAAAAAAAATGATATTTTATATGTTCTCCCTCTATGCATTTGATTGCTCTTAATTCTTCCATCTCGGCAATCTATTTGCTAATTTTAGGTCTAACTTTTTCTTAAAATTTTCATTCATTTATCTTTCTAATTAATCTTCACAATTGATCAAATTTTAAGTGATTTATGTAAATAAAACCCTTCACTCATTCATTTCCACTAGGTTGCATTGTTATCAAGACATCTAGCAAGTATTGTCATTATCAAGGCTATTTATCCATAAAAGCTAGCAAGCTTATGCCATCATCTTATCACGTTGATACAAAGTTATGCGAACATTCTAGGAGCAATCTACACATCAAGCATTTAAGTAAATATCAAAGAAACAATGGAGCAATCTAAGGTCTTTGCTATGGTATTATTGTTTATAATTTGATTTTATGCATAGATCTTAGGATTTATTGAGTGCTCGTATGAGTGGGAATTTGGATCTTGCATTGCATTGTTTCCATTTTTATTTAGATTCACATTTTCATCCTTCACATTTTGACACACCCATTGGGACCCACGTCCTTGAATTTAGCAATAAATTTTGCAAGTGTGTTTCTTTGAAGTTTTCAGTCATATTTGTGCATTTGGTCTAATTTACAATACATTTGGACCAAATTACCCCATATTCAAGCTGATGTGAGCTATATTTGATATACATCACACATTTGTTCTGATTCCTAGGTAACTTTATTTCATTAACAAGTCAGTTTTGTGCTTTTTAGTCAGTCCTATAACAAATCTGGTTATTAAATTATGCTTTTGGTTATTTTTTAATGCATCGAGTAAATTTTATTATGTTTTTGGAGACCTAAAATATTTTATGACACATTGGGTCAATCTTGACATGCATATGGACAATTTGTGGCACTTTTGGTCATTTTGTGGCATTTTTGGTCATTTTATGTTATTTTTGGTCATTTTGTAATGTATTTAGTTTTAGGAATTGTGATAGGTAAGTATTATTGACATTATTCAAAAATGATTTATCACTACTCTATAATTAATTATCTCAATCTAATAAATATTTTAGAGATTGAAGTTGCATAGAAAAGTTTGTAGATTGATGTACTTATCTAATGCAATCGATCAATTGAATGTTGCAAAGTTGATTAGATGTATGAAATTGGCTCGAGTCATGTATAGTCAATCTCATAGAAAGCATCCTTTGAGAAAATTGTTTGCATTGTCCTATTAGATATATGAGAAGTCAAGTTGGTGCGTGGAGACACCATTGAGGAGCATGTAGATTCAATAAGTGAACTAGTTTTTCTAGATTCAACACCTTAATAAATAGAGTTAATGTCAATGAGAAAGATCAAAGGTAATAGTCTTTAGGATTGAAGCACGTGAGCTAGTGGTTTTCCTTACCAATTTTACTTGCATTCATGCATTTATACCATTACATGTGTTTAAGTGCACCATGAATATTTTTAAACATTGTGACATAACAACTTGTTGTGTGAATTGTGTTCTAGTTTAGCTTGCATTGCTAGTAAAAGGGATCGATAAAGTTTATTTGGAATTTAAATCTTGAAATGTAAGGATTATTCCTATGCTTCTAAAGATTGACATAGGCTAATCTTGCATTCCTAAAAAATTCTCTACATTTGGAGGTGAGGGAACAAATATCTAGGAATTAGTGTAAATAGAGGTGAAATAAAGATGAATAGGAATGATTAGGTATGAGATTGTGAGCCCAAACTAATATAAGGGTATGTCTCTTGTTGCCTAATTATTGCATTAAGACATTTCCATTGAGGTGGGTAAAAGGCTAAATGAGAATTAAAATAGATATGTTAATTTTATCATTACATATATAAATGAGAGTTAATATTTGTATAAATAAAAATAAAGAACTAATATGACTAAGAGTCATACAATTGCATAGAGTTTCATTTCGGTTAATAAACAATATAAACAAGCTAGAATTGTAATGTCCCACCTTGATAACACCCTTGTTCTAGCATGTCTCGAGTCTTGATGGGCAATTTTCTACTTTGAATTATTTTTTTAATTGTAGACACCTAAAAATGGCTAATGCATTATCATCTTGTCATTGTAATGGATGGAAAATTAGGGCTTCACAAGTTGAGCCTTTTAAACTAAGAAATAACCTAACTTTCCAACCAAGACATTGAAGAAAGGGAAACTCAATTGATCCAATACAAGGGGATTAAATGCAGATCAAGTTCTTTTTCCTTCATTGAGTTGAATGTATTTTAATGCAAGATCTAGGGTTGATGATGAAGAATTGTCATGAAATAGAAAAACAACCAATTACAGATAAGGAATGCATATAGAAGGCTAAGTATGAGTAGAACAAATAGAAGAGCACTAGTGACAACAATATTGACATGAAAGTGTGGGAATGTGTGGCAATTTGCATCCCAGTCCCTGATGTTAGATGCAATCAATCTAGAATATTTTAGAATTAGGATGTCACACAAAATCTATTCCCAAAAGCTCATTAGAAATTCTCGGGACCATATAAGTTTTATTCACCCCTGTCCTCTAATTTTTTCTACTACAAAACTCAGATCTAATCATCATCTTCTCCTTTGTCAAAATCTCTATCTATGGCTCTTAGATCTTTCATAGACACACAAAAAGAAGGCAAATGCAATTTTAATTTTCCTTAGGTCAAAGCCTGGGTTTGGATACCCTTGAATTGAATTGAAATGTAATGGAAATGCTAAAGTAAAAGCTTATATTTTGAGGGTGAGGTTGGATATGAATTTGAAATGCCTAAATTGGAACTTGATACCTTGATGAATATTTCTTTGAAGTCTTTGTGCCAAGGTTGATAATATCATATATGATGTATTCATAATGTCTTGATCATGGATGCCATTATGAATGCTTGAAATCTAAAATTTGACCTCTCTTTCACTACCTTAAGGATGTTTGGTTGCTTTCTCACTTGAATTTGTAATTGAATTCAAATTTGAGAGATTGATAGAGGTTACAAAATGAGGGGATTGGGACTGCTTCTATACCTAACTACACAAATTATGTCTGTAATTTTGAAATAGATTGACACTAGGAATATTTTTCCACCTTCGAGATGTGACCATCGTGGGGTCCAAATTTGGGAGGACCGCGACACCAAGGTGTCTTGGTCTTTTGACCAGGGCACCCAGGGTGTCTTGGTCTAGCGACCAGGACACACAAGTTTTCCTAGTCCTACTATTAGGATCTAGATTTGAACAGGGTCCCACTCAGGCGCAAAACATGTTGAATCTATGTGGGTTATTAGAATAAAAAATAGTATCATGACATAAGAGGTTGAAACGTGAAAGTGAGGCCTAGGTGTAGATGAAATTGTGCAAAGCTATAATTTACAACACTACATCTAGCCCCCACTTTAGTGGGAGTATGAACCTACACTTAAAATCTCAGTAAAGTAAAAAGTAGTATTTAAAAGCTTCCATTAAGACACTAATGAGGCAAGACAAACAAATCCCCCAATGACTTTAGACCTTATTAATCTAATATCAAGATAAAAGGAGAAACACATGAAGAGAAAATAAAGAATGACTATGCTAGTCTTGTAAGGCTTGTGCTTACTATTAGTCATGTTGAGAAGGAAAAAAATTGAATTGAAGAATTGGTGCAAAAGATCACAAAGCAAAAGGCTCAACTTGCAAAGTAATTTGAATAAGTGACTACAAAATGGGTATCGTAGCATGTACCAAAAATGTCATGGTGAGTGATAAAAAGTGTACAAACTGAGTATCATGGTGTGTGCAAAATGAGTAACAATGAGCGAAGTGTAAGCCCCCACATTAAAGTGATTTCATACACCTTAATAGGAGCAATTTCTTTATGGTAGTATTTATGCATCTGAAAGATAATCACGTTGCCACAATGATGTGTCCCCAAGCAAGGGAAAATCAAGGGAAATGGTTAGAAAACATAATGAGAAAGTACATAAGGGATCCACTTATTGGAGTCAGTATGCACTTTTTATAAATCATGTATATCAAGTATATTTGCATTGAATTGATCTCATCTCCCAAAGGTAGTGGAACTACGAGTACAATGGAAGAAGAGTAGATAAGATGAACAGACATAAGTGTTTTTGGGCCAACATGGTAGAGACCAAAAACAGATCTCAACACTATACATCATCCCCAATTAGACAACACAAAAGCACATTTATAAACAATAGCACATGTCTGAAATGATATTAATATGACATATAGAATAATTGAGATACAAATAAAGGAATGTCACAACAAATTCAACCTCTTTATTACTTTAGGCCAACAGATCAACAAGGGTTATCCAAAGAAAGACTAACATAACATAAAGACATGTCAAGTAACACATCATAGGGTAAACACATTACATACAAGCAAACACATATCTGACTCTACAATATAGATGAATCTAGTCAAGCAAATCATCTGCCTCTAATATTGCTTAACATTAATTAGGGATGGTGGACAAGATGTAGGAGGAGAACCAATGAGCATGGTAGATGGAGCTATTGAAAGTTCCAAACAAGGACCATGCTCTAATGATGTGTCACTTTGTTTGTCACTAGAAGCTAGCATTAATGCTTTTGAAAATCTTGAAGAAAGTTCATTATTAATCTCAATAACCTCATACATATCATCAAAACCATTAGGATCAATATTTCTAGCATGAACAACATCTTTATCATAATCTATATTCTCATCTAAATTAATCATGATAGTATCTTTAACACAAAAGGAAATGAACCATCATTTTTCTTAGACTTTTTAAACTTTTGACATGGTGGATTAAGTTGAAATTCCTCACTAGGGTTAGGCAAAGGTTGGACAAATGGGATCAAGTCAACATTTGGTGTCTTTAGGGAGGAAATGGTTTGGGAAGCAAGCTTTCAAGCCTTGGAATGACATCTACGTCAACATTCTCTCATACAAAAAATTCTCTTAGTTTGACTTGATACTTGCAAAGGTTGGAGATCAATCAACATAGGTTTCTTTTCTTCCCTTTTAGGGGGAGGAACGAAATACACCTCACTAGGTTGAGAGATACAAGATGTTGGGCATTTTTTTAATACAATGTGGGGGATATAACCACAATATTTAGGGGAGGAATAGAAAGAGTTGGAAGAAGTCCTTGTCCCGGATGAGGAGGAATATCAATAGGTCAAGGGTCTTTAGGTATAATCAAGACATATATCATCTCTATTTTTTATTTTCGATAAGATAAGAAAAGAGCATCATTTTGAGGTTGTAAAGGTTTAGGTTGTTTAGGCCAAAAGTAATCAAGTGTGAAATTTATATGTCTTGTTGTAGGTAGAGGCTATGACTTATCATGACAATTTCCCCATTACGTGGGAATTTCAAACACTTATGGATGGTAGATGGGATATCTTGCATGGAAGAGAGACAAGGATGTCCCAAATTCACATGAAATTTATCAAAAGTAGGGATGATAGTAAATGTAACATTTGAGCACTTAGTACCAACCTTAACTAGAAGAGTGATAGAACCTATAGTAGGACAAGTAAAACCATCATGCACCTTAATCATAACCTTATATTTTTCATATTTTTCTTGATGAAATTATTGAGTGAAGAGATATTCTTCGGTAATAACATTCACCATACATAATAGATCAATGAGCACTCCAAGTGAAAGATTTCCTTTAATCTTCATAGTAATGTATAATAGTCCATTAGGTGCCTTAATAGTCTCTTTGGAGTCAACAGAGATGCAAGGATTAGGTTTTGATTTTTCAAATAAGGTTGACAACATTGATAGATTCCATGGCTAATTCATTAAAAGTAAAATTAACTTTTTTAGAGTCAACCACATTAGCAAAATGAGAAGGCAAATGATTAGTGAATATTTACAAATTTTGATTAGGAGGTGCTATAGAATTGTTTCCAATATCATTTGCACCTTCCACAAATATGATATTGGAACCAATAAGATCTTTAATCTTATTTCTCAATTTGTAACATTTTTTCGTATCATGACTTGCTTGACGATGATATTGGCAAAAATATTTATGATCAAAATAAGGTGGTAGAGCTTTGAGGTGTCAATAGGTTTGATGTGAGGAAGTTGCAACAAATTAGCATTCATCAATCTAAGAATTATACTATGCAAAGATTTAGAAAGAGGAGTTAATTTGTTTCTAATATATTTGGATAAAGGGGCTACACTTGACATTGTAGCCACCACTTTTGTGTTTATACGATTAGAAGATTTATTGTTGGCAATTGACACTCATCCAGTGTTTTCAGGTGACTTCCAGTGGTTGATTGTTTATTTAGGGTTGTCATTGATGGAAACTCTTCGCAACTCTTTGTGGTGATTTGATCCTGCAGTTGTAACTTATCGTATCCAGAAGTTGGTGTTAACCGATAGCCAATAAACCAGTAAAATAGGGTATTTTGGTAACGTGTTGGTCCAAAATGATTTTTGATGATTGTGGTGTTTTTGGTGATTATTTTTGTGATCTTGGTGATAGGGAAGACCTTTAGGAAGTGTGTGATTATAATCTTTTGGTTCGGTGCTATTTTTGGTTCGAGATTGAAGCCGACTTTGAGCTACATGTTACATCTCTTAAAGCCGACATGAAGGAGATTGCTTCTATGTTATGACCAGATATATAAGATCGATTTGGTGATTTATTTTCATGATGTTAGAGATGTGGTGATCAGTTTTGGTGCGATTAAGTGCAATTTCATGTGCACATTTTGCTTTCAAACCAACTGGTAGTTGACTTAGACAGAAACAAAGTATTCAACAGAGTAGAGACAATCACAGATTCAGAGCTTAACCGAAACTCATTTTTGTATAATCAGATGCTAATTAAGAGTTCATTTCATTATATTTACTCATTGTAATCAAATTGTAAGTCAGTGAGATTTCCCTGAGGGTTGTATCCCTCTGGGCAACTTTATTTGAGTAGTGAGCCTGAATGCAAGTGTATTCCTCATATGTAATATTTATGTACTCTTGGCTATAGTATATGAATATTATGCATTCCAGCCCCACCGTGGTTTTTCCCTTTCCGAGTTTCCACATAAAAATTTTGGTGTTGTGGATTTGTGCATTCTTTGTTTCATGTTTATGTTGTTTTTTGTTATGCTTTGTTAATCGGTGGATAAAGAATAAGTTTGTGGTTTCCACTTTCGTAGATCATTGATTCACCCCCCCTCTTAGTGATCTCCAATTTTAACAATTGGCATTAGAGCCTAGTTCCTCTAAGGAAGCTTAACTGCTTGAGGAAGATCTGGGAGATTGATTCAATAGATTCCAGTTTTCAGAGACAACTCAATGTGGCACTTGAGGATCTTGATGCAGTCAGAAGTGAGGTTTGTACCTTGAAGAAGAACCTGAATGTTGCCAATGAATTCATTAGTGAGTTTAAGGATCAAGCAAGTATTTGCAGAGAAAAGAGGAAGAAACTAATGGACAAGTTGAAGGAGAAAGAAGATCAAATCATGGAATACCAGGACAAGGTTGATGAGGTTAACAAGCTTGAGAGAGAGAATGTTGCTTTGAAGAATGAGATGCAATCCATTATGATGAGACTAACTAAAGAAATTGAGGACTGGAAGAAGAATGAAGAGAATTTGGCACAATCATTAAAGGAAAGAGTTGATGAATGCTTCATGATTACCTATGAGAATGATTAGTTGAAGCTTGAGTTGACTCAATCAAGGAATAATGGTCAAGAGCTTGAAAGACAAGTTGCTACCTTGAGGGATGAACTTGCTACTACCAATGAATACAAGGAAAAATTCAAATCTAGTTCAACAATACTTGATGAGATGCTAGAAAGTCAAAGACATGGAAAGGATATGCGAGGTCTAGGATTTGAGAAAGGTGAATCCTACGGATCTGGCCAAGGCAATGCTAAACCTAATTTGAAGAAGAGCAAGAATCCTCCGGTAAGACAGTCTAATGCTCATAAATTTAATGGTAGATGTTTTACTTGTAACAAATTTGGTCATATGGTGAGTCAGTGCAGAAGTAGGATAAATAATGGAATGATAAACAACAATAATAATGTTCCTACCTTTGCAAGTCAGTATTTCATATGCAATAATTTTGGACACAAGTCAAATGTGTGTAGAGAAGTAATGAATATTTTTTAGAACAAAAGATGCTATGCTTGTGGAATATTTGGACACATTTCTTGTTGGCAATATTGCATTATAACAGACAATGAAAGATTGTTGGCATTTCATAAGGATATTGAGAAGGTTGTTGATGATTATGGATATAACTAGTTAAAGATGTTTTACTATCTTGATATTATTATTTTGTCATTGATGTCAAGAAATTGATTTTCTAATTCAATATGATGTTGCCATATCTTGAGAAGTATGATATGAAGCTTATAAAGATGTCGGTAAAAGATACAGGAAAGAATATGATGAATAAGGGGATGAATAAGGTATTCAATGGGCAACTACTACCGAGTCAGACAATGATGAGATCATGATGTTTTATATTGTTTTAACATCATACATATGTTGTAAATTGTAAAGGTTAATACTATACTATGTTATCAATCAAAGAACCTAGTTGGTAAACCCTAAGGAACCTAGTCGGTAAACCCTAAGGTTATCGCTATCAGTTCATGAAGGCAGAATGTCTACCGAGTGAAGTTTAGTATTCATCGATTTGTTACCGAGTTGTAACCGAGCTATAACATAATGCATTAAATGCTTACATGCGGTATTTAATGAAGGAAGCTGATGAGATGGAGCAGATTAAATGATTGGTAAGCTGTGGAAGAAGTTTGTTAACGAATCTAAGGCAATGAAAAGTTGGCATGAAGATCTACAACTTAGATTGAACCACAATACCCTGGCACAAGTTCCAAGACTAGTATGCAAGTTCCAAGGTAGGGTAAAACATTTTCAGATCGAAAGATGCATTGAACTTGGACAAGATTGAAGATCTAATGGCTATGATTGATCATGGGAAATGTGATCAAGGAGATTAAGCGGTTATCTAATTGTTTATAAATAGGAAACTGTTGATAAACAATGTATGCGGGCAAGTGTATGCATAGGGATGCTACATAGTGATTACCGAGCACAGAAGCTTGAAGACCTATTAGAATAACAGAGTATAGAAGCCCAGCAGATAGACAAGATTAGTTCTATGTCTAGATTGTATTGAACAAATAAGAATCTGCTTTAGCATTTTAGATGTGAAGTTGCAGATAGATTTTTATTACTGTTACTTTGTGAAAGTGACAGAAAATCTCTTAACCGAGTGGACTTAATAGTCTTATATGTAAATCCTCTAGCAAGGTGACATTCTGATTGAGTGTTTGAAATCCTTTGACAAGGTCACTTCTAACAAAGTGAAGATCCTAACAGATCTGAGGGAAATCCCTTAACCGAGTCACATCTAGCAATGTGTTTGTAATCTTTAATAGGATTTGCTTTTAACCAAACATACTCTAGAAGAGTATATTTCTTAGTGGGTCCGAAATCCCATAGTGGTTTTTCCCTATTTGGGTTTCCACGTTAAATCTGGTGTTATGAGGTTTATATTGTTCATATGCTTTTGAGGTTGCAAGTTTAATAGTTTTGGTTATATTGCTGATATATATGTTATCGAGGTTGAATCTGATGTTTTTATGGATGATTAAGTTTGTATGATTCACCCCCCCCCCCCTCTCTCATCTTGTTGGCTATTGGATCTGTACTTATATTAAGTATCAGAACTGTCATTTCTAAGCAGTGCAGATCAAGACAAAATCAGATGAACTTTAGACCTATGCAAAATAATGTTGTTTGTTGAGCATGCAACAAAACTGGTCACATTATAAAGTACTGCATAAGCAAGAATAGTGCTCTAGTAGACAAGAACAAATCAGATGATAAAGGAAAGGATAAGGTATAAGAGATCAAGATAATCAAGAAGATGTGGGTGAGAAAGGATGAATCCAGAGCTAGCAACGAGTCTACACCCGGATCTAGTGCAAGATCTTCAATCGACAACTAGATCTTTATGCCTTAGGGGGAGATTTTCATGTAAATTCTAAGAACCCCCCTCTTCGGTGGTCTGCAATCAATTCCAAAAAGTTGCAGAAGGAGTGAATCATATGAGAAGATGATACCCAAAAGTTTTTGAAGGATCTTATGCTCCGATATGAAATTTCATGAAGATCATGATAACCGGTTGTTGCATTTATTACAGTGAAAATTTAGGTTTTTGAAGAATAAAAGTGCATTCCAAGACTTCATTCGTCATAATGTGATCAAGCGAGTAAGAGCAGAGAGAGAGAAAGAAACTTGGCGACCTCAATAGTGATTTCATCAACTTCTAAGTGAATTCTAACACCTGATTGTGAAGCAAGGTACGTATCTGTTTAGATTTTTTAGCTCTTCACAAACCCTAGGATTTGAAATGGCTTCAATTTTTGGTATTATGACTCCTTTGGAGGTTGAGATCAAGGATAGGGATCATCCAGTCTTCAAGAAACATCCATTCAAATCGATCGAGGATGATCTGACAAGTGCGTTCTCATCCATGCCCTACAATGTGTTGCACAATGAGGATATCAAGCCTACATTCACTATAACCTTGAAGAGCTCAGGAATGCTGACATGTTGGACCTTTACAACAAGAATTTGGTTGATGCTTTGGGAAATCTCAAACCTGAATACAAGAAAGCTGCACGATAAGGGTTTCTCTCAGCTCGTACATTTCTTGCTATTTGATGAGGTAGAGTGGATCTGCTACATCCTGAGCCACGTGCATGATGAATTCATATGGCTTGATAGACCCCACAAAATCACCAAGCAAGCGATCCGTGTTGTAACTAGTTTAGTTGAAATCAGTGATGTGCCTAGTCTGAGAAAGGTATCAAATGACACCGTTATTGCTACCATTGGTTCAAATTTTGACAACAAAGCCATGACTGTAAATGATATTTTGGAGAATGATGTAAAGTGTACTTCAATGGTAGTCAGATACAAGGTCTATCAGTCCAACTGGTACAACTCTATCTCCGATATCACCATCTACTCTGCATATTATATGCTTAAAGAGGGTAAGAGGTATGACCTATGCATGACACTTTTGATTGATTTATTGAGCAATCTAAATAAAATTAAGTAGGGAAAAAAGCATACTTTTAAATATGGTACACTCCTTATTTGCTAGCACTATACTTATTGCAAGAGATACCTGATATAAATGGAAAGGTCCAATGGGCCTATGATAGACTAGTGGCCATGCAGATCACGGAAGGTCTATGGGGAATTGGTAATGCTACTATGAGTATATCTTCCTTCTAGGGATACTTCATAACCTTCCAAGCCTTAATGAAGAACAGGGAAAGGTTTCCTAAGGAGGTGGTTGAGAAGTATGAGAACATCATTTGCTTCATGGTGGATAAGGATCAATGCCTGATGGAAGTAGTGGAGCCTCAGATAGTTTGGATCATGCCCATGGGCTATGAAGTTGACTCAGATACACTTGAAGCGTATGCACAACATCTTTTGAGTCAACCGATAGATCCCAAATAAGGGATACTCAGGACATTTAAAGAAAAGGACCTTAGTTTACACTAGCAGTTCACTGCTCCTGCTCGAAAGAGAAAGGTGACCAAGATTGTAAAAGAAGTAGCCACTCAAATGGGCTTCAACAAGGAGGAGGTGAAGAAGGCTAGAGAAAAATATGCTCAAAAGGAGGCAACTAAGTCTTCTCCTACTCTAGTGGCATAGCCTGCTAAACCTACTCCATCCGGAAAAGGTGTGCTGAAGCAAAAAGGAAAAACTCAAAAGAACTTATGTTGTATCTCCGGTGGCCTCAGAATTTTTTTGACAGGTGAGGGAGCCTCAATCCGGTGGAGCACAACCCAACAAAAAGGCCAAGTCAGATCCTACTCCCTCTAGAAGACCCCAAAGAAGCATATAGGTCAAAAGTCAATTGGACAAGGACCTTGAATCTGGATATATATTAAATATAGAAGGTAAGTATACAATAATTCCTCCAGTGTCAGCAGACCAGTTGATAGATGAGATATTAGTGGATGGAAATTTAAAGAATATTCACACAAATTTTGACAATTTTGATGATGGCGATCAAAGAAAAGTAGAGGAAGTGGTAATATTGTATTTACAAAATTTTAGTAAGACATTGATTGCATTAGAGAAGTCCATTCTAAAGGACCTATACAGTGTAATAGATGCTAGAAGGATGAATGTGAGTAAAATGGATAGAGAAATGAAGGAGAGAGAACTTGTAAATAGATGTACATGTATCACTCATGATGAAGTTAACTGGTTGATTGAAGAAGCCAGTAAAAAGGAATTCAGAAGTAAGAATAGAATAAATAGGTTGATGATTGGTAATGTAGAGGAGGTCAAAAAAGAAATAGAGGAAATATGAAAGAAGATTATTCAGAATGACCCTCTATATAAGGACGCCTTCAAATCGTCTCAGCCGAAAGACAAACAAGGTGATTCTAAAAGTCAGAAGGTTGAGGCTCGGTCTAAAGATCAACCAGAAGACCAAGGAAACATCACAATTAATGTTGAGACTAGTGACAATCCTTCAGTGACTAGCAACACTACATCCCCTGATATTCAATAGATTGATATTGGGGACAAGGGTGAGAAGAAGGATGCTGAGTCTAGAAAAGATGAGGTATCCAAGGTGGACAAAGGTAAAGGCATATCTGATCCGATAATTGCCACTCCTCCGATAACAGGGATCCCACCTCAAATCAATCTTGATGGGTTAGTTGATCTTGGCAAGATGTCTCTTGTAGAGAAGCTTATGTTTGCTACTGTAGTCCAAGCTCAAGCCATCCAAGATCTGGTAAAATCAAAAAATGAAGATAAGAAGTTAATTTTTATGTCCATTAATATTTTGCAGAAGGTGGCTACCAATGTACAACTAGATTTAAATAACAACCCCTCTGGTAAATTGATACAATTGATTAACAATGTAAATAGTAATTTTGAATCTTTAGAAAAGACGGCTGCTCTGAAAGCTTTGGATATATTTAAGAAAGTTAGAAAATAGACATTCTTGAAAATGATTGAAGATGATAGGGTGTCATAGAATAAGATACTACAGACCATTTCTGACATATTGTCAGAAGATGGTAAATTGTAAAAATCTTGTCTCATTTTGACTAAATTCACCTTTGATATTGATAAGAAAATAAATGATTGCTAGGGAAAGCTCACAAGTATCTCACAATATTTTGACCCTAATGTATCATTAACCAAAAGCATTGAAGGACATATTATAGCCTTGAATGATCAGATCTATGACCTTCAAATTGATAAGGAGAAAGTTTTGAGGAAATTGGGTGAGCTTTGGAACCTGATTGATGTCCAGTTAGATACTATGTTGAGCAATAAGGTAGATTGTATAAGAGAAATGGCTCGGCCTGTACCATTAGATTTGAGAGAGTTAGAAATTCATTCCATTGTATTCAATGAATTTATCACAATTTTAGATAACCTAAAGAGTGGGCGGGAGACTCACTTGGGATTTTTGAAGACTATTTATGCTGACCTATTCAAATATTTGTAAAGTATTCATTTGCATATCAGTTTTGGGCAACACCCCATCTTTGGCATTACCGTCAAAGGGGGAGAGATAAGGTAAAAAATGTATCGACTAATTATGTATAGAATGTATAGTCTGGTGTAGTGTAGATTCTTGGATTATTGATCTAAGGGGGAGCCTTAGAATTCTTTTGTTCTTTCCTTCGGTGTACAAGTTTCACAAGTTTCAACACTTAGCCATTTTTCATAGTTGTTGCCATCAATGCCAAAGGGGGAGATTGTTGGCAATTGACACTCATCCGATGATTTCAGGTGACTTTCGGTGGTTGATTTTTTTGTTCAGGGTTGTCATTGATGGGAACTCTTCGCATCTCTTTGTGGTGATTCCATCCAACAGTTGTGACTCATCGTATCTGAAAGTTGGTGCTAACCGGTAAAATAGGGTATTTCGGTAACGTGTTGGTTAAGAATGATTTCTGATGATTGTGGTGTTTTCGGTGACTATTTTTGTGATCTCGGTGATAGGGAAGACTTTTAGGAAGCATGTGATTATAATCTTTTGGTCTGGTGCTATGTTTTATTTGAGTTTGAAGCTGACTTTGAGCTACATGTTAGGCAACTTAGATAACCATAGGACAACTGAGAGGGGGGGGGTGAATCAGTTGTCAATAAATTACATAACTTTAAGCATTCAAATCATTATTATCAAAAAACATAAACCCAATACCGGAATGCATAAAACAAATATTGGAATAACTGATATAGCAATTAAGCATAAACATAAATCACAGAACAATTACCATCCATCCAAAATACATGACACCAAGATTTGTATGTGGAAAACCTGGTAAAGGGAAAAACCACGGTGGGAAGAGGCCTACCCATAGTTAGATAATACTTATGCAGTATGTGATTATAAAATGAGGATCCTGCACATGTAGGAAGGCCAACAACCTAGAGCACACTGCTCATCACAAAAAGAGCCTCACTGACTACAAAATAAATCCAGACTACAATCCAGAAAGAAGAGTGAATTGCAAAGATAACATCTCCTATGCCTAAGTACAGTTCTGGTTAAGATCACTACCAGATGTCTTAAACTTCTCTTACCATCCCAATTCAATCACCTATGATCGACCAAAACTCTTGCATATGATTAAAACATTATTCACATCCCATAACCATAATCCCATATACCCATGATCTACAAAGAGATCTCGCATCATATTTATACCAACCCGAGACCTAAACAATTAGGTCAACCAACTAAAAGATAATACAATAAATTCATAACATAAAACTGGAATCCAATGATCAACCAAGTTGGCTTAGGACAAAAACAATGTAAACCAATACTTAAATCCCGCAGGTAGTGCATCATGATCATCCACCAACACATTACATAAATTGGTCCATAACCTAGATAACACCGAACCCAAAATAGGTCGCCATAAAATAAATCCAACACTATCGATCAATAGGATCACGAGAAAGATAACCAACAACATCCCGAAAGCCATCTAGAAGCTACACCAACACCACTTATCACATGCATCAAAAGATCTTCAACAAAGCTTTGCTGGTAAAA
Source organism: Cryptomeria japonica (assembly GCF_030272615.1). Lineage (NCBI taxonomy): Eukaryota > Viridiplantae > Streptophyta > Pinopsida > Cupressales > Cupressaceae > Cryptomeria > Cryptomeria japonica. The sequence continues at coordinate 691,005,871 of NC_081405.1, read as the reverse complement.
CCCTTACTGGTGACCAAAAGGCTTACTAGAACAAATGATAGTATCTAAGTCATCAAATCTTGAACCAACTGATCATGATACACATCTTAATAGCATGAATGATAGATCTAAACCAAATCCACAAGCCAAAGTATACCGGATTAATATCATAATCAAACCACTCTACCGAAACCAACCAGAAACCAGTAAACAACCAAAATTGTCTGTGTTTTCATTAATGACAAAACATCAATGGAACACATAATCATTTCCTCCAAATTTCCAATGATCTCCCCATTTGGTATTGATGGAAACACTAGATGTGAAAAACATCCAAGTGCCAAGAAATGCCAAACAAGTCTCCCCCTATGGAAGACAACCAACAATCTCCCACAAAATGATATAGCAATGAAGCTCTGAACCAAACTCCCCTACTGAATATATCTCTCCCTTATGTTTTTCACAAGAATAACTCTCCCTCTTTGACATCAATGTCAAAGATCTAACATAAATATCAAAGAAAAATCATAAATCCTCTAATTCATACAGCTGACTACTCCCCCTGAGTAGTAGCACCACCACATCAATCCAAAATGAGTTATAGCTCTGATAATACATACTGGACTAATGCCAATCAACATCACTCAGGTCTCTACCAGAGGGGTAGAAACCCCCAATCTATCTATGAAGTACTCAAATAATTCTTTAGGCAAAGGTTTAGTGAAGATGTCTGCAATCTGCTCTTTAGTGTTCACATAAACGAGTCCAATTTCATTTGCTTCCACCCTTTCCTTCAAAAAGTTATACTTGATAGATATGTGCTTTGTCTTTGAATGAAATGCCAAATTCTTTGATATATCAATAACAGTAGAGTTATCACAGTGAATAACTACCGATTCATTACAATCCACCTTTATATCCTTCAACATTTGCTTCATCCATATAAATTTTGTATAGTTAGTAGCAAAAACAACATACTCAACTTCAATAGTAGATAAAGAGGTACATGACTACTTTTTGCTGATCCATGAGACAAATTTCTTTCCAAGAAAGAAAGCTCCACCGGATGTGCTCTTCTGGTCATCAACATCTCCAGCCCAATCTGCATCTGTATATGAACATAATGTAAAGTCATCATTTTTAGGGTACCACAAATCATATTCAGTTGTTCCTTGCAAATACATGAAAATCCTTTTCACCACACTCTCATGATTCTCTCTAGTATCACTCTGATATCTTGATACAATACAAATTGGATTCATTATATCCAGTCTAGTTTGAGTCAGATATAATAAATGTACAATCATAGACTTGTACCTTGTAGGATTTACCAGTGCAGATGCATGACAATTTATCACTTGTAACCATTGAAGTATCAACCAGTTTAGAATTTTCCAACCTAAATTTATTCAACAAATTGAACTCTCTAGCATACTTAGTTTGATAGATGAAAATACCTTTATCAGCTTGAGTAATTTGCATTGAACCTAAGAAAAATTTCATCTCCCCAATCATAGACATCTCAAATTCATTCTTCATATTGTTAGAGAATTCCATACATAACTTATCTTCACCTCCAAAAATGATATCATCAACAAAGACTTCAATAATCAATATGTCATCATCAGTGATCTTATAATATAAATTACTGTTAGCATTAACTTTAGTGAAACCAAGCTTCAAAAGATATTTGTCCAGTCTTGCATACCAAGCTGTAGGGGCTTGTTTCAATCCATATAAATATTTCTTTAACCTCCAAACCATGTTTTTGTCATCTGAAAGTAAAAATCCATCAGGTTGCTCAACATAAACTTCCTCTTCAAGATCTCCATTTAGAAATGCACACTTAACATCCATCTGATAAACCTTGTAGTTCTTATGTGCAACATAAGCAAGAAATAATCTCACAGCTTCAATCCTAGCTACCGGTGCAAAGGTTTCATCATAATCAATTCCTTCTTTTTGAAAATATCATTTACAAACCAATCTAGATTTATTCCTTACAACTTGTCCATTTTCATTCAATTTATTCCTAAGAACCCATTTAGTTCCAATAACATTCTTATTTTTAGGTCGGGGAACTAAAGTCCATGTGTTATTATTTTCTATTTGATCTAATTCTTCTTCCATAGCTTTTATCCGACATTCATCTTTACTAGCTTCAATTACTGATGCTGGTTAAAATTGAGAAATTAAACATAACTCATCAGCTACCAACCTTCTTCTTGTCATCACTCCTTTGTTTTTGTCTCCAATGATCTGATCTTTTGAATGATCCAACCTCACATACCTAGGAGTCTTTTGATTTTATGATCCTCTTCCCTGATCTTCAATTACTATTGAATTTTCTGATACTGCCAGAGTAACTGGTTCAACATTATGTTCCGGTGTAGGTGCTATCAGTTCAATTATGATCATTTTCACTGTTGGTTCTCTGTCATAAGTTCTAATTTGACTTTTGTTTTGCTCATCCACCTTGACATTTTTGATCTCCACAATCCCCTATTATGGGTAATATCAAGCATGTAGAACAAGTGGTGTAATCCACAGGCATCTATATGTCTCACCTCTGCTTGTGCAAGCTCTGACACTATGTGCCGCATTACCAGGAATTTCTCTCGACACTAGAGAACATCAAGTTTCTCCTATTTGCCAAGGGAATTCTATCAAGCATCATTCATTTATCTATCAAATCAAAGAGATTGCTAATATATCACATCAAAAATTGGTAAATATTTTCAAATGAAGCAAATCAGGCTATCAAATCAATCTAAACCTATCATTCATGGTTTTCTATCAATCACTGAGTTCAATCAAACATTGTTATGCTCTTCATCAGAAACTAAATTGATTTCTTAGAGCTACTCTATCCAATCAAATCAAATCAATAATCAAGTACCTATTCATCACAATTGTGCATCAAAATGCCTAAATCTAATCATCAAAGTGAATTTTAACATGAACAATATCAAACAAATTCATTTGAAATGCAAGCGCTAATCTTTTTAACAAAAACACTATTCTATTGAACATAGGTGCTAAATCGAACATATGCATGAACCTTTTTCGCACAAGCGCTAAACCTTGTAACAAAAGCGTGAAACAATCAAAAGCGCTGCCCTACACATCAAATGTGCAAACACTAAAAGCAAAAGCACTGACAAAACAAAAGCGCTAACATTCATCATAAATGCGCTAACAAAATGAGCGTATGCGCTAAAAATATCATATGCGCTAACTTTACATACAAACGCGCTAACAAATAAAACAAAAATGCTAACCAAAGAATCCGAAAATCGTAAAAATTCAAAATAGCCAAAAATGCACCAAACAAACATAGAAAATTGTACGACAAGTTGAAAAAAGGCTCGGGATAAGGTACATACCAGATACTCATACTTAGGAGGTCATTGATATCATCGAACGCACTAAACTTGATGGTTCTCCAACGGGATCACCATTTTGCCACCTCACCAAGATAATCTCTTCACAAGCTACCAACGACGCAAATGAAATTAAAATTAAGTTTGGTTAATTTTATATTTACTATTTGGAAGGGTAATTAATGTTTTTCAATGGGGCAATTATATTTATTTGTCATAAATAAATTTAATCGGAGGACCTTTTCAATTATCGTGAGATCAATCCCTTATCCAATTTTTTTTTTAAAACAATTTCACGATCAATCTCTCGAGGGGGCACACAATCAGGATTTTCAATCTTCATCAAGCACATTATCGAGACTTGATTTAATCTTTGAAACAATGTTGTCTCGACATCATTTCAAAGAGGGGCGAAATGTATACACATAAAAATGGCTATGAGCGATTAAATAAATATTTTATATTTATTTAATAATTATTCTTCTATTAAATAGTTAATTTGAAAAGATTAATTTATTTAATTCATTTCATGTCTTTCTATTAATTAATTTTTATTTTTTTTGGTCAGTAATAGTGATTTTTATTGATAACCCGAGATTTTGAATTGGCCTGAACCAGGTGGTGCTACAATTAGGGAGCCACCTCCCCAGATCCATTTCCCCCTTCAAGAGAGGGGTCAAAACAAATATTCCCATCCTTACCCCGCTTACCCTTCTTTTGCTTCACCTCAATCCATCAATAATTTTTGGCATCCTCCAACGATTTTAGATTTTGCATGTCCATTCCTACCAACCCCTTACTATCCCAACATTGATTCTCAGATTGAATCCCCTTAACCATGACTACATTAAAACCCCCTTGAGAGCTAGACCATCCTCCATCTTCTGCACACCCCCCTTAACAGCCTAAAAGGAGCTGCAACCCTCTTGAAAACCTCCCTCATTCACACCAACCAAACCACCAGCCAAACCTTGCACATCATTTGTAAGATCTGGATCGTTCACAATGGAATCGTTGATCAAACCCCCAACATCCTGAGGGGATTTCAGGTTTCCTGCCACCTTCTCCACTGTGTAAAATTGGGGGGTAACATCCTTCCACCATGAAGCTATTCTCTTCACCCTACGCTTAGCACAAGAATCAACATTATGTCCAATCTTAAAGCATCACCTACACCTAAAAAAAATCCCTTCATAATCCACAGACTGAAGCCAACTACCCTTTGATGTAGAAATAGAGATCTCTGAAGGGAGATCCATAAATGTATCCATCTCCACCAAGATACGAGAAAAAGTTGTATGTAGCAAATTGAGAGAGCCATCATCAGTCAATAAAAACTTATTGAGGGAGTTCCCAATAGCTTCAAAACATGAGTCAAACCAATATTGCAACGGAAGGTTTGGAAGTTGAATCCACATAGAAGAGCGATCAAAGGATTCTGACTCAGGGTTGAAAGTTGGATGCCACGGTTTAAGCATCAATGGATTACTGTCCTCCCAACACCATTGGCAACCACCAAGGATTTTATTTCTATCCTCCATAGTTTGAAAAACCACAACAAAAAACCCTCGAGCATGAGGGTAAATCTGCACACTGTCATCCACAATGGGCTCCCAATGATCAATGATCCACTTATGAAGAGCACTCAAACTAGGCCAAACACCTCTAAAATGTCCAATAAGCCCTAAGGCTGAAAAACAAGCTCATTATGGATGACCTATTTCTTCACCACCTTTGACAAAGATATAGTATTAGGCTTGGCCAAAGCTGCCGCATTCGAAGTCGAAGGTGCCCACATATATCTACTGTGAGGTGACATCAACCCTTTTGGCAGTGAAGAAGAAACCCCCTAAACCAAATCATCTCTACATCATGTTTTTTGCACACCTACCCTTTGATTAGGCTTTGCACAAGGTCGTGATTGGGGGCAGAACCCAAACACACGACTGACTGGGACATTTGTAGCGAATGGCCCAAAACCCTATCGAAATCCAAGGTTTCGAGCTCTACCATCACTTCCCTTCACCACGGTCGCCTAGCTGACCTCACCTCATTTGGGAGGAAAACCACCATGATCCGTAGGAACCCTAGCCCATAGAGCCACACCAAGCGACATCGCAGTTTTTTGCAGGAGGGGTATTATTGCAAAACCACTAACAAATCTTTGTTGCAGCTTCTATTAATTAATTTAATTGAAATATTTTATTAATTAATTCATCCATCCTATTCCTCTAATTAATTGAATATCTAAATATTTAATTATTTCCTCCAATCACTTGAATATCTATTATTTAACGATTATTCTTCTATCCTATAGTCTCAAATGTTAAATAATTCTTAATTATTTAATCTCTTTTCCAACTCATCCTTCCATCCCCACTTCATCTTTCATTTTCTAACTCATCAATCATGTGGCTAAAGATATTAATATTTCTTAAATATTAATTCATCATTTATCTTCAACCTCCCAAATTTAATAAAATATTGTGTACGTATACATATTTCTTAAATTTTCTTCTATATTCCCTCCAACATCCCTACATCTTAGGAAGGACTTGAGTCCACTTGTCCTCTCATGCCTAAATCTTCCCCAACCATCCCTAGATTCCCTCAGTCAGCAACCCAGTCAAGGTGAGATGAGTGACACTTGTCTTCTCCTTGCCCCTTTCTCTCAACCTTTAAATTTTCTCACAACCATCCAAATTTGCAGATCTGATCATGACCATTGATCCATGCCACATCATCTTATCCTCTCAAAGTCTATAAAATCAGGAGTTTGAGTTGAGAAAGAGTTAGTCTTCAAGTTAGTCTTCAAGTGAGCTTTTAAGCTAACCATTTGTGAAAACTTATGCATCCGTTAGTTTTAATCTTGAAGCAATTTTTCATTTCTCATTTAGCATAATCATTTAGTATTGCATATTATACTATCAGTTATCAGTCCATTCTTCTTATGCCATCTTGGAAGCTACCAGTTCTTGTCTGAGAGCACATCATCTGCAACCAGGAATAATGGAGTTAGGACACAATGAGACATAAATCATGAAGGTAATAATAGTGTTTTTATTTTATATCAATTTCATGTAGTTTCATTGGTTGAGTTTGGATTTCCTGTAGCATTTCCTTTGTATTTTGTGAAACTAACATGTTGCAGGTAGTATTCTGATGATGAAATTCAAGTCGACACATTTTGGTGCCCATTGTGGGGCTCAGAGCCTTGCATATTCTTCCTAATATCCTGTCTAATTCTCGCAAAAGCAAATTTAACGCATTTGTAATGTAGATTCATGCCTGTGTGAGTTCTAACAACGCCTTTATTTGATAGGTTAGTGTTTTTGTCCTGCAGGTTAGCGCATTTGTCATTTAGGTTAGTGCTTTTGTCTATAAATCAATGCATTTAATCTTCAGAACAATTCTTTTCTCCTTCAGGTTAACGCATTTGTGGGTTTGGTTAATGCTTTTGTCAGTGAATTCTCACTTCTTAGTCTGCAGAGCATCGCTTTTGTATTTTAGGTTAGTGTAATACCCTAAAATTGGTCATCTAAACCATGGGCCCCTAATCTCGACAAACATCACCAAGGTCCTAACCAAAGGCAATTAAATCAATCTTGAGCACAAATATAATTCTTTAATCATCAAATGTTACATGGCAAAACAATTACTTAATGTAAATAGGAATTTGGAAACCATCAAAGCAAATAGATATTAAACTAGCTCAACCACAAAAGCTAAATTGCAATCATAAGAAATCCTAATACATTCAATAGAGATATGAAGACAAGATAATCAAACCAAATGCAAACCATTACAAACGCGAATATCTCCTCCATAATTCTCCATTGTTCTTCTTTCTCCTCCAAATAGCAGATTTGTGTGGATCTCACCTACAAGTGCAAAAACATGAAGCAAGATTGATTTTGATAGCGCGAGGATACTAGAAGCGTGGTTGATTGATTCGATCCTTTGATTGAAGAAAATCATCCAATTTATAGACAAATTAGAGAGATGACAAGATTAGCATGAAGAGATTTGAAAGGAAATTTCAAATCAAGAATGACAAATATGACAAATTATGACAAAATTGACATTTTCTATGCAAGATTGATTGATTGACAAAATTATGACAAATTATGACAAGATTAAAATGTCATTCCCATGACAAAAGGGAAGAGAGAAAATAGCCTCCATGATTGCAACAAATGGAAGCATAAACATAGGAGAAAATTAGGGGAAAAATAGGAGAAATAGAAATTAGGAATTAGGAGAAATTAGTAAATTGGAAAATTGAGGAAAAAGATGAAATAGAAATTAGGTGAATTAATTAATAGGTTTTCATCCATTAATTAATTCATGAAAAGACCTAGGACTAAATAAATAGATTTATTTAACCCACCAAGAAGAAGAAAAGTATTTAATGATCAAATCATAAAACCCTAGAAATAAGAGGACAAGGAATTAGGTCAAGACAACAAGAAATTAATGTCGATTCGATCATGATTTTGATTGACAAAGGACCAATGTTGATAAATGATTGAGATTGATTGACAAATTGACCAAGATTGATAAAGAGATCAAATTGATAGGTTCCAATTGACGAGGAACAATGACTAATTGATCCAAATTGACATGATTGAAAAGGACAACGATCGATGACAAATCGATCGCAAAAATGACAAGATTGACCAGGACAAGGATCGATGACAAATCGATCACAAAATGATGAGATTGAAAAGGACGAGGATCGATGACAAATCGATCGCAAAATGATGAGATTGACAAGAGGACAAGGATTGATGACGAATCAATCGCAAAATGATGAGATTGACAAGGACGAGGATCAATGATGAATCAATCGCAAAATGACAAGATTGACAAGAGGACAAGGATCGATGATGAATTGATCACAAAATGACAAGATTGACAAGGATGAGGATCGATGACGAATCGATCACAAAATGACAAGATTGACAAGAGGACAAGGATCGATGACGAATCGATGGCAAAATGACGAAATTGACAAGGACGAGGATCGACCAAAATCATGACTCGAGATCGTTATCGACAAGACCAAATTCGAAAGTGAGAAAAATGAGGAATGTAGAAGAAGGACTTGATGCTCGCAAATGATAAAGACCAAGCGTGCAACATAGAAGAAATGGTAATGCAACACAAAAACCCTAAAATAAGGCAATACGCAAATGTTAAAGTATGACTCCGCAAGCGTTGACCATTTTTAGATGTCTACACTTAATATTAATTAAATATTTATTTAATTAATTGAATCATTCCAAGAAAAACATTTTGATCAATAATCCTATTTTAATTTATTAAATATCCTAGCATATTTAATTAATTAATAAATTCACCATTTAATCATGCAAAAAGGAATTAATTTATTACAAAAGAGGAATTAATCACAAAGCAAGAGTTAAATTGAAAATAGAATAAAAGAATTGAATTATTTCTTTTTCTAAATTGAGATTAACTTGAAATCAGAAAAGCAATTAATTAAATTATTAATCATTCTCTAAAATTGGAACTCAAAGCTTTTGAGAAAAAGAAGTTCAGTTGCATTGAAAGGACTCTTTTCTTGAATAAATCAAAGATATTGCATGGAATTACCTATTTTTATCACAAGTGCATGGAATTAATTAATTCTTATCACCAATGCAAATTAAACTTGTAATCTAAATGCATTTCCATTAAACTATAATTGGAATCTATCTCAAGGTTAACTGAATCTAATTTCTCAATTATTTCAATTAATCTTAAATTGTGCTTTTTCTTGATTTCTCTTGTGACTTTCTATAAATTCAGCCTTTAGCTCTCATTCAAAACACCCCAGAGATACTTGAGAAACACTTTGGAGATTTATTATTATACACTTTTTCGCTCTGGAGTCATTGAATATATTGTGCTTGCTTTTTGAGATTATTGCATTTTAGTTTAATTTCTTTTTGCATATTTCTTATTGCTTGAATCCATGATTGCATATTTCATGATTGATTGAATCTATATTGCTTGAATCTTTCATCCATCTTGCATCCATTTAGCTTATATCATGTTCATGCTCATATAGATTAAATCTTTCATCTTGGTGTAGTCTAGTCACTGTTATTGCTTATACAAATCTGAGAGCAATCTTATACTCACATCTTTTAGAAGGCAATTAGTCACTTTGTAATGGTTTATTATTCAATGATTATTGATTTACTAACCATCCATCTAATGAATTAATTGAAGTGTTGTGCCTTGCAGCTTACAGATTCTTATTCCACTTTTCACACACACATTTCCCATATGCCGGAATGACAAACCGTAGGTGTCGTACGATCTGGTATGGTTTATCCTACAATTGGGTAAGAATTGTCGTATGATTCTATATTTTCCTAGTTAAAAAGCAAATTTCATTCTTTCGATTTTCTGTCCAAATTGATTATACTGATGACTGACCTTGGCTGGTTATCTATTTATCTGAAGAATTTTCATAGCCTAATCAGTTTTTTGTAGAATGCTTGTCGCACAAAGACAATATGACTACTGATTTGTTGTCTTTGCAGGTTGCCTGAGAAGAATCGACCAAACATAGTGTATTATTTAAATTCATTTTTAGGCACCTAACTTGCTATCTGGTTAAAGAACAAATTTGTATTTTAGATTTTAAGTAAATTCTGAGAGGTAGGAGAGTATGCTCTTGTCTTTATAAACAATCAGAAATCCAGACCTTTGAGGCGTTTTCTTTAAGTTTTGAGATTTGTATATCTTTAGCAGGCCTGCCCTCCCGAGGAGCTAATAACTCTAGCCATTATGATCGGTGAAAGGGGAATGACCCAAGTGGGAATGGCTAAACGCCAAGTACTCCAACCCACTATAAAATAAACGTGATTTGATGAAAATCATGTTGGTATTTTGGTATGGTTTTGTCATTGATGTCAACACCTATCAACACTTATCAACTCTGGCACTTTGGAGAAATGGTTATGTTCACCGGCACTTGGAATAACATGGAAAACATCTGGTTATGTCGAAGACATCATTTGGACACTTTGTCTTGGAGATTTGTTCATTGGATTATTCGTGTTTGCATATTTGCTGTTACCAGCAAATAGGTCCAGAATAAGCACCGATAGGCTTATCTATTCCAGATCAGCATAGTGTGCTTTGGAGATAATTTTGTTGTTATTATAAATGCATTAAGCCAACATGTTGAATAGGATATTGCATCAGTTATTGATTTACTTGTAATTATTTTATTGCAATATCTTTTAGAGACAACCTACTAAAATTGGTCTTAAGTTATGGTATATATGTAAGATCTTATTCGTAAGATCGATAGGCGATTGGGAAAAAGAATTATAAGAAGGTATATGCAAGAATAAGCATAGCTATACACACAGACATCATTTAAGGTGAAGCAAGGTTTTTGTAAAGGCAATCAGAAGTACACCGGTATTGAATCCTTCATATGAAGATGCTATTTTGAGAAGTACATCATTATTGGATTTAACCATCCAATTGTAGTCAGTGTGACTCCTATTTGTGTTTGGGTAGTGAGCTCTAGGTGCTTGGCCTTTCTACATGTGCAGACCCCATTTGTATACACATACTATCTGGAGTAGTATCATCTGATTGTGGGTAAGGTTTCCCACCGTGGTTTTTCCTCTTACAGGGTTTCCATGTACAAATATTCGTGTTATGTGTTGCGGATGTTATTGTCTTTCTATTTCATGCATTAATCTTTACCGGTACTGTAATTAACTGATAAATTGTCTACCAGTATAAAGTTTGGTTTACCGGTATTAAGCATTAAGGTTGGTTAAGTTGTTTTTGGTTTGAATTTATTTGACAACTGATTCACCCCACCTCTCAGTTGTCTCTAGGACCTAACAATTGGTATCAAAGCCTAGTCCTCTTTTAGCAGAAGTTTAACAGCTTGAGGAGATCCAATTTCTACTAACTATTTCAGGAAGGACAGTCCTAAACTTGATGGAACCAACTATGGTATATGGAAGATTAGAATGGAGACACATCTAAATTGCATTGGAAAGGACATCTGGGATGTTACAAATAATGGCTACATTGCTCCTACTCAAAGTCAGCCTAATCCACCTACCTTAGGAAAAGATGAAGAAAATGATTGCAAGGCAAGAGAAGCACTTTTGAGTGCATTATCAGATCAACAAATCATGGGATTATCAGATAGGTCTACTGCTAAAGCTATTTGGGATCATTTGGAAAGATTGAATGAAGGAGATTCCACAGTCAAAATTGCAAAACTTGAAAGCTTTCAGGTCAGGTATGAAAATCTGAAAATGGAAGAAGACAAAAAGATTTCTTCTTTTATGGTGTAGCGTCCTAAAATTGTGACACTTGCAATTTCGACTGCATTTGGGTCTTCACGATGGCGACGCAACACTGAACCTAAATGGAGACCCTGAAACTTGTCCACGACATCAAAAACTGCATTTTTCCAACACCCTGGCCTGATCCCTCCTTGCACCCTGCTGTCCCGGGAGGTGGGACCAGAGCGCCCAGTGCTCTGGTCCTTTAGGACCAGCGCCCTGGCCCCTGGCCCTATTTTGGGCCCGGTCTCCTATGGGAATTTGGGTCTTTTTGTTTGCAAATTGGAAAATATCATTTCCTGGTCGGCCTAAGGTCGGGAAAATCAGTCTATTAACCCTAATTGGCAAGTATATAAACTACTTTTCCTCTCTCATTTTGGTAAGACAGAAAAAGGGCATGGAAACGATATTCAAACATTCAAGCATTCAAGCATTCCTTCAAGCAATTGATCATTCTAAGTCTCCATTCAAGGCTAAGTGTTGCATTCAAGACAAGGATTCAACCATTGAAGAGGAGGTCACATACTACAACATACAACATACAACAACATTTACACCTTCGCATGTAAGAATACAAACATTCTTACAACAAGGTACTAGTACTTGTTTTACATTACAATCATTTACATTTACAACATTTCTCATTTCTTGGTTAATTCCAAAACCGGGGTTTGACCTAAGGGCAAACCCCTAATCCCTAACCCCCCAATCATCTTCGCTTTTCTGTGTGTAGGTTGCAGGTACGCGGCTGAAATTGAAGATTTGGAATCCTTGTGCAGAGACGAACAGATCCCCCTTCGTTTCGCGGATTTTTCGGAGGACCGTGTGCACGTCGGGCGCCATCATCCCGTCAACTTTTTCTCAAATTTGCAGGACAGCGCCATATCGACATTTTACTGCTAATCTTCATCCTATACCCCTATCTCAGTTTATAAGTGAATCTTTCTCACTTTCTATGCATTCCTAGCTTAATCATTCTATCTACATTCTTTACAAAAGAGGGTAGCCTTGCTGTCTTAACCCTTGAAACTCATTTAGAATCCAATCTTGCATTGTGTGGGATTGGATCTTGTGGGTTTCAACCCCTCTTTTGAATGTAAAGTCTCCCCTAAGTGAAAACCATCAACCCTAGTAACCTCCCTTCTCTCTCCTTGGAGTTGGAAGAGGGGAGAGCAACTAGGGTTCGATTAATTTTCCACTTTACATATGGAAAGAGTAAATGAAATTCTTTTGGGTATTAAATGTTGTGGAGGAACCTTAAGTGAAGATGAAATTATTTAAAAAGTTTTAAGAGGATTTCCATTGGCATATAAAATGAAAGTTACTGCTATAAATGAATTGAGAACAATGCCTAATACATCAGTAACTAGGGATACATTGATTGGAAAACTTTCAGCTTTTGAAATTGAAGAATTTGGTCATGTTGCTACTATAAAGATAGATTAGGCCTTTAAATCATCAACATCATTTGCACCATCTTTTGACAAATCTGATTGGAAAGCCTTTTATGCAAGAGAACTTGAGGAAAGCAGGAGAGAAAATGAAGAACTTGAAGAACTTGAAGCACTATTTGCAAGGAAAATGCCTAAAGGTCCAGTTGGAAGTAAGTATGAAGGTAAAGCACCCTTTAAATGTTTTAACTGTAATAAGTATATATGGTGAAAATGGATAACAACAATGTTGAAAGACTAAATGAATTCAACCACAAAACCCTAGTCTAACAACAACAAAGATCCACCATAACATATGAAGATTACCTGAGACCACGCAAATCAAATGAAATCACAAAGATTATACCATCACATGTCCAATAGGGTTTGGATCTCCATTCTTCCTATCTCCATTGATCTTGCTTGATATATTTGCTCTCATATTTTATGTGCACAAGAGCTCAACAAAGAACGAAAGTGTGGTTGCAAGTAGGATCGCATATGAAAGTTCAAAAGGCATAGTGTAGTTGAGTGCGCAATTGAGTTAGGGTTTGATAATGAAGGAAGCATCTCCTTATATAGAAGACACTATAAGAAACAGAGGGATAAGATTAAGAGGTGTAAAAGATAAATGGTTGGCTATGATTAGAGGGTAGGTAGAGAAAATAATAAAATAATGAGAGGGGTAAGTAGTGTATGAATTAAGAGATGAATGACATGTGTCATGGGTAGAAAAGGCTAATGAATTAATTAAATAAATAAAGATTCATTTAATTAATAGAGGAAGTGGGAGCAATTAAATAAATAAGATATTTATTTAATTTAGTGAAAGGGATAATTTAAATAAATAAATGTATTTATTTAAATGAGAAATAAGGCTAGAAGAGGATAAATGAATTAATTAAATAAATAAATATTTATTCAATTAATAGAAGAATTAATCTTAAAGTAATTAAATAAATAAAATATTTATTTAATTAGACTGGACAATTTTAGGTGTCTACATTTTGCCCCTCTTTGAGACAATGCAGCTTGTCGCGTTGTTTCAAAGAAGATAAGATAAACTGATACAAAGTTGCCCCAAGATGGGAATGATATTTCCCCCTCGAGAGTTTGGATGAAAATGTTTGAAAAGATCGCAAACAATCTCTTGATAAGAAAGAAAGGCTAGAATGGACTGACCAGATAGGATAAAGTGATAGAGTCACGGGATAATGAAGACTAACTCGGGAAATGAGGGCTAGGGCTAGGGCTAGGGAAGTCTATAAGATAGACCATGAAGGGAAAACATCCTCATTGTCATCCACACATCCAAGAAATTAGAGTGCAGAGAGAGAATAGAGCAGCTGCAGTTAGCAGCGATGGCATTGGTGCATAGATTCGATCGTGTTCGCCGATTTCAGAGGCCAGCAGATGTAGGAGAGCGAGTAAGTACCACAAAACCTCCTTGTAGTTTGTCGCAATAAATGTTGTCATTAATGCATGTTAGGTAGTGCATTTAATGCATGTTTAGGTATGTCAAACAAGGTCAAAAAATGTCAAGGTGCGTCTGTGATGGTGCCAGGCGCATCTAGGTTAACTAGGTGCGTCTGTGTTTGTGCCAGGCACATTTGTGCAATATGTAAGCGCGTTTATGTCATGAAGGTGCGTTTGTGCCAAAAATGTGTATTTATGTCTTCTAGGGAAAATCGGCAGTTCTGTGATGAACATACGTTGTCGATTGGATAAGCTGCTAAGAGGATACACTCAAGCAAGTGCTCTAGGGAAGACTTAGAATAGCAGATAGGGCTAGGATTGATAATTCTGTGATAGAACATAAATTGCCAATCAGGAAACTACTCAAGAGGATACACTCAAGCAGAGGCCCTAGGATAGGATAGATCGAGGCACTTTGTAATGAACAGTGAGTACCAAGACAAAGTATTTTGTGATGAACAAGGAGTACTAAAAAGAGCAGCACTTTGTGATGAACAAGGAATACCACTATGATAGAAACAACACTTTGTGATGAATAGTGAGTGTCACTAGGATAGAGTATCATAAGCACTTAGGATAATAAGCAACATTTTGTGATGAATAGGGAGTGCCACTTTGACTGACAAAGTTGATTTGCTTGATTGCTAGAGGATCTACCTATGCTGGAGTCACAAGAGAGATTCCCTTTGACTCAAAGGTTACGACCAAAACTAACATTTGAGGATAGAGCCATAATTGAGGTTATGGGTTTGAGATTTATTTTGTATGTTCCTGAGTTTTGGGCGAACATGGGATTGCTGATTGCACTTGCTGAGAGATGGCACTCAGAGACTTGCAATTTTCATTTACCGATGGGTGAGATGACAATCACCTTAGAGGATGTATACAGGATACAAAGGATACCGATCAATGGGGAGTTAGTACTCTATGATTGAGACAGAGATAGGGATGCACTAAGACGAGTGTTCTAGGATCTGGGACTGGAGATGAGGGTGGTATATGTTGCATGGGACATGATGACATGGACTGGATTGGCACTACCAATAGTATTGGCAGGAGTGATCAGTGGGTTCCTCTATCCAGATAAGGTCACACAAGGGTTGGTTGTAGCCATATGTATTTTGACATCATTGTATCATGACACTTATGATTATATATATGAGATGATTCATCCTTTCGGTAGCTATATGCATGTGTACCTATGTGATGAGATGTTTCATGATGTATGTTGCTATGTGATGCTTATGATATATTTTATGATGATGATTATGATATGGATGCAAATATGTACATGATGAAATGCAATATTTTTGTTCTTTTATGTTTTTTATGTTATGCAAATGCAAATGTGAATGTATGAAATGCAAATGGATATGATGATGCAAATAACTATTTACATGATGAGAATGTAAAATGTGCTAACATGTGTTGTGTGTAGGATGTGATGCAATTGTGATATCTATATGTATTTATAAAATGCTTATATGTGGTAATGCAGGTGCAACTACATGAAATGCAAATGTTTTTGGCATGTCATTATACTCAGTCATGTGATAGCAGGCTACATGGACTTGAGAAGGATGATGGAAGTCAATCAAGAATGGGGGATGGTAGATAGAAGATATGAAAGTGAAAGAGATTCTTATGCGTTATCATCATTGAGCTTTATTATGACAAAATAGGTTATGACAATCTAGGCATATGTTTGACCCAGAAAGTCATTGTACCTATTTGCATAGAGATAAGACAGTCACAAACAAGGAATGCTCCAATTCACACTAGACTCTCAATATCGTCATATTCTTGGACAAGTCATAGCATTACTAAGAGATAATCCGCAGACAACAAAGAAAAATAGGTGACGATACCCCATCCTTGCCTTTCTAGTCAAAGACATCCTAGAGATAAAATCTCTAGTCAGAGACATCATGGAAAAGCTAAAAGACATGTCACCTAAAGATAAAATCAAAAGAAAACCAAGACTCAACACCAACATCCACTGTAGTCCTCAAGTTTAGTGTCTCTTGTCACTTGTATAAGTCTATTTGATTGTGGTCACAATGTTTTCTTTCACAAAAGGATAGATAACACTGAACCATAATGTTGTCTGAGTCTGTTGAAAGATTTGATTTGTTGAAGCCCATTGTTGTTGTTGTATCTCATTTGAAACTGACTGAATCCATGCAACTGATACTTTATTACGGAGAAGACGAAACTTTATTACAGATTGGTCATGCAAATGTTTCTTTATTGTTGATTGTGCATAGATAGATTGAAGAAGGTTAGATGAGACTGTACTCCTCAAAACATGTGATGCTCTCAGTTCCACACCCATTACTAGACTTAGGATTAGCCTTAGCCACAGATAGGATCTGATTTATTATGGATGGAAAGGGATGAAAAGGAATGTTTATTATGAATGGTGAACCAATCTTGGGTAGATCAATAACAAGCCATGATGGGAGTGGGTAAGTTTATTATGGATGGATAGGTCGTGAGTGTGTGCAAAAAGTGAAAGGATGAAAGTGAATCTTGAAGGAGGGAGGAGAAATGTCTCTACGCATGGCGCTGGTGACCCAGTATTCACCATGGTACTTGCCCAAGGTGCCACTGAAGTGGTTTTCACCATTGGATGAAATGTTTTTCTGTTTTTTCAATTTTTTTGTATTTTTAATTTTTTGTATTTTTGGATTTTTGGATTTTTTTTTTTGTATTCTTGAATTAGGATACTCTAAAAAGCTATGTGTAAAACCTGCGAAGGTGCATGCTATTGATAGGATCCTCCAAAGGTTCACCCTTTGTGGTTGAGAGTTGATATGCACCAGATCCATAAGTTGTTGTAATGATGTAAGGACCAAGCCAATTTGGTTTGGACTTGCCCTTCTTCTCTCTGTCTTGCTAATTTTTAGGATTTTCTCTAAGAACTAAGTCACCCACCTTAAATGTGTGAGGCTTAACCTTATGATTGTAATTGCAATGTTCCTTGACTAAATGATGTGTATCTCAAGTGACTGTCTTCCTTGATGAAGAAATTGAGATAGAATTACTAGTGTGTGGACTACACAGGCCCGTATGCGTGTCACCTAAAGAAGTTTGGGCATCCCTAATAACAAAGTCCTTCAAGGAAGCTCCATTAAAGGTCCACGATGTATCACCAAAAGCGGATGGATGTGTGGAACAAGTGGATGAGTTATGAAGGCTTATGACTGTGAAAAGAAGTGAAAGTAAGATAGCATGATGGAGACTTAGGATCAACAAGTGTGCTTTTTGACTTGAAATTTTAGAACTTTTTCCCACAATTATTTTGATATTAGGGGAGATCAACTCTTGTTCTTTTTTCTTCATATGATTTTTATCGTTGACTTTGATTTTTTCAGAGTCCAATAGCTTTTGGTTTTGATTTAGACTAAAGGACTTTTCTTTATTTTTGAATTTTATATTTTTTGTTTTCATAGCTTGATTTTTGATCCCCAATGAGTAAGGGCTTTTGTAATTCTTGTTGATCCAAGTCTGGGAGTGGAGTGGAAATGGAATGAGTGGATGAAATGGTAAAGCTATGTGAGTTTTCAAGAGGGTTGGCGATACGCTCAATAGATTCTTCACTGGAACCACTCTTAGGACTATTGATATCAAGAGGTGCTTGCACCACTAGAGGAGATTCACATTCAGACTTAGTAGCCACAACACTAGGTGCTTCGTATCCAATTGCTTGCAAATTATTTATAGATTGTTCTTGTTGAATGAATACCTTAGGAGATAGTGGGAGTTGATCAACATGAAAAATATACTCACCACATCCCAGGTCTTTAATCTTGAAATTTTCTTTGATCTCTACTTGTTTTGATGTAGAAGCTTTCAAGGATTCTAGATCCACATATGCTGATGAAGGAATAGCTTCTCGATTGTCTGGGATTGTTATTTCTGATCTAGGTCCATATGCGTGTCACCTAAAGAAGTTTGGGCATCCTTGATAACAAAGTCCCTCGAGGAAGCTCCATTAAAGGTCTATGATGTATTGCCAGAAGGGAAAGGATGTGCAAAACAAGTGGATTAGTGATGAAGGCTTATGATTGTGAAAAGAAGTGAAAGTAGGATAGCATGATGGAGACTTAGGATCAACAAGTATTCTTTTTTACTTAAAATTTTAGAACTTTTTCCCCCAGTTATTTTGATATTAGGGGAGATCAACTCTTGTTCTTTTTTCTTTATAGGATTTTTATCCTTGACTTTGATTTTTGCAGAGTCCAATAGCTTTTGATTTTGATTTTGACTGAAGGACTTCTCTTTATTTTTGACTTTCAGATTTTTCTGTTCATAGCTTGATTTTTCATCCCCAATTAGTAAGGGCTTTTGTAATTCTTGTTGATCCAAGTCTGGGAGCGGAGTGGAAATGGAATGAGTAGATGATATGGTAAAGCTATGTGAGTTCTCAAGAGGGCTGGCGATACGCTCAATAGATTCTTCACCGAAACCACTCTTAGGACTATCGATATCAAGAGGTGCTTGCACCACTAGAGGAGATTCACATTCAGACTTAGTAGCCACAACACTAGGTGCTTCGTACCCAATTCCTTGCAAATTATTTATAGATTGTTCTTGTTGACTGAATACCTTAGGAGATAGTGGGAGTTGATCAACATGAAAAATATACTCACCACATCCTAGGTCTTTAATCTTGAAATTTTCTTTGATCTCTGCTTGTTTTGATGTAGAAGCTTTCAAGGATTCTGGATCCACATATGTTGATGAAGGAATAGCTTCTTGATTGACTGGGATTGTTATTTCTGATCTAGGTCATAGATTGTTGCAATATATGAACGGATTTGGATTAGCTTTGACAATCACTTCAACTCCATTGAGTGGGAACTTGATACATCGATGATATGTAGATGGGACTGCTCTCATCTCATGAATCCATGGATGTCCTAGCAATATGTTGTATGTGAGCTCTAGATCAAGAACTTGATGAACCACGTCCTTTGTAACTGGCCCAACTTTGAGAGGTAAGGTGACTGTGCCCTTGGATGAACATTCTTCATAATCATATGCCTTGATGGTGATTTTGTTTATATAATTTACACCTTTGTCAAAATATCCCAATTGTTTAATAGTGCTCAATGTATAAATGTTCAGACCTGCTCCTCCATCTATCAGGACTCTTTTGATTCAATGTTTGTGTATGCAGGCTTCAATGTGTAATGGTGCATTATGTGGCTAACTTATGGAGGCATCATTGGCTTTTGTGAATGTAAGGAAGTGTGGAACATAAAGGTATCCCACCATGGCTTGAAACTGGTCCATGTTCAGATCAGTAGGGACAACAGTGTCTCTCAAGATTTTGTCAAGAATAGCTTTATGTGCAGGGGATATGCATAATAGCCCAAGGATTGAGATAAGCGTGAGTGTCTTCTCTAACTATTATACAAGGTCATGCTCAGGTTTGGTTGATGAGGAAGCTGTGTTTTTGGCTGGAGCACCTTGCAAAGTGAATTTACCTCGATGAGTTGTAACATTACATTCAGAGGTAGGTTTGGAAGAAGATCCAATGCTTTTTAGGACAATCTTGGGTCTTTGGGTAAAAGTCTTAGACATTTTGTCCTTGATGATAATGGTAGAGACATAATTATCCATCGAAATGTGATTGATATTTGAATCATAATTATAGGATGCTCTGGTATAGTTGGTTTGGTCATCTGTGGCTTTACCTTTTCCCTTGTCATGTTTTGGGAATGGTTCCTTAAATATTTCATGCTCTTATTGGATGAGTGTCCTTCAATCTCAATGTCACCTCTATCAATGAGATCTTGTATGATGTTCTTCAGTCGATGACAATTTCTGGTTTTATGTCCTTTGCTCTTATGAAATCCACAATACTCATCATCATTCCACCAATTTGGTTTGACCTTTGGCTCATATGGAGGCAAATCTGGAATTGTTATTATCTTGTTTGCCACTAGCTTCTTGAAAACTAACTCAAGTGGTTGTCCCAATGGAGTGTACTTCCTTCGTGACTTGGAAGTTGTTTGAGTATTCACCTAATTGTTTGTAGAGCTTGATCCAGAAAAAATGATTTTAGGTCGCACTGTATTGGCATCCACAACACCATCATTGACTATGTTCTTGTTTTTATTCCAAAATCTTGGCTTATCTTTTCCTTTAAAGTCATCTTTGTTTAACTTGAATATTTTGATGACTCCTTGTTCAATTAGGACCTTCTCTATTGCTAAGCCTTTTTCAATGATGTCCTTGAAGGTGGACAAAAAAGCTTTTCTTAGGTCATAACCAATGTCTTTGTTAACATTTTGGGTGAACATCTCTACCATTTGTTTCTATGGAATTTCACAAGAGCATCTACTAGCTAGATTTCTCCATCTTTGTAAAAATGATGAAAAAGATTCTCCATCCTTTTGCTTAGTGTTGCACAAGGTAGTGACTGATATGTCTGTCTTTATGTTGTATGAGAAATGTTGGATAAATGCCTCTGCTAGATCACCCCATGACTTAATTCTAGGTGGAAGTTGGGAGAACCATTCCATAGCTTGATCTCCTAAGCTTTGTGGGAATAATCTCATCAAATATGTCTCTTCTGCTGCTACCTCAATGCAAGCTATGAAAAACTATCTTATATGTTCCTTAGGATCCCCTTTTCCTCTATACTTATCAAACTTAGGTGTCACAAAGTGTGTAGGAAATGGAGGCATTGGAATGCTTTTGTCAAATGGATAGGGACATATGTCTCTCATTGTGTAAGTTGGCTTCGGTGTATTTATGTCCTCCATTTTCTTTTGTAAGTCCTTAATTTGCTGCTCCAAATTGTTCTTAGGTGGAGACCAACTTCTTGGACCATATCCTATGCATGAGCCACTGGGTGGAGGAGGAGCATGTTGCATATAAGGATGGTATTGATCATACACATGTTCATATGGAGAAGGTCTATAATGATGCTGCGTATGCGTATAAGGGCCACTTGGTATAGAGTCATGGTGAGGAATGGAATATCTACTTTGTCCATGTATACCATACTCTATAGGCATGTCATGAGTTTTTTCTATTGTGTTGTCCCCAAATTTGATGCGGGGTTTCCTTGTGTCCAAATTTTGATCATGCCTTTGAATATCCAATTGCTTTGGTGGTTGATCCTTAGCATTTGTATATGATTGAGTATATTTTTCTGCATAAGACTTCCATAATGGTATGCGAAGGTGAGTATCATATGCTTGACCATGTGTGTATGGGACCTCGGGTTTTTAAAACAAAGATGATGGTGATTCAGGCACAAGATGTGGTCCTCTATTGCCTCCACTATTAGGCCTCCTTTGTTCCATATTGAGGTGAGGTTGTTGCAAAGGTCGATTTTCTATTATTTGAGACATGTCAAAATCATGAGGGATCTTGGGTCCACTTTGTGCCATCACTTGCAAGAAGTATTGTCTATCTCTCCTCATTATTTCCTCAACCAATCGATTGAAATGGGGATCCATAATGGAGTCTTCCACTCCTGCTGAATGTACTAAAGTGTTGTCCATATTGTCATTGTGTATATCATTGTTGTTTGTAGTGTCCATGTTCTCAACATTTGGAATGTTTCTATAGGCATCTATGTCAGGTAATGTGTTATGATCAGAATTGAAAAAGGCATCATTGTCATACTCATAGATACTCATGTTTGCGAACTATTGAGCCTCTTTAGTTTCTCTCCTAGATTTTTGGGAATGGGTTTCAACAATGGACTAGGTCTTGACCAAGATGTGTGAGACTAGATGAAAATAGAAAGAGTATGGAAGACCAAGAGTTGGATGGAATGTAAATGAATCTGAGGTGTACTTGCAATGTCCAAAGTGTAAGACCAAGTATGTATGTAGTAGAGTAGGTGTGACTTCCAAAGAGATGATAGTTTCTCTTGATGAGGTAAGTTGACCTTGACTCTAAGTAAGACAAAATGAGACCCAAAGGTGATAGACCTTGATGAGGGACCACTTAGTAAAATGTTGTTGTATGTAGTGTGTTGACAAAGCAAGATGAGGACAAGCAAGTGACCTTTTGACTCAAGTTTAGACAAATGTGAATGTAAGGTGTAAAGCAATGATGAACTTTGTGAGACCCAAAGGTAGGTTGAATGCTAGATGAAAATCTAGGGAAATAACTTAGGAAGCTCAATAAGTCTTAAACTGACTTCTCTTGTTTGTTGGACTGTAAATTTTTCCAATTTGTGAAGTTGTTTGTTGTGAGCAAATCTGAATTTTTTGACTATTTTTCATATGACAAGATGACACAATGTTGATGAGGACTCAATGTTTGCAAGTGTTTAGACTCAAAATGACTCGAAAGAAAAGTGTGTTTGTTTGATGTAAAATTGTTTTTCATACACTTGGAGACATAAAAGACACAATGTTTTGATGTTTGGTCTTGAATGTTTTAATGTTTAAAATAAGACAAGCACAATTCTTATGGCTGGCCAAGACAATAGTTGTTGATCCCACATGGAGTTTCCCTCGAGGCTACGCTATTCAGAGCAGATAATTAGATGCTTGACCCCACTGGCTCCACCCTCAGCACTTACTTCTCAGGGCAGCCAAGCATCAGTCCCCATGAAAACTCCCCGTGGTGAACTTTGTATCTCTACTAAGAACCGTAAGTGTGTGGGCCACTACCAGAGGTTCAACCTCCTACCCCAACAACTAGAAGGATTTTGGCTTCTAAAACAAAAAGGTGCTAGTAAGGGCATCTACTCGTGTGGCCATACATGCGACACTTTCAACTCTATAAATACAGAAGGCTCCTAGCTGGTAGAGGTTACGCCCTACAACTGATCAAATAAATTTGATCAAACGGGTTTATGGGGAGACATAGTGTCGGTATGAACTAATCAGCACACGTTATCCATAGTTTTCACCATGAATACAATTGTTTATAGTGGTTCGGAAGAGGTGGGTTTTCCTTGCTACCACTTGGGTCATTCTCTCCTCACTAGTAGTCCTAATGACCACATGGGTGTTAGTGTAGGTTTTTTTATTTTCCTTATGTTAGGGGGTATTTATTTTTCCTACACATATATTATTAAGCTTGCTTAGGTTATTAGGTGTGGTTAATATGAGGACACATGGCGGAATACATTAGCTACATGTGTAACTCTCCACCTCACATGGGTAGTTGAGTTACACACCCTCTTTTGGCTTGTTGTGCCACCTCTCATAACCACTATTTTGTCATTTCCTAAGTAGGTTATGGGGTGGTTGGGTTTCTCACCCTCTTTTGGCCTTATGTGCCACCTCTTATAACTCCTTTTTTGTTTTCATGTAAGGAGGTTATGCCACATGTTTTGGCATTTACCAAGTAGGTAAAAAATGGGGTAGTAGGTAAAACCTCCCACTTTTTATGGAGGTGGGAGTTAATGCACCTCTTGGTTGTATATGCTATTATTTTTCTATATAATAAGCAATATACTCTCACCTTCACAAGTGAAGTGATAGCTCGGTGAGAGTCTTCTCTAAATTCTCTTCTTTATCTCTATTTTTCTCTCATATCAGATTTATCTTCATTCAGCTATTTTGATCTTCGATCATCCGTTGCTTGGAGTTGCATGTGATCTATGACCGACATTAGATCCTGGCTCAATTCTTGCTTCTCACAGAATTTAACATGGTATCAGAGCCGTGTTGTCTGGTATAGCTCATTGCTTTTCTGATTTATTTGAGAGATTTGAGATTGTTAGATAGCTAATATTTTTCTTTAAAACCAAGTATGCTCTTCTCCTGCATTCTCGTGTGATCTGGAGAATCAGAACAGTTTAAAGGAAAATAAGCTTCTAGTTAAATCTGGTTTTATATATGTGTTCTTTGAGATCTGGGTGATTGCAGCATTTTTGGTAATATTGGAGGCTTCTTTAGCATTTCTAGAGTGTCCAGAAGGCTTGTGAAAATCATAAGTGACTTTTATTTCACCAAATTCAGAGTTTGGAGAACACAGTAAAAAAAATCAGAGTACTTGACGGAAAGCTGGAAATGAGCACTCTTCATAATTGCAGGTCTTATTGAAATATTCTACCCTTCTTTGTTAGATATTGCAGGTTGAATCAGCTGCATGTTTTTTTTTTCCCTTCTATAGATCATATCTTTCTTCTCACAACTCTATTTTACAAAATTGAATAGTTGTTGGAAAGGTATTAAGATACATTGAGCAACAATAAGGCTAATTTTTTCAGATTTTGTGTTAAATTTATATGTATTTAAACTTTCTATTTTGGCCATTAAAGCCTTAGAAAGCATTGTAATCTGATAAAAGCCTTGTAAATGCACTAATTATAAAGTGCCAACCTTGTAATATTTGGGGGGGGTGATTTCAAAGACTAGTGAAAAGGGGGGGTGTCTCTTGTGTCTTCTTTCTTGCACTCTTCTTGACTCTTTGCAATCTTCTTTTCTGCTATCATGGATGCATCTACAGTTCCACTTTTAACACCATATAATTACTTTGAATGGAAATCTAAGATGATAATATATCTGAAAAGACATGGATATCATCGTGTTACTATGGGACTTGAAACTGAACCTCAAGATGCTGTAGAAAAGATTAAATGGTTTAATAAATGTGATGAAGCTTTTGGTACATTGTGCATGTCAGTCTCTCCTGACCTTCTTTTTCACATTGAATCTGCTACTACACCAAATGCAGTATGGACTACTTTCGGAAACCTCTTTGGTAAGCAGGATGAACTAAGAGGTCATCAATTGGAGAATGAACTCATAGGGTTGAATCCAACCAATTTTGATACTATACAAGACTTCTTCACTAAACTTAAGTCTATAAGATTGCAGTTGGAACAGTGTGGAACTAAGAAAGATGATAAGCAACTGATCTTGAGTATTCTTTCTAAGCTTGGTCCTAACTATTCAGTGTTTGTTTCTACATTCTATGCTACCAAATGTGCCCTAGGTACCACATTCAAAATGCCTTCTTTAGATGATTTTGCCGCAGAACTCACTAGGGAGCAGGACAAATTGGTTCAAATGGGTACAATAAAGCCCTCTAAGTCACATGCCTTAGTTGTAAATCAAGGCACAAAAGAACATAAAGGGTCTAGTAAGCAAGATAAGAAACAAAAGAACCAAGGAGAGAAGAAGAAAGATCAGAAATCTGCTACTTCAAAAGCAGACAATGAGACCTCTTTATCAAAAGGTGAACAACCTAAGAAGGAGAAGGTCAAGTGTTCTTATTGTAAGAGGCCTGGTCATGATGAACATAAGTGTTTAAGGAAACAAATTGATCACCTTTCAAATCTTCTTGAAAAGAATAATATCAAGGTTCCTGACTCAGTCAAACAGAGTTCATCGGAAGGATCTTCTAAGGACATAGATAAGAGTAAGGGGAAAGGAAAGGGTAAGGCCCTAGTTACTATTGCTTCACAACCAAATTCTTGGATAATTGACTTAGGTGCTTCACACCACATGGCTTCTTCAGAAGATGATTTCACATCTTTAGAGCCATGTTCTATGCCTTCCATCCTAATGGGTGATGACACTCCTGTTGAAGTGCATGGGAGAGGGTCTGTTGATGTGGGTGAAGGAACATTTCAAGATGTCCTTTGTGTTCCATCTTTATCAACTAATCTCCTATCTGTTTATCAGATCACTCACACTGGTTCTGGCAAGCGAGTTGAGTTCACATCAGATGCAGTGGTAATCAGCGAAATGCATAATGGGTCTACTGTTGCTGTGGGAAAAGCAGATCATCATTCTAGATTATATCAGTTTTCTCACTTTGTTCCTGACTCTCCTTCGACAGTTTTACTCACTCATGCAGATGAGGTGAGTTGTTTGTGGCATCAATGGTTTGGCCACTTGAACTACCGTTACTTGCAACAACTCAGTCAACAAGAAATGGTTTCAGGGTTGCCTTCTATTCGATTTTCTGATGGAGTTTGCCAGGGGTGCATTCTTGGTAAGCATCCAGAGGAGAAGTATGATAAAGGTAAAGCTTGGAGAGCTACACAACTATTGGAGTTGGTACATAGTGACTTGGCAGGACCATTTCCACAACCATCTTTCAGCAAGGCTAGATATGTCTTGACATTTATTGATGACTTTTCTAGATATACATGGGTTTACTTTCTCAAACAAAAGTCTGAAGTCTTTGAAAATTTTCTAGATTTCAAAGCTTTTGTAGAGAAACAATCTGGGAAGTTCATCAAGATTCTGCGTACAGATAATGGGGGTGAATATGTTAATAATCGGTTTGAATAGTTTTGTGCTTCAGAAGGTATCAACATGCAGCACACAGTTCCATACAGTCCTCAACAAAATGGTGTAGCAGAACGAAAGAATAGGTCCTTGAAGGAGATGGCTAATTGTATGATTCACTCCAAGTCTTTGGCACCTCAGTATTGGGCAGAGGCCATCAACTGTGCGTGTTACATCCAGAATCAAGTTCCTCATAAAGCTGTGAAGGGGGTAACTCCCTTTCAAGCTTGGACTGGTCGAAAACCCACAGTTAAACACTTTAGAGTGTTTGGCTCTCTTGCATGGGCCCACATTCCAGCTGAAAAATGCAAGGCTATGGATCCGCAGAGTAAGCCTTGCATATTTGTTGGATATCCAAATGATGTCAAAGGGTATAGGCTTCTCCATCCCACTACTCATGAGTTGTTCATTGAGAGGAGTGTTCATTTTGAGGAGAGTTCTTCTAGTTCTTCTCATACCACCTCTCCATCCACTATCACATTGGAGAAATTGTGTTATGATGACAGTTCTTCAGAGGATCTTAATCCTCCTAATCTTGATGAGGAGTCTTCTTCCTCTACTTCAGATGGTGATAGTGATGATGAGGATTCACATTCCTCTCATAGTCATCATTCAGAGGTTGATGATTCTCCCCCAGACTCTCCAGCCTCAGTGCCTCTTTGGGCTCGACAAACATTTGAGTCAGCAGAAGATTGGCTTGGTGATCCATTAGATACTAGAAGAACAAGGTCACAATTTCAGCAAGCTCCACATCTCTTCATTGCTTCAGCTTCTGATCCATAGTCCTTTCGAGAAGCTTCAGGTGTTCCTGAGTGGGATGCTGCAATGCAAGAAGAGTTCAATTCCTTGGAAAGGAATCACACATGGGATTTAGTTCCTCTTCCTAAGGGAAGGAAACTTGTCCGATGCAAGTGGATCTATCGAACAAAATTTGCAGTGGATGGGTCGGTTGATAAGTATAAGGCTCACTTGGTAGCAAAAGGTTTTTCCCAAGTTCCAGGGGTTGATTACTCTGAGACTTTTGCTCCAGTTGCTAAGATGAATTCCATCCGACTTGTTCTTGCTATAGCTGCAACCCATCGTTGGGAAGTTCATCAGATGGATGTGAAGAGTGCATTTCTTCATGGTGACCTTCAGGAGGAAATCTACATGGAGAAACCACAGGGGTTTGTTCAGGATCCTTCACTTGTGTGTCGACTTCAAAAGTCTCTCTATGGCCTCAAACAGGCTCCTCGAGCTTGGTATGCCAAGATGGACTCATTTCTTCTGACAGTTGGTTTCACTCGGTGCCATTCTGATCCGAACGTATACATTCTGCAACAGGATGAAACTCTCACATTTTTGGTTCTCTATGTTGATGACTTGTTACTCACTGGGAGTCACTCATCCACCATCAAAGCAGTGAAAATTGCTCTACATGATAGATTTTTTATGTCAGACTTGGGTCTTCTGCATTACTTCTTGGGAATTGAGATCACTCAATCATCTTCAGGAATCTTCCTTGGACAACCCAAGTATGCACTTGATATGCTCTCTAGATTTCACATGGCTGATTGTAAGCCTGCACCTACTCCATTTTTGTCAGGAGTCAAACTTGAGGCTAAGTGCTCTTCACCCTTGGTTGATGGCACTTTATATCGACAGCTTGTTGGAAGCCTCATTTATTTGACTCATACGAGACCCGACATTTCTTATGTTGTGGGCATGGTCTCTAGATTCATGCAGGAGCCACATGAGTTGCATTGGAAAGCAGCTAAGCGAATCCTCCACTACATTCAGGGTACTCACAATTATGGAATTCAGTATGTAGCAGGTGTGGATATTGACTTGGTAGGATATACAGATTCAGATTGGGCAGGTGATTCTCAGGATCGCAAGTCTACTTCTGGGTATTGCTTCTCACTTGGTTCTGGTCCAGTTTGTTGGTCAAGCAAGAAGCAGTCTGCAATTGCTCTTTCATTGACAGAGGCCGAGTATCGAGGGGCAGTCAATGCCACCACTGAGGCTATTTGGCTTCAGAATATTCTTACTGAGTTTGGTATTCTAGTTAGAAAGCCTACCAACATCTTTTGTGATAATTAGAGTGCTATACAGATCTCAAGAAATCCAGTTCATCATCAGAGGATGAAACACATTGAGATACATATGCACTATATTCAGGAGCTCATTCAGGAAGGCATCATTGATCTTAAGTATTGTTCTACATCAGAGCAAACTGCGGACATCTTCACCAAACCTTTCACCGAAAGGGTATGTGCAAGCTAATGAGTCACAAATTCGCGGAAGTCTGCGCGTTGGAAAATGTGCTCCGCAAAACGGGCCCCCGTTTTTAAAAAACGGGGGCCCGTTAATGGTTCGGGCTCCCGAGCCGAAAGGTCACGGGGTGCCGAAGCCAGATAAAACGGGCCCCCGTTTTTTAATAAACGGGCCCCCGTTTGTAAACAAAACGGGCCCCCGTTTGTAAACAAAACGGGCCCCCGTTTTTAAACAAAACGGGGGCCCGTTTTGAAAAGCTATTTTTACCCTTTTTTTTGGATAATTTTTCATTTTACTGTTGCACAAGAAGATATCGAAAACGGGCCCCCGTGCTGTGGTTTCCACTTCAAACCTCCACCACTATCCCAGGTGCACATTCTGTCACCTATTTTCACAGTTCATAATTTTCTTGTATATTTTTCTCTTTTTTTGGTGTATTATTTAGTTTTTTTTTTATTATTTTAGTTTTTTTTAATAGTAGCATATAAATAAATTATTTTTTATATTTGTAAATTCTTGATTTTGATGTAAAATATTTTTGAACAGTTAACCCTAAACCGTAATCAACAAATTTAGAAACCAAAACCAAACCTAGATAATTAACAAAATGAAATCGACACAAACAAAAAACCAAAAATGAAATGGGAACAAAAACAAAAACGTTCGAAAATGAAATCAACACAAACAAAAAACCGAAAATGAAATGGAAACAAAAACAAAAACGTTCGAAAATGAAATCGACACAAACAAAAAACCAAAAATGAAATGGAAACAAAAACAAAAATGTTCGAAAATGAAATTGACATAAAACCGAACATATGTACCTAAATTGTTCTTAATCCTCATTAGGCAATACAAAAGTTACCACTAAATTAGTATAACCTTAAAAGTAATTAACATTAAGTTTTTCAAATTTTAGATATGAAAGTTTAGGCTTAGGTTTATGCCATGTCATGGCATAAAGGTCCTATTATGTCATGTGATGGTATAAAAGGATCAATTATGGACACAATTTTAGAGCAAAACTAGATAAGTTACTAAAATTGGAGTTTGGTTTACATAGGTTCATAAAGGAAGCTAATATGCCAAATATATAATTCATTAATACAAAATAAAAAATATTCTTGATTTATAATGTTGATTGATAATGAGTTTTCTAAATGGGGTGCTAATTATATATACATCTGAAAGATTTGAAAAATATAATTCCCAAGAAGTATTTTGAATATACAATTGAGGATATATATAATCTCATGGTTAAAGATGCTTAATTTCGATGAAAGTTATTTTTTGTATTACTATGTAAGAAATCCATAAATGGAATGAAAGTAAGACATGGCCATCTAGCATAGATCATCTTATATGTTGAAGGAGTATTTTGAGTTATATTAGAATTATTTGATGTGATTAAGTCCTAATTTTAGGATATGTAGAGTTCTTTTACTTTTAAGGTTGAAATAAAACATGGTGATTATGTTTTATTATCACTTTTATGCTTAACCTAGGTAAAAGTTTTAATGGAATTATTTTCATATTTAGATATATAGATCACAACTTATTATTATTTGTATGTTTCTTGTTTCTTTGAAAGAAATGCATATTGATTTATTTATAAGTAATAATTTATCTAATTATGCATTTATGAAATATATAGAAATTGAGATTTTTTTATTGAGGCTAATTAATTTTAAAACTCAATGGTTATATCCACTATCTAATGATGTAATATATCCAATGTTCTCCCCTTCTTACATATATTTGAACAAGAGATGGAATATTTCAAGACTTGAATGCAACCCTTATGTAAACTTTAATGATGTACATCTACTGATCCTCCTCACTAACCAAGAAACACTAGACTAACTCCATTAATGAATATTTCGAATTTAAAACCTATCAAATGTCTATAAAACATGAGAGAACCTAAAGGGTCTATATCCTCCTTGCCTAATGAGAGAGCAACATTTCTTTGAAAGTCCCAATGAGCCTCAAATGATCCTAATGAATGTAGGGCAGTCTTAATGAACCTAAGAAAGTCCTAATGAGCCTAAGAAAGCAATAATGAACTTGGGACAATCCTAATGAACCTAGGATAGTCCTAATGAACCTACGATAGTGTAAACAAGCCTAGTATAGTGTAAGAAAAAAACACTACAAAAAAGACCTCAAATGCGTTAAATGAATTTCCCAATAACGCACTCGTGTTTATCTTTTTTTGGTCATTTGGCTACCTTTTTTTACAACATCTTGGTGTATACGCCCCTAAGAAGACCTTTTCCTCAAAACTTTCTTGGATCATGAACTCCTCATGTGCACCAAACATTTAAGTTGCCACTTGGAAGCTTCTAATGCACACAATCCTTTCAATCAATCTACTCCATTGATCTCTCAAAACAATCTTAGTATTTAATCCTCTATCCTTCATTTCTTATTGAACTTTGTAAGAGAATTTGTGTATGGATTGATATCTTAAATTTTATAGAAAGATTATATATGAAAACAAATGATTGCGGAGTTTTATAATAAATGATTTATAGGAAATAATATTTTTTGAAGACCTTTTGTAAATTATAATCTTGTGTAGATTTGATTATGGGAGAAATTTAATGGTGAAATATGCTTAACTCTTCAAAAGTTTTGATGTTTTGTCTTTACATGACAACCACTTAGAATATAATATGTTTTAAGTATGTCATTTATAGTCATGGGAGATTAGTTTTTTTTTAAGATTGTTTGAAGACTAATCAATGTAATATGAATTGATGACAATTATCTCAAAACTACGTAATTGAATTCTAATAGATTTATGATGTTTCATTGAAAGTTTTTATTAAGTTTTATGCGCAAATTTTATATTTCAAGATTCAATAGTATGTACATGTATATTTTTTTAAGTTCAATATTATATTATATATTTCATGTGTATCTCATTCAACAACATAGAAATGTTACTATTTATAAATGTTTTTTTTTAATTTAGTAAAATAGATTCTTCTTTGACATAGAGTTGTATATAATTCATGCATATCTTTATATATGCAGGAGTTCTTTGCCATCATGGATGTTTTTGACATAGATGAACTATTAGGTGAAAATCCCCCACCACAACCCCCTCCTCCTCCTCCTCCTCCTCCTCCTCCTCCTCCTCCTCCACCACCACCACCACCACCACCACCACCACAACCCCCTAGATTGGATGAAATTCGTTTAAGAGAACGAATTAATGAAAACCTACAAGTGATTGAACAAAACATTGCTGCTATCCAAAATGAGCAAGTCACGCCACCCCATCTTGTAGAGTTTGCAAAATCAATGCAAACTGTTGTCGAGTCAGTTAGATCTGTTGATTCTCAATTAGATCAATTTCATAGACGACGACAAGAGTTGCGTGATTTTTATGCCGATGGTTTAACTTATAGACAAATCACAGATTTGAAAATAACCAAAGCTCATTTATGTCCATATTTTACCAACCCAAAAACAAGAGAACCAATGCAACCTAACCAGAAAAGAATTTCAATTAGGTGGTGTGTGCATCCAGAAATGGCTAGATACTTTTGGGATAGATGGTGGATGGTTTTTGATTATCCACCACATCGTAATTATGAGGTCCCTTTTTATTTTTTGAAGAAATTATACTGTGAGTTTGTAATGAACCAAAAACCAAATTATTTTGATATTAAGTCATTCCAGGGTGTTGGTCGTGGAATGCCACAGCATAGATTAGGGGCACGGAGTAATAATCCCCTACCGGATCCACCCATAGTTCCACTTGTTGCTCCATCGATTCCTGCAGATGTCCAAAATACATCATTCATTTCGACATTAGATGCTTTGACTTCCCTCACAGGGAACCTGAGTGAGCAAGCTGCTCACATGGCATCTGCTCCTCGATGGATGCCACATATGTGTTCGAGTTGTCATGAGACGTGTTTAGGTCCTACTACTGCTGCAGGATCTACTTCAGTTCCAGATGAGCATGATGCAGCAGATGATAGTATGATGACATCTTATATGGATTTTCTTTGCTCGGATGTTCATCTTGACCAGGTATAGATATATATAATATACATGTACATGTCAATGTTTTTATGTACTTTATTAAATATAGGTATAAACTAAGTGCATCTCTTTTTTTATACAATCTAATACTTCATTAAATAAATTTTGTTTATGTAGATAAGGACTACGCCTAATATTAGAGTTAATATTGCATCTACTGGAAGACAACTCGGCACACCTTATGGGGTATAGTATAAATTTATATCTAGACATTGTACTAGATCTTTTTAAGTTAATATGCTATCGTCGTATATTATATAAATTTTCATGTTGATACATTGAATGCTTCTTTCTCCAGGATTCAGGTCATGAGGGACCCTCTACATCACATCAAGAAGAGGGTCTGACTATTGTGACACCATCTATGGTATGTATCTTATAATTCTTAACTTAAATATGAACTCTTACAATATTGTAACTTTACTTGAAATTATTTAGTACACATATATATGTTCACTAAATATGATTTCATTAAATGCATGTATGCAGGTGGACACTACCATTAGGATAGGTTATCCTCATAATTTTGATCAGAGCCAATTTGAACGCACATCGACATCCTTTGAGGTATTAATATGTAATACTTAATTTGATCTTATTTTGACTCTTAATTTAAGATTTAATTGGACACTTTGAATTTGACCTTGTACAGGAGTTAGCTAGCACTGCATTTGGTGTTGATACTGCACAAGATACTACTAGAGGAGATACTGCTACAGGATCTGATGAGCATATGGTAAGTTTGTAACTTAATTTATGAATTCTACTATATTTGATAAATGATTCTTTTAATAGTTAATTTCAAGTAATATTTTAATATTATTTTTTTATTGTACAGCATGAGACAGGTGGATCTGGACCACGTCCCGAGGACAAGAGAGATACTGCTATAGGATCTGATGAGCATATGGTAAGTTTGTAACTTAATTTACGAATTCTACTATATTTGATAAATGATTCTTTTAATAGTTAATTTCAAGTAATATTTTAATATTATTTTTTTATTGTACAGCATGAGACAGGTGGATCTGGACCACGTCCTGGGGACAAGAGAGATACTGCTACAGGATCTGATGAGCATATGGTAAGTTTGTAACTTAATTTACGAATTCTACTATATTTGATAAATGATTCTTTTAATAGTTAATTTCAAGTAATATTTTAATATTATTTTTTTATTGTACAGCATGAGACAGGTGGATCTGGACCACGTCCTGGGGACAAGAGACCACGAGATGTTATTGATGATAGCACTTAGATTTTACTATTTATTTGGCTTTGATATGTACTTTTTTATGGACTTTACACATTTGTTTACACGTGCACATACTTTATATATATGGATAGTTGCATAATAGGATTAGATCATATATATTTTGTGCATACTTTATATATTTTGTGCACATTAGATATTATGTGGAGTGAACATCATGTTACCATCTAGACATATATATGGATTAGATATTATATGGATTATGTGGACTTGAAATTTTACTATTTATTTGGCTCTGATATGTACTATTTTACGGGCTTTACATATTTGTTTACACGTGCACACCCATACTTTATATATATGGATAGTTTCATAATAGGATTAGATCATATATATTATGTGCATACTTTATGTGTATTGTGCGCATTAGATATTATGTGGACTTGAAATTATGTGCACATTAGATCATATATATTGACTTGAAATTATGTGGACTTGAAATTTTGCGCATACTTTATATATTATGTGGACTTGAAATTTTATTTATGGAAGTTGTGCTTAAACAACTTTATAGGCATTATGTGGACTTGTAATTTTATTTTTGGAATTTTATTTAAATAGTTCTTGTGATTAGATAAACTACATGTGCATACATCTTGAACTAAGTATCGAAACATATCTTATAATTATAACATATTCTAAATCAAAAAGTATCATTTAACAAATATAATGAATAGAACTTGATTAAAACATAATTATCTCATTCATAAATTTGACCAGTAGTCTCTCATTTATGTATATTGTACACAAAATGTAATCAAGAAGACATATCTAAAATAAAATAAATAGTCTATTTAAATTATAATAATAAGGATTTATATCTCTCAAAATACAACATAAAGTATGCACAAACAATAGTAGTCATTGAGGGCAAGTCTACTCTGAGAGACCTAGAAAAAAAAATACATATGATTAGTTTTTATAATCAGGATGCATTGAATTTAAAATACAACATAAAGTATGCACAAACAATATAGTAGTCATTGAGGCCAAGTCTACTCTGAGAGACCTAGAAAAAGTAAATACATATGATTAGTTTTTATAATCAGAATACATTGAATTTAAAATACAAATGGATTTGCCTTAAGGGTACAAAAATTTAACTTACTTGTAATTATTCAAAATGAAACATAAAGTATGCACAAATAACTTTGTTTTCATTGATGCCTTCTACTTGTGGTAGACCTGAAACAAAATTTTAGTAGATTAGATTTTGTAATTATGATTCATGATTTAAAATACTATATATAATATGCATCGCGACTTTTAAAAGGGAGGTGGATTAAGGGTTCAAATTATAACTTACTTGATATTCATTCTATTATACCATCTGCATCCTCTCTCTTTTGCAAAGCATCTATAATTGTCTCGTGCTCTTCCATAGAGAGAGTCCATAATTGTTTATTAGCAGGCCTGCCACGATATCTATCCAATTTTATATTAGTTGCCACTACCAAATGTGAGTAATGTATAATCTTTTTCTCTAATTCATAATCTTCAAATGCGGGCAATCCATTCTTTCTTGTTAGATATTTGCGTAGCCAAGTGCCAACAACAACCACAGATCCTGTTGGATAGTCATAACCATCATCATCTACTCGAGGAGTAGTTAGCTTATGTTTTGGCTCTACACATCGAGCCAACCAATACTCTGTCCCCTCTTCATTGTCCTCTGGTGCAACAACAGCATAGACATGTCCTGTGCACAAAACAATTTTATTTTAATATTTAATGAGAAATAAAAACAAAAATATACACTGTAAGATTTCATAAATTTATGTACTATTTAATAAATCAAAACAAATTTCAAAAATAATTTTACCTTGTTGTATAAGATCTGAAATGCGATCATAGTCATTTGATGCAAACATTTGATCCATATCTTCATTAGTTCTTTCATGCGGATCATTTGCATCTATGGGTGTCAATGATCTTTGTTGCCATTCTTCAACCCATTCTTTATTCTCACAAAATTCCCAATCTCCGGAAACACAAAACTGACAAAAGCAAGCAAGTTGCCTTGTGAATATAGTCCATGTGTTTGAATTAGAACTCTTAAACGAATGCCATTTAGTTGATCCAATGATGGTATTACAATCATGCCGAATAGGAATACTATCTTCCTCTATCAACCAGAAGAAACGT
The DNA here is from genome assembly GCF_030272615.1 of Cryptomeria japonica. Classification (NCBI taxonomy): domain Eukaryota; kingdom Viridiplantae; phylum Streptophyta; class Pinopsida; order Cupressales; family Cupressaceae; genus Cryptomeria; species Cryptomeria japonica. The sequence goes on along the minus strand of NC_081405.1, from coordinate 690,969,295 downwards.
CGAATTGCAGAGTTTTCAGTTGATCCTTTTGACAACTTTGAATTGCACCAATCTACAACTGCACGAGCATCTCTGAATTTCACTGCATCCTCGAATTTCAATTGTTCTCTAGCAAGAGCTCTTTTTATACAGGCACCGGCTCCATCGTGTTCCCCCTTACCATGTCCCGCTTCAAAAAAACTCCATAAATGTTGGACATTGGTTATCTTGTGAACTTTGCATAGCCAATAAAACATTCTTGCATTTTTGAATTGTCCAGTGCAGTTATCTGACCATATCATATGTTGTTTCATGTCAATTTCTCTTTCCTTAAGATTATCATAAAATACCTCGAAACAATGTTGGACAAACTCTGAAGAGTGTAATCGATTATCACTAACATAGAAATGATACTCCCTCAAAATTTTTCTGTTATCTTCTGTACTGTCATGGTCATGTCTATATATAATGTGCACAAATATGGCCACTTGCACTGAGTTGTAGTATTGTGATTGAGTTTCCTCTTGTGGTTTTAGAGTATAATTTTCTGCAAAATCCACAACTGATACTATTGTTCCAATTGGAAATGTGTTCTTGCATATGCGAAACTGTCCATCAAGCCATCGGGCATGTTGGGAATGTTTCACATATTTTGGAACAATATGAGTTTTAAACTCACTAATAAATGCATTCACACTATTCTGTTCTGTAATCAATTCTAAACGTTTCCCCATCTTTCCATCCTTTAGAGGGTATTCTATATTTTTAAATCTCCTAACATCAACCATTTTTTGTCCAAACTCAGATGAAACATGTTCATGCAAACATTCACCTATCGAAGAATAGTTCCCACATAAATTGCAAAGACCATAAATGCATGAACTGGAAAGAAATAACTGTTCATTAGGTGGTTTACAAAATAAACTTCCAATAAAATCTTTTATAGTTTCAGGTGGAACATAAACACCACAATCCTGCACAAGATCATTACCATGCAACATACAACGAATATATCGAAAAACATCATAATAGTAACGAAACTGGACATGAGTTTTACAACAACAAGATATTCTTTGTTTATTGATTTTAACATACCAGGGTTTGCATTTTTCAAATGATCTTTGACTAATTCGTAAATTCATTAACACAGATTCATCACTAAATTTTTTAAAGAATTCAGTTTGAGTCATGTCAAGAAGATGTTTTGGATGAGGATCACGAATTTTTGATCCCACCCTTAACTTTAAAACATCTCTAACATTTGATGAAACTCTAGTGTTATCATGCCAAAATTTTATAATTAATTGTTTAGTTTCATCATTTAATTTCATGTCTGACCTTTGAAGTCTACCACTAAAACTCCAACAATGGTTTAGTGGATCAATTTCAATTGTGTCTCTTCTTTTGGCCGCTCTTGACAAGGTTCTACGATGTAAGTTCAAATAGCCACTTATATCACTTAACATTCTTTTATTAACAATCATTTTGTCAACTATAGCAATCGTTATAACTCTACGTGCTGCATTCTTATCTTTAGATCGACTTGTTTTTCCTATAGAATCGATGGCACTGGCAACAGTAGATACAACTTGCTTATATGATTCATCTTTTCTTTTTGGTTTTGCATAAATACCTATTTTTTTCATGACTTTACGCATTTTTAACATTTTTATTAATTGTAGCATTAATTGACATTGGAATCCTAACTTTTTATTATAGAAAAATTGTTTATATAATCTGTTTGCATGTGTTCTGATTTGTCTCCAAGAAACTAACCCATTAAGATTATCTAGCACATTGCTATCAATAGTAAACAAATTACATTCATTTTCTTTTAGAGATGGTGGTGTAATATTTTCAATTTTTATTTCTTTTCGTATTGGTGTATGAAATTTATATCCAGCTTCATTTAAATCAGCAATTTGATTGGCATCATAGTCATCAGGATTTAAAAACATACCAGGATTCGCATCCACATCAACATTTGCATCAACAGTCATACCCGTGTGTGGTTCTATATTTTTTGCATCCATCATGATGTCTTCAATGGTCTCATCTACAACGGGCACTGAACTAGATGCTTCAAAAGTGTTATTCAATTGCCGTTGTTGTGATCTTCGATCTCTTTGGCGTTTTGCCTCCTTCTCTCTTTGTGCTTGAATTTCGTCCACTGTCATTGTCTTCTTTTTTTTCTTTTGACGTTGCTTAGAACCCATTTTTACAAACTTGTCTTCAAAAAATCGCGTAAAAAATATTAAAAAGTACTGCCAAATGATGTAAAAAATCTTTGTCAGTACGGATTTCAATGATATTGTAGTAAATCGATGCAATCTTTTTTTTTTTTACAGCAACGGTTATTTTAATAACGGGCCCCCGTTATTTTAACAACGGGCCCCCGTTTATAAAACGGGGGCCCGTTATTTAAATAACGGGGGCCCGTTATTAAAACGGGGGCCCGTTGTTAAATCCAACGGGCAGAAAATGAAACGGGCCCCCGTTTTATAAACGGGCCCCCGTTTATAAAACGGGGGCCCGTTATGTAAAATTTGAATTCACAACCCGCCACTTGCCTCGGGATTAGGCCCGGGATAGGCCTGGGATGGCCACACCTGAGACATGAACCTGCAAATTCAAAGCTCCATGAATGAAAGCACAAATATGATGAAATGAAATAGTTTACGTGCCTTTAATCAAAGAATTTTTATACGAAATTGAAACCCATTTCAGATTATACTGTCTAGATTCTAAATATGTAAATTAATTTAAAAATTGATTATTTTAAATATTTTTCATTTAATTTATACTAAATCAGGGTCATAAATTTGAAATATTAACTAATTTTCTTAATTTAATAACTTATTTATTTTAATGAATTTTGAAAAAAAAATTATATGTCATCAATCTACACAAAATTCTTTTCAATTTAAAAAAAAAAAATTTCAAAAAATACTAAGTTTACGTCAAATTATGTGGGTCGTACATGTCAAATTTTTAAAAAGATAATTACGGTCATTAAAAAATTAATTAAAAAAAAAATATTTGAAAAAAAAATACAGAAAAATATGCTCATCAATCTTCAGTGTGTTACAAACCATTTCCCAAAACGGTTTGAGAAAATAATTTTAATTGTGTCAAAAAGTGTGGGTCGTACACATGCATGGTATGGTCCTGAAACAGGCATTTTTAAAACATAGTTTTTAGAACTTCATTCAAAAAGTTATTTTTTATTATGTGGGTATTAAAATAAATTACATATTTGAAAAGTACACTCAGAGAGCTATCTTTTATATTACTGACTTTTTTCAAGATTCAATCTCTAAGTGTTTCAAAATTTAAGCTCAAGTGAGACAAAATCTGAAAAACAGGGAAAACACTTCCACTTTTTGGCCAAAAAGTGGACTCATCTTCTTGCACTGACCCGAAAGCAAGTTCCTTCATTTGTGATCTTTGCTTGGGATGCAAAAGGTGTCTACTTCAGGAGGGGCTTCTTAGTCCTTCATTCTTTCTCTCTCTATTTTGGGGGGGTCTATTCCTCTTATGGGGGGCTTCTTCTTTTGGGGGGGATATTTATGTACATGGGTACCTAACATGGCCTCATTTGTCGGGACCCATCTTTTCACCCACCTAAGCTACGCTTAAGGGGGGGTGTTAGTGTAGGTTTTTTTATTTTCCTTATGTTAGGGGGTATTTATTTTTCCTACACATATATTATTAAGCTTGCTTAGGTTATTAGGTGTGGTTAATATGAGGACACGTGGCGGAATACATTAGCTACATGTGTAACTCTCCACCTCACATGGGTAGTTGAGTTACACACCCTCTTTTGGCTTGTTGTGCCACCTCTCATAACCACTATTTTGTCATTTCCTAAGTAGGTTATGGGGTAGTTGGGTTTCTCACCCTCTTTTGGCCTTATGTGCCACCTCTTATAACTCCTTTTTTGTTTTCATGTAAGGAGGTTATGCCACATGTTTTGGCATTTACCAAGTAGGTAAAAAATGGGGTAGTAGGTAAAACCTCCCACTTTTTATGGAGGTGGGAGTTAATGCACCTCTTGGTTGTATATGCTATTATTTTTCTATATAATAAGCAATATACTCTCACCTTCACAAGTGAAGTGATAGCTCAGTGAGAGTCTTCTCTAAATTCTCTTCTTTATCTCTATTTTTCTCTCATATCAGATTTATCTTCATTCAGCTATTTTGATCTTAGATCATCCGTTGCTTGGAGTTGCATGTGATCTATGACCGACATCAGATCCTGGCTCAATTCTTGCTTCTCATAGAATTTAACAATGGGGAGATAGGCCCTCTAAAGATTAAACAAAAAGAGCCTATTGCTCAAGACACAAAAGACACTAGTTCAATTTTAGTGCACCAATTGAAGTGTTTGCTAGTCTATGAAAATAAGGCACATAATAAAGATAAAAAACCCTTGCTAAAATTTTGCAACAAAGATTTGTTAGTAGTTTTACAATAATACCCCTCCTGCAAGCACACAAGTTAGGTGAATTTTAGATCCAAAAGACTTTGTGAAATAGGGGCCTTCAACAATGCGATTTTTTTGACCAATTCAAAGATCTGATTCATCATAAAAATAGACCACCTGTAAAATTTCAAGAAATTTCTAGAAATGTAAGAAAATCCAAAAAATTTGCTAATTTGCTCCAAAAATTAATTTTTATGAAAAATCATAAAAAAATCATATAAAATGAAAAATTGATCCAAAAATTTTGAAATTTTTACTGGACACTCTTGATGGTCTTCCAAATCTGCATAAAAAAATTCTTGCAACAAATCTAAGCAGTTTGTGAGATATGAGCAAAATAATGCAAAACCCTAATTTTCAAAGATCCAATTTTTTAGGAATTATTTGCATCAAATTTAAAATAACAAAAAATAGAGTCTATGTATAATTATGAGTGCTTTCAAAAAATGTAAGAAAATCTAAAAAATTCACTCATTTGCTCTCAAAATTTATTTTTCAAGAAAATACATAAAAAATTAATAGAAATTTCCCATATGCTCCAAAAAATATGATTTTTTTATTGCCTATCTTTGAGACTTCTCTTGACTTGCAAAAATATTTTGATACCAAAATTCAAAGACGTTTGTGAGATCTGATCAAAACAATGAAAAACCCTAATTTTTAAAGATCTGATTTTTAAGGAAATATTTTGTATCAAAATTAAAATCACAAAGAATAGATCATGTGTATAATTATGAGAGATTTCCAAAAATGTAATAAAATCCAAAAAATTTGCTCATTTGCTCTCAAAATTAATTTTTTATGAAAATCATAAAAAAATCACAGAAAATTAAAATATGCTCCAATAAATCTGAATTTTTCTTTGAGAGCTCTTGATACTGTCTTCAACCTGCAAAAAAAAAATTGATGCAAAATTTCCTAGCCATTTGTGAGATATGATCAAATCTCTCCAAGACCTTGATTTTGCGTCCAAAACCCTAGTTGCACAAGGTTATTCTCCAAATTGTTTTACAAAACAACAATATAGGGTTAGAAAAATTTACAAAAAACATAGATCTAACAAAAATCCATGTCCCATCGGGTGTGCCAAAATGTATATGGTGAAAGTGGAAACAACAATGTTGAAAGACTAAATGAATTCAACCACAAAACCCTAGTCTAACAACAACAAAGATCCACCATAACATATGAAGATTACCTAAGACCATGCAAATCAAATGAAATCACAAAGATTATACCATCACATGTCCAATAGGGTTTGGATCTCCATTCTTCCTATCTCCATTGATCTTGCTTGATATATTTGCTCTCATATTTTATGTGCACAAGAGCTCAACAAAGAACGGAAGTGTGGTTGCAAGTAGGATCGCATATGAAAGTTCAAAAGGCATAGTGTAGTCGAGTGCGCAATTGAGTTAGGGTTTGATAATGAAGGAAGCATCTCCTTATATAGAAGACACTATAAGAAACAGAGGGATAAGATTAAGAGGTGTAAAAGATAAATGGTTGGCTATGATTAGAGGGTAGGTAGAGAAAATAATAAAATAATGAGAGGGGTAAGTAGTGTATGAATTAAGAGATGAATGACATGTGTCATGGGTAGAAAAGGCTAATGAATTAATTAAATAAATAAAGATTGATTTAATTAATAGAGGAAGTGAGATCAATTAAATAAATAAGATATTTATTTAATTTAGTGAAAGGGATAATTTAAATAAATAAATGTATTTATTTAAATGAGAAATAAGGCTAGAAGAGGATAAATGAATTAATTAAATAAATAAAGATTTATTCAATTAATAGAAGAATTAGGCTTAAAGTAATTAAATAAATAAAATATTTATTTAATTGGATTGGACAATTTTAGGTGTCTACAATAAGATTGGTCATACGACTTCAAGATGCCCTGATAGACATGCTAGACTAAGAGAAGAAGCTAGAAGAACATACAAGCCTAACCCTAAATATCATAGATACAGAGTTAAGAAGAATAAAGATAAATCTTGTTATCTTGTTGATGAAGGAGTCACTAATGACTTTGATGAGGATCTGATAGACAATGGATGGGTCTTTGTTTCTATAAAAGAAGATCAACCAACACCTACTGTTCAACCAGTAGAGCAGGCCTTAGCAGCTAAAGTTGAAGTTAAGGATGAATGGATCATTGATTTGAGATGTTCACATCATATGACTGGTGATAAAGGTAAATTATTGAACTTTCAAGAATATAATGGAGGTCTCATAAGATTTTGAGATGATAAAGTTTGTCTGATCAAAGGAAAAGGTACTATATCTCTTGATGGTAAGCATAATACTGACAATGTTTACTATGTAGAAGGTTTAAAGCATAGTCTTTTGAGTGTTGGTCAATTAATTGAAAAAGGATTTCAGTTACAATTTAAGAATGAAAAATGCAAAATTATGAACAAAACTGGTTTGGAAATTGCAACCGGTAATCAAACTAGAGGAAATATCTTTCATTTGAATAATAGTGAAAAGACATGCTTGATTCCATACATTGATGAAAGTTGGCTATGGTATAAGAGACTCTGTCATGTAAATTTTGATTGCATGGTAAAAATTAGTACTACTAAGGTAGTTAGAGACTTACCTAAAATTGTTAAACCTCACAATCCGGTATGTAAGGAATGTCAATTTGGAAAATAAGTTAGAGCATATTTTAAAAGTATTCCAGAAAAATCCAATAATGCTCTTGACTTAATTCACACTAATTGATGTGGTCTAGCTAGAACTAAAAGCTTACAAGGTGATAGATATTTCATGCTAATCATTGATGACTATTCTAGAATGTGTTGGGTTACTTTTCTAAGAGAAAAATCAGAAGCACTTGGGAAGTTCAAACTATTCAAAGCAATCGTAGAAAATGAAACTGGTAAGAAAATCAAATGTCTGAGATTAGATCAAAGAGGTGAATTCACATCTAAATAATTTAATACATTCTGTGAAGTGAATGGAATCAGAAGACAATTATCAGCACCCCAGACACCACAATAGAATGGAGTTGTAGAAAGGAAAAACATAACTATCTTGGATGCAGCTAGAAGTATGTTATCTGAAGCAAATCTACCACATGTATATTGGAGAGAGGCAATAAGCACAACGGTCTATACATTCAACAAAGTTCACATCAAAGGTGAAACCGGTAAGACCCCTCATGAACTATGGTTTGGTATTACTCCTACTCTTAAATATTTTAGAATATTTGGAAGTAAATGCTATATTAGAAGAGATGAGTATATTGGAAAATTTGATCCTAGAAGTGATGAAGGAATATTTCTTGGTTATTCATCTAAGAGCAAAGCATATAGATGTTTTAACAAGAGATTGCAGAAAATTGTTGAGAGTACAAATGTGAAGATTGATGAACAGTTTAGAGGAACTTCAAGGTATATAGACTTTGAACCGGCAACAAAGATACTGACAAATGAACCTACATTGAATCTATCGATACAAAATGAAGATCCAGTTACACCGGTATCATCTGAAATTCCATTGTAACCAAGGAACAACAACAAACAAAGACATCTTGGTATGTAAGATTGAACCACTCTGAAAATTAGATAATTGGGAACAAGTATCAAGGAGTTATGACAAGAGGAAGATTGGCAAATGAAGAGGTATGTCTTATTTCTCAAATTGAACCGTCACCAATTAATGAGGCATGTGAAGATAAACACTGGATTAAAGCTATGGAAGAGGAACTAGAACAAATTGAGAAGAATAACACATGGACATTAGTTCCCTGGCCTAAAGACAAAAATGTGATTGGAACAAAATGGGTATTTAGAAACAAACTTAATGAAGATGGGAAGGTAATCAGAAATAAAGCAAGACTAGTGTGTAAGAGATATTCTCAGAAAGAAGGAATTTATTATAATGAAACCTTTGCACTAGTAGCTAGAATTAAGGCAGTCAGATTATTCTTAGCTTTTGCAGCACACAAGAACTACAAAGTATATCAAATGGATATTAAATGTGCATTTTTGAATGGAGATCTTGAAGAAGAATTTTACATTGAGCAACCTGATGGATTTTCTTTAACAGACAACAAAGATATGGTTTGCAGGTTAAGGAAAGCTTTGTATGGGTTGAAGCAAGCTCCAAGAGCTTGGTATGCTAGATTGGATAAATATCTTTTGAAGATTGGTTTTTCTAAAGGTAATGTTGACAACAACTTATACTATAAAGTGACTAATGATGACATCTTGGTTATAGAAGTTTTTGTTGATGATATAATCTTTGGAGGAGAAGATGAATTCTATAAAGACTTTTCTATTGAAATGCAACATGAATTTGAAATGTCTATGAGTGGAGAAATAAAATTATTTTTAGGATTGCAGATTTCACAGACTGATAAATGTATATTCTTGAGTCAATCCAAGTACTTGAAGGAGTTACTAAAGAAATTTGGGATGGAAAACTCTAAATCGGTAAGTACACCTATGACTACAAATGACAAATTATCACTAAGGGATGAATCTACACCTGTTAATCTGACTAGGTGCAAGTCTATGATAGGAGGCCTACTATATTTGACACAGACAAGACCTGATATTATGAATGTAGTATATATTGTTTCAAGGTTTCAAAGTAATCCTAGAGAAAATCATGAATCAACAGTAAAAAGGATTTTTCGGTACTTACAAGACACTACAAATCTTGGCTTATGGTATGCTAGAGATGAAAACTTTGAATTATGTGCATACACAGATACAAATTGGGCAGGAGATGTGGATGATAAAAAAAAGCACCACCGATGGAGCATTTTTTCTTGGAAGCAGATTAATTTATTGGTTGAGTAAGAAACAAAGTTGTACATCTTTATCAACAGCAGAATCAGAATATGTTGTAGCAGCAACTAACTGTACATAGTTATTATGGCTTAAGCAAATGTTGAAAGACATAAAGGTAAAATGCAAGGAACCTATAACTATCTATTGTGATAACACTACAGATATTGATACATCTAAGAATCTAGTACTACATTCTAAAACTAAACATGTTTCTATCAAATTGAATTTTTTGAAAGAGAATGTTGAAGCAAAAGAAGTAAAACTGGTTTATGTGAATACTAAAGAGCAGATTACATATATTTTCACTAAGCTTTTGCCTAAGGAAACTTTTGAATATCTCAAAGATCAGCTTGGGGTCATACCCCCACTAGTAGAGACTTAGACAATTGATGTTTTTTTCATCAACTGACAGAATTAATAGAGAAATCTTTTACTCTAGCTTTGATGAGGAGAGCTACTTCTCAAGGGGAGTAGTTAGCATACTAAAATTGGTTGGTATTTTGTATTTGAACTTGATTTTGTATTTGCTTTGGCATTTGATGTCAAATGGGGAGAGATTGATATGAAAAAATACAAGGAAAATATATGTTACTCTCAGGGGGAGAGATTGTTACTTTGATCTAATTTTTTTTTCTGGTTATGATCTCTTTTGGGAGATTATTGGTTTATTAGTTTTTGGCATTTCCATTTTGGCACTTTGATGGTTTTTCCATCTTGTGTTTCCATCAATTCCAAAAGGGGAGATTGTTGGTATTTTGGTATGGTTTTGTCATTGATGTCAACACCTTTCAACACTTATCAACTCTGGCACTTTGGAGAAATGGTTATGTTCACCAACACTTGGAATGACATGGAAAACATCTGGTTATGTTGAAGACATCATTTGGAAACTTTGTCTTGGAGATTTGTTCATTGGATTATTCGTGTTTACATATTTGTTGTTACCGACAAATAGTCCATAATAAGCACCGATAGGCTTATCTATTCTAGATCAGCACGACACGCTTTGGAGTTGATTTTGTTGTTATTGTACATACATTAAGCTGACATGTTGAATTGGATATTGCATCGGTCTTGTAATTATTTTATTGCAATATCTTTTAGAGCCAACCTACTAAAATTGGTCTTAGGTTATGGTATATATGTAAGATCTTATTTGTAAGATCGATAGGCATTTGAGAAAAAGGATTATAAGAAGGTATCTGCGAGAATAAGAAAAGCTATACACACAAACATCATTTAAGATGAAGGAAGGTTTTTGTAAAGGCAATTAGAACTACACCGGTACTGAATCTAGCATATGAAGATGCTATTTTGAGCAGTACATCATTATTGGATTTAACCATCCAATTGTAGTCAGTGTGACTCCTATTTGTGTTTGAGCAGTGAGCTCTAGGCGCTTGGCCTTTCTGCATGTGCAGACCCCATTTGTATACACATACTATCTACAGTAGTATCATCTGATTGTGGGTCAGGTTTCCCACCATGGTTTTTCCCCTTACAAGGTTTCCACGTACAAATATTGGTGTTATGTGTTGTGGATGTTATTGTCTTTCTGTTTCATGCATTAATCTTTATCGGTGTTGTAATTAACTGATAAACTGTCTACCGGTATAAAGTTTGGTTTACCGGTATTAAGAATTAAGGTTGGTTAAGTTGTTTTTGGTTTGAATTTATTTGACAACTGATTCACGCCCCCTCTCAATTGTCTTTGGGACCTAACAGATCAAGTCAATGATAATGCTTGGGAATAGCTCTCCTCAGTACCTTCGAGTATATTAAACCTTGGTTTTCAAGGCTGAGAGACCTCTTAATTGAGTTTATACCTTGACAAGCCGAATGAACCCCTTACTAGTTCCAATTCAAATTAGAAGCTACCCGCTTCACCTCTGAAAGGGGGATAATCTTTGTGCAAGAGAGATAGTAACTCTCCCAAGATACTTGTCATTTCGTGCCCCCATTAGCATTTGGAGTCGGCTAATACAGTGTTGAGAATCCATTGCGTGAGACTCAACAGTCGTATTCTGATTAGCTATTGGGTGTGTACCTGAGTCTACAAGCAAAGGTTTTCTTCTCTCACCAATTTTTGTAGGGTTTGCATGTTGTGATTGGAGTTATTATTCATATTACATGTTTTATGTGTTTTCATAAATACCAAAATTGGAGAAAACAAGAAACAACTCAGTGATCAAAACTTTGTTTGTATCAAAACTAGTCTATCCTAGTCAAAACTTAGTCCACCTCAAAACTGGTCATACTCAGTTGTCATACTGAGTCATTGAAAACTTAGAATTTTTCCTCTATCTAGTAAACAATCATACGAGTCCTCTGATTTATCATCCTATTTTATATTTTGTGTCGTACGAGACTCCATCAGTCCTAACAGTCTGTCATTTCAGCCTCCATCCTGTGTTGTACGAGTCTTGATTGTCTGTCGTCCGGTTCTGAATTGTTGTTTTATCCTGAATCCTGTGTCGTACAATAAACCTTTTCTCTGATCAGTCTATCATTCTAGACATACCCATCTATCATATGGTACTAGGCAGCAACTCGTATGAAATACTGCTAATATCGTCCTAGAGCTATTGAACTGTCGTCTGGTCCTGTAAAACTTGTCATACGAATATCAGATTTTGTCAATCCAGAATAGTCAAACTTGCCTAAAACAGTCTACAGTGAACATAAAGATGGTTATCATCATCCTGAGCATAAACATATCAAAATAGTGTACCTCTGCCATTTATGTTGCACGATTTTGTCGATCATCTTTCAGCTAGTTCAATCAACTACTTATCAAACTTAAGTCACTTAGATAACGTCTTATATAGGATAGATCATTTCTGAAACTAGATTGAGTCTTAGTCACTTCTCTTGAATCAACTTAGATAAATGTCTTGCACGGGATAGATATTTCCTGAAACCAGACTAAATCTTAGTTGCTTCTCTCAATCAATACGTTAACCGAACAACTAGCTCTGAATTTTGATCTTGACTTCTACATCACAAACAACTCTAGGTCACATCAGTTGATAACAATACCTATTCAAACCAGAAGTTCTCATAAGAAAGATGCCAAAGGAAAAGGGGAATCCTTTACATATCAAGATAACCCATATTTCGTAAAGGAACCGCTCATTGATAAACCTTCACCATCAGATGTGCCAGTTTTTGATCAACCTTTATCTCCCACTATACTTGGAACAGAACAAAATGACAAAGACAACCTCAGTATTCATGAAACCGATAATGATTCATCATCAAGTGAAGATGAAGAATCTAAGCCACCAGAAAAAGATATTCATATATGTCAAAAGGATAAAGATTTCCGAAAAATGATGAAGGCTATCATGGCTAGAGAAAGAGAAGACTATTTCCTAGAACTAGCAAAACAAGGCACTAAACTTCCTACTGGTTATGATGTTCAAACTCTCATCACTAAAAGGGAAGAATCACCTATAATAATGGTACACAAACAATTACAAGCCTTATGGATTGAGATCACAGAACTGAAAAACAAGGATAAATCCCCAAAACAATATTCTTTGGAGACAATATGCCCATTTCCATTTGACAAAAACCTATGCATGCCTCCATTTCCTTCACGAGTTGAGATCCCAAATTTTGACAAATATGATGGTGCCTTAGATCCTCAAGATCATGTCAGGGAATTTTGTGCTTCATGCATGGAGTTCATGCACGAACAAACGTATCTCATGCGTCTCTGTCCAAGGAGTTCGGGAGGGCAAGCTATGGAATGGTTCTCAAGTCTACCTAAAGGGATTAAAACTTTTCAAGAATTAATTCAGTCATTCCTACAACAATAATCCTATAACATTCAACATCCAGTGACTATGATCGAGATTTGCAATACCAAATAGAAAATAGGGGAGCCTTTTCTCACTTTCCTCCAACATTGGAGGAAGATGTTCTCTGGATATTTAAGACCTATTCTAGATTCAAACAAAATTGATATATTTGTCAACAATCTGATCCCTGAATTGAAATATAGTATCCAAATGCAAGTTCACCCATCATTCAACAAAATGGTAGATAATGCTATCTGAATGGAAGATGTGCTTATAAAGAAGGGAGATATCTCACCTTGGAAAGAAACAGAGCCAGGATCTAGCTCTAAAGAAAAGAACAAGTATTGGAAATATGGAAAAGACAACAACAAAAACATTATTAATGATAGAGTATTAGACACTATTAAAACCAACTCAAAGACCATGATATTTAAATTGGCTAGTGGCACATGAGCACTCAAGGCAGCTGAAACTACGATAGGAAATCCTCTGAAGAAAGTAAAAAAGTGGTTCAAAGAGAAACCTTTGATTTCAAAACCTAGATGCAAATTAACTCCTCTAGAATAATCATACGAATCTACTTTCAAGACTTTATTGGCAAACAATCTGATAATGTTACCAGATAATTCTAAGCTATATGATCCCAAAGTCAAACCAAAATGGTGGAGAGAAAATGAGTACTGTGACTACCATCAAAATAAAGGTTATAACACGAACAATTGCGTGAAACTCAAGCATGAGATTCAAGATCTCATAGACATTGGTAAAATTGTTGTTGGGAATCACTCAACAAATGTTGATCATAAAGCATTTAAAGATCCTTTACCTATTTACGAACAAGGTGAATCCTCAAAAACAAAAGGAGGTGCCAAAGTAAATTGCACTTATACCAACAATGACAACGTCATCAACATGATTGAGGCTTCCCAATATAAATATTGCAATGTGATTATAATCAAAGACAAACAAAATGATTCATGATATGCAAGGGCTATGACCTATTCTCAAAAGAAAGTCACTCTCCAAGGAGCTAGTTCTTCAACTCTGGCTCAAACAACATCAAACCTACCAACCTTGTCAAGCAAACAAAAAGAATCAACATTTGATAAATTTAAAAAGCTAACTTCATCATCATCCTCTGGATATAGCGTTGTTGAACAGTTGAAAAGGACAAATGCTCAAATTTCCATCTTTGAATTACTAAAAATCTCTTCTGCTCACAAAGAGATCCTAGACAAAGCATTGGTCACCACTAATGTTCCAAAAGATTTAGATATTGACCAGTTTCAATCTATGGTGGGTCATTTGACTTCACCTCACTATCTGACCTTCTCTGAAGAAGATGCCAACTCGTTAAATCATCCACATAACCAATCATTGCATATTGAAACCATGATCCATAAACATAGAGTTAAACATGTTTTGATAGATGGAGGTGATGGGTTGAATATATGTACTTATAGTCTACTTACACAACTAGGATTTTCTGAAAATGTCATTGATCCAGCCAAGAAAATAATTGATGCTCTGCAAAAAGGATTAGAAAATCTGTTTGATGGCAAAACACACAAGAGCACAAGAAACAAACGTTAGTGTTAGCAACAAAAGATTATCCTAAACAGGCATATCAAGAGAGATATTAAGCATGAAATAGAAAGCATATAAACATAGAATAAAATAGCTAATCAAGATGCTTATAGTTGCTCCTCCCTTCTTCCTCTCCTCTCCAAGTCCCAAATGAGTGTAGCTCTTAGCTTTTAGCACTAGCCATGGATGCCATATGGAGATTCAAGATGGTTGAATATGATAAGCAAATGCTATGCAAGTGTAGATAGTGATGCTATGAGAAAGCTCTATGCTAATGCCAGTATAACAACAATACTCTAATGCTTCCTCTTTGCTTGAGGAGAAGGGTTCTATTTATAGATGAAATGGGGAAATGAAGGGTTAAGATTGAGCAATCTTAACAAGGGTTAGGATTGAAAGATATTCAATCCATGTGAGACTTTCAACCCAATCCCATGTTGACAAGTGTCACCATGAGGAGGCTTGAGAGGAGAGATAAGGAGCATTAAATGCTTGAGGGGACGTGATGGTTACCCTAGTCAAAGAAATAAATGCTTTGAAGAGACACATGGGTTACATGAGGGTTAAGTTAGGGGTCAAAGTCCTTAACCATGGGTGCAAGTGGAATTAACCATTAATGGTCATGTAAGAGCCATAAGTGGTTTGGAATACTTTAGAGGTTAATTTGTTGAACACACAAAGCATTAATTGCTTTTCAAAGACTTTGGAGTCTTTGAGAAGTGACTCCAATTTGCTTAGGAATGTGACAATATTTAGGGGATGGATTAGGTTAATTAGGAAGGGTTTAGAAGAATCTAGAAGGGGTTTAGGCATGCAAGTGGATTTTGTAGGAAAATGCAAGTGGGAGGAATTTTGGTATTTTCAATTAAAATAAAATCATTTATTTCAATTAAATGGTGTAATTTGCATTTGGATAAATATTCAAATAAATATTAATTTATTTAAATGAGAAAAAGGAAGATAAAACATTAAAATGCTTGAAGACTTTGAGGGAAACCATTAAAGGCTTGAAGACTTTAAGGGAAGCAATTAAAGTCTTAAGAAGACTATAGAAGGAAGCCATCAAGTTTGATGACTTTAAAGCCATCAAGTTTGAAGACTTTAAGGGAATCCATTAAAGGTTTGAGAAGACTCTAGAAGGAAGCCATTAAGTTTGAAGACTTTAAGGGAAACCATTAAAGGTTTCAAGTGGGTGAGGATAAATAGGATTTTAAATAAATAATTTATTTAAAATAGTTGTGCAACTTCCATTTGTAGGAAAATGCAAGTGGGTGGAGGATAAAGGTGATTTAAATAAATGATTTATTTATTTAAATGTGCAACTTGCATTTGTAGGAAAATACAAGTGGGTGGAGGATAAAGGTGATTTAAATAAATGATTTATTTATTTAATTGTGAGAGGTGAGATTTTGGGGGATTTAAATAAATATTAATTTATTTAAATGTGAGAGAAGATTTAATTAAACAAATATGATTTATTTATTTAATTAATGGTATGAATTTGGTTAAGTGAATTAAATCAAATAAATTGAATAATTTATTTAATTAATAGGAGAAGAGGGTTAAGATGAATTAATTAAATATTAATTTAATTAATTATTAATTGATGGTTAAATAATCAAATAAATACTAAATATTCATTTAATTAAGTGGACAGATTTATGTGACTACAATAATAATTAAAGCCTATGATGAAGAAGAAAGAACCTCTAAAGGTCTGGTATCATTACTAATAAGGGTGGGACCTGTACAAAGAGATGTCATTTTCTAGGTACTTGATCTTCCTCTGTCATACAATATCTTACTAGGTAGGACGTGGATTCATGAAATGAAGGCAATTCCATCTACATACCATCAATGCTTAAAATTTCCTTATAACGAAGTTGAAGTCAGTATTATTGTTGATACAAATGTCACCTGTAATGCATTGACAAAAGGTGCTGATACGTTTGTGCCTCATAATAGAGAAGCCTCTACAAATGAAAGTACATCAGCTCTAACGAAGGACTTAGAAAAGAAATTAAATATTACAAATACCAATATGGATGGCTACAAGATAGAACCGGTACTTTCATTAGTCTCTCTCCCTCCATCACCGAAACAGTTGGGCAAACCATTAGAGGCTATGAGAACACAAACTTCAACTCCAAATATCATATATGATGGGTCTTTTTGTGCAGTCTTCTACTTCCTTGGTAGATGAAATAGAAGAGGACGTTGTTCTTAAGTGGCTTTTCAAGGAAGATAGTCAAAATGAGGAAGTACAACATTGTGAGATTTCCTCAAACCAATATGGTCTAGGCTACAAAATGATTCAACGCATGGGATATTCAGGTACTGGTCCCCTAGGCAAACATCAAGAGGGTATTATTGAACTGATTCAGCTGCAAATAAAATCTACAAATGATAAGGCTAGATTGGGGTACAATCCAAAAAAGACATCAGACCAAAAACATGCTTCTAAGTCTAAGTGGTAGAAAAGGACATCGCCTTCAACATTACATAAAACAAACACTCAACAAATTCAAGTAGAGTGCGGAAAAGAAAAAGAGGAACTAACAATCAAGGAAGAAGAAACAGTCAATACTCAAGTTTTGATGGTGTCAGCTACAACAATAAAAGTCCGAGAAGATATAAGAGATGAAGTAGAAAGAATTAGAGAATTGTTTGCACCCCTGAAAGTTCTAGTCACATACATTGGTAGGCAACAAGTGGACGATTCAAAGACTGATTCAAATGAGTATGAATGGGGTTCAGACCACCTCTTAGATACATCCATTATAGAAACTCTAGAAGAGTCCAGTGATATCACAAATGATACTCAAGAGCTGATGCACTTAAAGCTAGAAAAGGAGATACATGAAATCAGACTAATACGACAAGAAGACTATGAACAAGGGCTGAAAGAAGGAAGAATACTAGAAATTTTTTCATCTATTATATACCCCTCTAATAAGATAGAACAAATCAAGTATGGGATTACACAAGAAGAATTGGAAGCTACAGAAGCAGAACTAGTCATCAGTCTAGAGGAAGTTGAATGGAGTAGACGATAGGGACTCACAGAACCATCAAAGTTATGTCAACTGGTATGTCAGATACAAATGATAAATGAGCTAAATTTGGAAGGAACTTGCAACACTAAAGATGTAGGTATTGATACGATACATACATTCACCCAATCAATTGAAGAAGACTTGAAAACTTCATCTGATGATTCTGACAATGGTCCTATTTATGACAATATCTACTTAGAATCTAATGTAAATGATGAGAATCTGTCTACTAATCTTGTTACTATCGAACCATGATATGAAGTCCAGTCTGGCGTAGAGAACAATGATACAAGGAGGACTATTGGATTAGGTCAACTAAATATTAACGTGCACTTTAATAATCATGTTCTGATTTTTCCTGGTCTCGAGACATTTACACAAGGTATCCTTCTAGAACTCAACTTTTTGATCCGTAGTTTTGATGACAATACTGTGAACTCACTCGAACCTATCCAAGCTCTATCTTTGGTCCATCCTGAATTAATCGACTGTAGTCTACAAAACCAACCTATGAATGTACCTACTTTTGCCAATGACTACACACTAGCCTATTACCTCAACGCAATTGAACCCACGTACTCTTCCACCAACGAACAAGGTGAGAACATGACTAAAACATATATCGAGTATCTTAGTCACAAAAATAAAAAAAATAAAAAAAAGATCTGATGGCGAAAACCACATTGTGGCAGTGTAAGAATCTAAAAAAGAGAAAATAAAGGACATACCTAAGGGTGAAAACCTCTCTGAGGCACCTTAATGTGAGATACTTGATATAGTGCCAAGTCATTTCCAGGAAGGGTCTTCTATATTGATCGAGCCAACTCAGCCAGTGAACATTGGGAGTCAAGAGACACCACACATCATTCACTTAGCTCAATCACTATCAGTAGAAGAATTGAAAGATTTCACTCATCTATTTTCAAAAAAGAAGATCAATTTTGCATGGACGCACTCTGATATGCCAGACCTAGATCCTGATCTTATCATGCACCATCTTTCTATCACACCAGGAGTTAAACCAGTCAAGAAAAAACTCCATAACATGCACCCTCACGTGGCCCTGCTAGTCAAGGCTGAACTAGAAAAACTGCTAAAAGCTAGATTTATCAGAGCTATAGACTATGTAGATTGGATTTCAAACACAGTACCTATGTCAAAGGTAGACAAATCTATTAGGGTTTGCACAAACTTCAGAGATCTCAACAAAGCTTGTCTGAAGGATGACTTTCCATTGCCAAACATTGACATGATAGTCGATATGACTGCTGAGTATGAGATGTACTCACTAATGGACAAATTCTCCTATTATAATCAGATCAAAATAGCTCCTGGAGATCAAGAAAAGATAACTTTCACTTGTGCATGGGGAACCTTTTGCTAGAATGTCATGCCATTTGGGCTAAAGAATGCAGGAGCAACTTATCAAAGAGAGGTAACTACTATCTTTCATGATATGATGCATAAGAATATGGAAGACTATGTTGATGACACTTTAGTGAAGATAATAAAGAGATCCATGCATATTCAAGAGCTAGGCCTTATACTAGATAGAATGGAAAAATTCAAACTACAACTAAATCCAAAAAAGTGTGCATTTGGGGTAACATCATTTCAAAGAGGGGAATTGAGGTTGATCCCGAGAAGGTCCAAGCTATAATGGAAATGCCGTCTCCGAAGAACATCAGTCAAATGAGAAGTTTACAGGGACGTCTCCAATAAATTAGATGCTTTATTTCTCAATTGGCAGACAAAGCTCAACCCTTCACAAAAGTATTGAGGAAATGAGTAATATACAACTGGGATTGAGAATGTGAACAACACCTTCAACAAATCAAAGAATACTTGTCCAATCCACCAATATTGATGCCACCAATTTAGGGTAAACCATTGATCTTATACATATCAACTACTGATTCATCATTGGAGCCACTTCTAACACGACAAGATGAAAATAAAAAAGAGAGTACATCAACATAACATTGGTGTCTTATGAAATGAACTATACTATAATAGAAAAATGATGCTTGGCATTGGTCTTTGCATCACAAAAATTGAGACACTACATGCTGGCACATTTCATTAAGCTAGTGGCTAAGATTGATCCATTCAAATATCTTCTTAGCAAAGCAACACTTACCAGAAGAATGGCAAAATGGGTCATGGTTCTTACCAAGTTTGATATTGAATATATGGAACACAAAGCCATCAAAGGACATGTAATTGCAGATCAACTCGTTGAAGCTCCACTTGAAGACACTCAACCATTGCATATATAATTTCCAAATGAAGCAATAATGCATCTTACTCAACAATCATGGAAGATGTTCTTTGATGGATCTTTCGCCCAACATGATTCTAGTACTGGAATACTATTTATTACTCCTCAAAAGTATTAAATCCCAAAGGCTTACAAGATTCTCTTCCCTTGCACAAACAACATTGATGAGTATGAAGCTCTAGTAAAGGGGATCAAGCTAGCTATCGAATGGAAGGTGGTTGAATTATACATCTATGGAGATTCTCAACTAATCATCAATCAAATAAATGATACATATCAGACTCGAGATGAGAAACTGATGCCTTATAAGAAAATGGCTGATGATCTCAAAAAATATTTTGCTTTTGTGTCATTTGAGCAGATTCCAAGATCAACAAATAGAGTAGCAAATGCTATGGCCACCTTGGCATCCATACCAGAGTTACAAGAATCTAATTTTCGCTTTGAATTCCTGGTGGAAGAGTTACATTACCCTACCTATGATTCTCCTGAGTCCCATATATTTTGTTCTATTATTGGACATGACTCATCTCTCTACAACCACATTTACTCTTATCGGTGTGACCAAATTATCCCTGAAAATCTTACCCGTAATGAGAAAAGGAACCTAACTCAAAACGCTTTAGGTACGTCATCATTGCTAATGATTTGTTTAGGCGAGGTTTGGATGGTACTTTGCTTAGGTGTCTAGAAACTGAAGAGTCTAAACATGCATTATTGGAAGTCCATGAAGGTATTTATGGATCTCATTTGAATGGTCTTACTTTAGCTCAAAAACTACTGAGCTCTAGATACTATTGGCCAAACATGGAAAAAGAGGTTATCAAATTTGCTAAAACTTGTGATAAGTGTCAGATACATGGAAACCTCATACATTCTCTAGCAAGGGATCTTATACCCTTCATTACACATTGGCCTTTTCAGTAATGGGCATTTGATCTCATTGGTCAAATATATCCTGCATCATCCAACAGACACAAGTTTATCATAACTGCCACTGAGTATTTCACTAAGTGGGTAGAAGCGGTTCCGCTCATCAAAGTAACCGATAAACAATTAGCTTTGTTCATCCTAAACTATATCATCTGCAGGTATGGGATACCTTCTTCCATCGTGATTGACAATGGAGGAAAGTTCAAGAATAAAGATCTAGATGAGCTATGTGAGAAATTCAAAATTAAACAACACTAGTCATTAGTATATTACCCTCAACGTAATGGACAAGATGAGGCATCTAACAAAAACCTGTTGACTATCTTACACAGAACAATGAACAAATCTAGGAAGGATTGGCATCTGTAGCTCAATCCTGCATTATGGGCTTATAGAACAAGTATTAAAACACCAAATGGGGCTACACCTTTTTCTTTGGTGTATGGATCTAAAGTAGTATTACTTATTGAAGTGGAAATGCCATCTTTAAGAGTTTCTTTGCAAGGTCTTGTTACTGATGAAGACTATAGAATATCTAGATTGCAAGAACTCAAATTGCTGGATGAACATCGACAAGTGACATTTGATCATCTTAGAGTGTATCAAAAGAGAATGTCCAGAGGATATAACAAGAAGGTTCAAAAATGAGAATTTCAGGTTGGTGACCTAGTTCTGAGAGAAAATCCTAAAAATCAACAATTTTGAGACAACAAAGGGAAGTTTGAACCCAGCTAGCTAGGTCCCTACATCGTTACTGCAGTCTTCGGCTCTGGTGCCTATCAGCTCTCAACATTGGGAGGAGAACAACTTCGTGAACCGATTAACATCATCCATTTGAAGAAATTCTTTACTTAGCATTCTTTGCTCCAGCAACCTATACAACTGAAAAATGTCCTGAAAAAAATCATAAAAATCATAATTTCTCAAAAAAAAAGGGGGGGAAAAGAGAGAAAATGCCCTAGTGAAAACTTGGTAAACATGCACCTTGGTAAAAAAAAAAAATCTCTGCTAAGTAGGTGAAAACCTGACAAACAGGTGCCTCTTGTACTCAAGCACTCCATCTATCAACGCAACGTTGGCATTCCCGCTTTCATGCATCTTTTCTTTAGCTTGTACATATATTTTAGCGACTTTTGTGACATCCTGGTTCATTGGAACCCTCATGGCTTGAAATTGATGAATGTCCTAGTCCTAGGTTAATCAACAAAGCACATTACATGTCCTAAGCAATATCAACCAAGTCAACTTTACGTCAGTGAAACTTGGTCATGCACTCCGAGTCAGTTACCTGTCTCTTGAATACTGAAGAGTTTTTATCACTGAGTACACAAGAAAAACAACATAACGAAAAACAATCACTAAACAATTTGAGCTATGAATGAAAATTTTCTTTATATATTGGTTTTCGATTATTATCCCTCTGAGTAACTCAAGGAAGTCTATCTTGACTAAGAGGAGCAAGGATTGGGGGCATAATATTTTCTTTGTTTTATGCTTGTAGGAATGATTTTGATGATTTGAAAACATCTAATCAGCTGGGTGTCTGTGATAAGAGCCTTCACATCAAGGTGAAATCGCCACACATACCTTGATTCCACTTATTTGAATGCTACAGGGAGGTTCTCATCATTTATTTGTCTATTTTGAGGGAATTTCTTTATCATGCAATCTGGGTCCCTACGAAATCTGTCCAAGGATATGAATGAAAAAAGGGTCATTGTGGACAAGATAATTAATATTGCACATGAAAAGAAAGGAACTCTAATCTTCCTGCTATGTTTGTTAATACTCAGTGATGAAACTTAAGCATTTCAAATCTAGTGACTAGGTTTAGGTTGCATCTCATTTTGCATTTCATTCTGCATTTTGTGAACTTAGAGTTATTTCGGTACGGTAATAATCTCTTTATCTTCTGAATGAGAGTTGGAAGCATCATCATTTCTTAGCTAAGTGGTCTCTTTTTCATCACTTCTCTGATTGAGTACTTGTGTATTGAGATGTTAGCTGCATACATAAGCATTACATTCATCTTATTGCATAGGAAAATAAAAATTTGCATTACTCATTACTCATTTTCATCATTTATTTGCATATGAAAAGAAACAAAAAAATAAACATCCATATACATTTGTATTACATGCACACTAAAAAGATATGCATACATATAGAATAAAGTATGATGTCATCGAAATGGGGACAAGGCAACAACAAAGTTCAATGTTAATAAGTTAGTTTCAACCATAAAAACAAAACAAAGAACTAAAAACCATTCCAAACATATCAAGAGAGATTTCAAAAAGCATGAAAGAAGTTTAACAAAATAAAAGAAAGGAGAAGAGCCTCCCTAAGATGCTTCCATGATGCCTTTTGATGCTTCTCCCTTGTTTCTCTCCTCTCCAAGTCCCAAATGAGTGTAGCTCTCAGCTTTTAGCACTAGCCATGGATGCCATATGGAGATTCAAGATGGTTGAATATGATAAGCAAATACTATGCAAGAGTAGATAGTGATGCTATGAAAAAGCTCTATGCTAATGCCAGTATAACAACAATACTCTAAAATGCTTCCTTTTGCTTGAGGAGAAGGGTTCTATTTATAGAAGAAATGGGGAAATGAAGGGTTAAGATTGAATGGTTTAATCAAGGGCCAAGTTTGAAAGTTGGGGATCCATGTGCACAATTGGCACCAATAAAATGGTGACAAGTGTCAACATAGGATTGGGTTGAGAGAAGAGGTTGGAGGCATTAAAGGCCTGAGAAGACCTCATGGTTATCTAGAAGGTAAGGGTCAAGTCTAAATTAAGATTACCCATTGGATTAAGAGTTAATCCAAGGATAAACCTTTGTGCAAATGTTTAAGAGATAATCATGGTCAAAGCATTAATGGCCTAATGAGACCTTTGGGTTGGGTAGAGGTTGAGTCAAAACAAATGTTTTAACCATGTGGGAGGGTTGAATTAACCATTAATGGTTATTGGAGACTTTGGGGATTAAGCGGTTGAAGGTTGAAAGCCTTCAATGGTTATCCAAGACTTTGAGGGTTAATTTGTTGAACACACAAAGCATTAATTGCTTTTCAAAGACTTTGGAGTCTTTGAGAAGTGACTCCAATTTGCTTAGGAATGTGACAATATTTAGGGGATGGATTAGGCTAATTAGGAAGGGTTTAGAAGAATCTAGAAGGGGTTTAGGCATACAAGTGGATTTTGTAGGAAAATGCAAGTGGGAGAAATTTTGGTATTTTCAATTAAAATAAAATCATTTATTTCAATTAAATGGTGTAAGTTGAATTTGGATAAATATTTAAATAAATATTAATTTATTTAAATGAGAAAAAGAAGATAAAGCATTTAAAATGCTTGAAGACTTTGAGGGAAACCATTAAAGGCTTGAAGACTTTAAGGAAAACCATTAAAGTCTTAAGAAGATTATAGAAGGAAGCCATCAAGTTTGAAGACTTTAAAGCCATCAAGTTTGAATACTTTAAGGGAAACCATTAAAGGTTTCAAGTGGGTGAGGATAAATAGGATTTTTAAATAAATAATTTATTTAAAATAGTTGTGCAACTTGCTTTTGTAGGAAAATACAAGTGGGTGGGGGATAAAGGTGATTTAAATAAATTATTTATTTAAAATAATTGTGCAACTTGTTTTTGTAGGAAAATACAAGTGGGTGGAGGATAAAGGTGATTTTAAATAAATGATTTATTTATTTAAATGTGAGAGGTGGGATTTTGGGGGTTTTAAATAAATATTAATTTATTTAAATGTGAGAGAAGATTTAATTAAATAAATATGATTTATTTATTTAATTAATGGTATGAATTTGGTTAAGTGAATTAAATCAAATAAATTGAATAATTTATTTAATTAATAGGAGAATAGGGTTAAGATGAATTAATTAAATATTAATTTAATTAATTATTAATTGATGGTTAAATAATCAAATAAATACTAAGTATTCATTTAATTAAGTGGACAGATTTATGTGACTACAAAGTATATAGAACAACATCTCATAATCAATCAACACAAGTACGATGAAATCAAATCAAGAGCTCGTAAATAGGCTATCCTAAGTCAATTTTCGGGATCGAAATCGAAATATGACGTCAATTATCTCATCAAAATTTCACGATGTTGACCACTTAGCACTTTCATCCTCAAGTCAATTTTTTGAGTCATTTTGCGCTCAATGCTAAATCTCAATTTAATTCTCAAAAAAACTCTAACAACAATCATCGCTAAATCTTCTAATTCCTTTGAATCATTTTTGTGCTCAAATCATTATCATCATCAACGATTGCCTAAAATCATGTACCCTCGCTATCTTTCGATTTCACTCCCGAGGGGGTGTACTCATGACCTTGTGACTTCATATCTTCAATATCGAGAAAATTTTCAAATCTTCATCAAAAGTCAAGAAAAAATATTTTTAAAGAACATCAAATAAATCCTTATCTTTAAATCATCTCAGCCTCATCGCTTTATATCAAGTTGAGATTTCTCGATCATCTAAATCGAATCAGTCGCTAGGGGCATATTAGTTTCATCGCTTCATATCAAGCTGATATTTGTCTTCATCTGAATCAATCTCTTAACGTTAATCAGTTTCATCGCTTTTCATCAAGTTGGTTATTCATTTAAACTCAATCAAAAGTTTAAAGAGTATCTTTAATCACATGCTCAATCTAAGCAGGTGTTTAGTTTCATCGCTTCGAATCAAGCTAGACAGTTTATCTTCGCTCATTGTGTCTTGATCCATCAAGTTTAAGATCGATTATATCTTCACTCACTGCGTCTAGTTCAATCAAGTTCTAGATCAATAAGATTCGCTTCTTGATCAATCAAGTTCAAGTTCGGTATCTTTGCTTTCTATCTTCCCTAGTTCGATCAAGTTCGGGATCGATATCACTTTAATCAACTCTATTCAGCTTCATTGCTTCAAATCAAGCAAAACACCTTGCTTTTCATCTGGTTCGTGATCAATCAAGTTTAGAATTGGTATCTCCTAGACATCAACTATTCTTTGAACCAATGCGTTGCTCGCACATTAATTCAAAGAGCAAATGTAATACCCTAAAATTGGTCATCTAAACCATGGGCCCCTAATCTTGACAAATATCACCAAGGTCCTAACCAAAGGCAATTAAATCAATCTTGAGCACAAATAATTAAATCTTTAATCATCAAATGTTACATGGCAAATCAATTACTTAATATTAATTAAATATTTATTTAATTAATTGAATCATTCCAAGAAAATCATTTTGATCAATAATCCTATTTTAATTTATTAAATATCCTAGCATATTTAATTAATTAATAAATTTGCCATTTAATCATGCAAAAAGGAATTAACTTATTACAAAAGAGAAATAAATCACAAAGCAAGAGTTAAATTGAAAATAGAATAAAAGAATTGAATTGAGAGAAATCAAACTTGAGATATTATTTCTTTTTCTAAATTGAGATTAACTTGAAAACAGAAAAGCAATTAATTGAATTATTAATCATTCTCTACAATTGGAACTCAAAGCTTTTGAGAAAAAGAAGTTGAGTTGCATTGAAAAGACTCTTTTCTGGAATAAATCAAAGATATTGCATGGAATTACCTATTTTTATCACAAGTGCATGGAATTAATTAATTCTTATCACCAATGCAAATTGAACTTATAATCTGAATGCATTTCAATTAAACTATAATTGGAATCTATCTCAAGGTTAACTGAATCTAATTTCTCAATTATTTCAATTAATCCTAAATTGTGTTTTTTCTTGATCTCTCTTGTGAATTTCTATAAATTCAGCCTTCAGCTCTCATTCAAAACACCCCAGAGATACTTGAGAAACACCTTGGAGATTTATTATTGTACGCTTTTTTCGCTCTGGATTCATTGAATATATTATGCTTGCTTTTTGAGATTATTGCATCTTAGTTTAATTTCTTTTTACATATTTCTTATTGCTTGAATCCATGATTGCATATTTCATGATTGCTTGAATCTTTCATTCATCTTGCATCCATTTAGCTTAATATCATGTTCATGCTCATATAGATTAAATCCTCCATCTTGGTGTAGTCTAGTCACTGGTATTGCTTATACAAATCTGAGAGAAATCTTATACTCGTATCTTTTAGAAGGCAATTAGTCGCTTTGTAATGGTTTATTATTCATTGATTATTGATTTACTAACCATGCATCTAATGACTTAATTGAAGTGTTGTGCCTTGTAGCTTATAGATTCTTATTCCACTTTTCACACACAATTAGTGCTTTAGAGGTGAAAGACAATGAATTTGTTAGGATAGAGTTTTTATTTGCAACTGACAAAATTTTCTTGCAAGTCCGTATTTCCAAGAACTGAAATTTTCAAACTACTGACATGTCTATGTGCAGGATTCTTTTTAAGCAAATTTCATGCATTTCCTTACCTAGTTAGTTAAGAGCTCCATTTTGGAATGTAACACATCATATTTTGCTCATTTAGCTTAACTAAGGGGATAAATTGATAGCATGCAACTTGCATTTTGAGTGGCTTCTTTAAAGTACTTGCACATAGATTTTAGAAGTGTAAAATAAACTTGTGTTTTCCGTGCTTGATGAAGTAGTAGGTAAGTATGCTCTCACCCTCATACAGTGATTAGAAAACCAGACCTACTTTCTTTTATGTATAACCTTTAGAGGGCCTGCCTTCTCGAGCTGCCTTGAGGGGGCCAGTGAGAAGGGAATGACCCAAAGTGGAAATGGGGTAATACCGTGTCCTTCCAATCCACTCTAAATAAATCATGTTTGTTACGAAAGTCACAAGCAACATGTGCTGATAAGTTCATACCGACACTATTTCCCCATAAACCCTATGGAGCATAACCTTTATAGGCTGGGAACCTTCTGTATTTACAAAGCTGAAAGTGTCGCATGTATGGCCACATGACCAAAAACCTTTACTAAAAACCACTTGTACTAGTTGCCATAGACCTTAGAGGACCCGAGATGCTCTGATACCAATTGATGGTATGATGAAAGAACAAGGATCCGGTGAACTATTGAGAGGGGGGGTGAATCAGTAGATATAAAAATTGATAAAACTTCACCAATCTCAAAATCAAACTCTCAAAGTAAACTTTGAACTATCAATGCAATATCCCTGTCAAGATAAAACTGGCAAGCTAAACCGGTTGACTGTTACAATAGATAACATTAATCAACTTGTAACATACAAACATCCAAATACTTTTACTAATATAAATAAAACTTCATATTGCTATCGGTTATCATGACTTATCAAAGTGGATTAAGTAGTTAAGAAAATCAACCATAATAAAACATAACCACAAAAACATTCACCACTTGACACAATATTTTTAACGTGGAAACCCAAATGGGAAAAACCACGGTGAGATGAGACTGACAAGAATTCTGAACTCTTTTGAATTTCACCCTGTTAGGAGCCAAGCTTGTTAAAGCTTTACAAAAAGTCCTGTTAAGAACCACCCGGTTAAGGGATTGACTATAATGCCTTGTGAGAAGCAATACCCTGTGAGGAGTAACCTTGGTAAGGGATTTAGAATCCAAGCTAATGGACCACCTTGTTAGAGGATTTGAATAACACCAAGCTTGTTAGAGCTTATGCAGTTAGGGGATTTCAATCTACTATAATTGTTAGAAAACAACAGGAGTTTGCTGATCTGTTAGAATAACACTACACTTGCTTGTTTATATCCTTTTCATGCTCCTATCTTCCTTTTACTCAAACTGTAGATACATCATCCGATTCGACAACCACACAGTACATTCAAATTTTCCAACACTCCAACTAAAAAACTCATCGACCTTATACACAAATCAACTAGGTTGGTAACACAACAAAAATCTAATTCTCATAGAGATTACAAACAAGTCGGTTCAAGTATGAGCATTGGATTACATAACAATCTCTACACATCATTCAAGAAAGCCTCGATCGCTCCTTGATTACTGCTTCATCGAACTTAGTAACTCATCACGAGCTCTATATTACATGCAGTATACTTGCTCATTCCCAAGACAAAAAACCCGTTACCTCAACACGCCAAAATCACTTTGAAACTCTCTTCATATAATATGCATACGTGTCATAAGAATTACCACTCATCATTAGATCATAAACCAATATAACCAATTCACCAAAATTAATTAGTTTGGGTTTATCAAAACAACAACTAGGGTTTACCGGTTCAACTCTCCAATACTTAGCAATACCGGTTCACTCCACAAACTTACCTATCAGTTACAATTTCCTTTCACTAGCTCTTCCTACCGGTTACAAAACAACATTACAATAACATCATTACTCGTTAATTGACATCAATGACAACATAACAAATTATTAATGCAATCTTCATGCAAATGCCAATAGTTACTCTATCTTATTTATTATAAAATGATTGCTTGCTTTAGACTATCTTATTGTGCTTAAAACTAGTCTTTCACATTTGGATTTGGGACCTAAAACTAAACCATTATCTTTTAATGCCCAAGATCTACTTAGGTATGTTGTCCTCACACATCTTGGGGTGATCTTGAGGATCATAAATAAGTAATATTCTTTTCTCTTGTAGGGGGCTTGTCTAGAGAAGTGATCATCTAGGGGATGATCTCAACTCTCATGTTTTGATGGAATATAAAGAGTGAGGGTGAATTGAAAGACATGTCTCTTGAAAGTGGAATATTATCAATCCAGTATAGGCCTTTAAGAACTTTATACCTTAATGAGAAAAGGTGGAGAGTGGATTATCCTTTGATCTCAATTATTTGTCAATTTTCCCTTTCATCTATGGATACAACCTCATGTACCCTTGTGGTATATTAAGGATACCCATAGTTGATCTTGTGAAGCCTAGTTGAAACTTTCAGGCCATCTTTTCTTGTGGTACCTCGTGACTAGAATTATTGATACACCCACTTAAGTAGGATTGTTAATGTGTCTATCATTTTTGAGTGTTTAGATCACCTTCCACAAGTTTGAGAACCAAAAGGGAAAAAATATCCAAATTGAACAACAAGAAAATTTTCTTTTTATTTCATTTCTTGTGTGTCATATATAATCAAAATTTAAAAAGAGGAAAATCATAAAAATAGAAAATAATTAAGTTCAAAACAAATAATTTATTTTTGGCATTTATGGATTTTGGAGTGTGCATGCATTTTGTATTTTTTGTTTGTACATTGAAACATGGTCATTTATATTATTTCTTGAGTCAATCTCTGACCAAAATGATAAAAACTTGCCTAAATTAAAAACAAAACATCTAGCTATCAAATTGCACGCCTACTTATTCTTGGGTCAAATCTAATCATTTTTGGGTTGCTTTTGGTCAATTATGGGTTTCTTCTAGTAGACAATATTGCACTTTTGTTATTTTTTCTCACGCTTCTTGTTAGAGACTATTGTCATTGATTTATAGGTGTTGTCATTGATGTTAACCCTCAACATTATAGAATATTATCATAAATATTTGTTGTGTAGCCATGACATTGTCATTGATGTTCCCTTGACATTGTGGATATTGTTATGATTAATGTTCCTTGTGCAACTATGGTGTTGTCATTGATTTCTAATGTTCATTTGTGTGTAGAAATGTTTTTGTGTTGATAAATTCAATTAGTGTGTTATAATTTTATTCATGCCTACACTTGTATGATGATAATGATGTGTTGAAGATTAGTAATGGTGATGAAGTTTGTGACTAGATGTTATGCCTTGTTTGTTGTCAGCAGAGATGTTATCAAGATGATGATTAGAAGAATGATGATGAAGTGGATATGATGATAATGTTATTGTACATACTATAATCAATTCTATTATCTTGTTTTTATTGATATTAAAAATGTATGTCTAGTTGTCATTGATGTCAAACCCGGTGATATAGATTGGTTCAGATGCTATATGGTAGTGTGTAGTGTGAAGGTAACACAAAATAGTGGAAGATAGGGTACATATGTTAGGTAGTTAGCAGTTGTTGTAGGAATGTTGCAGATGTGTTTTTTGTTTGTTTTTTTTTATCTGGAAACATGTGTTGGTAGTATGTGGATATCTTTTTCATGTTGATAGAATTTTTGGTGTTGGTTGTAGCAATTGAGTTTGTGCTTCAGATGTATATGCAATAGTGGTAATGTAGTTTGGTAGTATTCAATTGACAAGTCTCAGGATTGCAGAGCTCCACATTTTTGTCTCGTTGCAGATATGGTATCACAATTTTGGAATGGTAGTGGACATAGTTTAAAGTTGCAAAATTCAGTTTTATAGTGCCCAAAAGTATATCCAATTGTGATGGTCTAACAATTTTGATAGTGTTTGACAGTTTTATTTGCTCCACATTTCTTTGCATTTTGGTTTCTAATGATGATCTCTTTGGTAATCGGTTGTTTACGACTATCACTTCTTTTTATCAAGTTTGATCAATTTTCAATGCTTTGAAAATGTGTTCTTGTGGAAGTTCGAGGATATGATCATTCCATGTCTATCTGACCTATTGGTAAATAGATTTGTCATTGTAGTTGTTTATCTAAAACTGACCTTTCAAGTTTAGCCAACCTATTGGTAAAATTTTTTTTCACTACAGTTGTTTATCTAAAACTGACCTTGTTCGCCCGAAAAGTAGTGACAAATGTTCCAACAATTGGAGACATTTCTATGAAATTGCAATCTTCCTTTGCATTTGAGAGGGGCAGCTCCCATGTATGATGGGGGTTTTTAGGATTTTTGTGTACTTTTATCCTGAAAGTACATAAAACAGAAAACATAAAACTAAAGAGAGATAAAAGATAGAAACCCTAATGATAGACATACGAACAACAACTGAGATTTCCCAACTGGTAACAAATTATAAGGGGATTTTATAACATAATATGTTTAGCCATGTGATGATGATGAAAGAAGAATAACATATCTCGACATATGAAGAGATAGGATACTCCAACACATTCAAATTGAGATACCGAAGGTTGCTTGTATATCATCACATCAATTGTACAAATCACATATGCATAAAAAGACTACCAATTTGGCATACGAGAAATTGGTAACGATAATACATGAATACATTTAGAACATATGAACTAAGATGCATTCTTCATTATCCTTTTGACAATATGAAATTCCAAAATCCTTTCCATACATAGTGCAAATCAAAATGTCATTACAAGTTTCTCAAAAAAAAAATCTGCAAAGTTTCCCCTCTTTGTAAAAGTCTCCCTCTATTGTAATGAAAATGCCTTGTATTTATAGACTTTAGAAGATAACTACATTGTAATCACTTAGCCTAACCAACTTTAGGTACCCACTTAGGATAACTATCTTAGTGAATACACAAAATGTTGAATCTTATTAGATTATGTTTTACATAACTTTTATGAGAATAAGATTCATTTTCTAACCTTTAGATACATTAAGTGACCTAAGTCACTTTTATTAAAAAAAAGTTAATTTAAAGTTCGTAACTTGAAAGGGAAACCAAAATATTTGTTTTGATGAGGTGAGCTCTTTATCTTCTCCCAATCCATAATCATATGTTTACAAACAAGCTGGTCTTTGATATCCACATGAGTCATGGCAACCTATATCCATTTCTCACATGTGCTTTGTTGCAATATAGTACCAAAATTATACATTAGAGAATATAGGTTGACACTTTGGTTGCATGAATTGGCATAAACTAACCAACAGATGGTTACTTGGGCTTTCCTTTGGACATATATGAGAAGCACAATATCTGGTATAATCTGCTTGGATCTCCAAAGTATAATAATTGATTAGTAAATCACTCCACTATGGGAAGTAAAAGCCATCCAAAAACATGTATGTCCCATTTATGGCACAAGTGTGAGATAGGCCACTTCCAATTATGTCAAAAGTACATTGCACTGAGCAGAATAAGCATTCCATATTGATCGCTTTCTATAATAATTGCATTTTCGGTGCTTGAGTTTTCAATATCTATCACATTCTTTGTATCTATTCCACATTCTGTATACATGTTCACCATGGCAGTAAAAATACAACATCTAACAAAATTATTAAGTTCTTCATGCTTTGACTGATTCTCCTAATCTGAAGTTTTCTCTTCATGTAGGGATGATGACAAAAGTTGTTGAATTTTAGTTTTACACCTATCGAAATGTGATGACGACCAGTCTTAATTCACACACACTAAGAAACATATTAAGAGAATGTCAGTCAATTTTGAATGTTTAACACTTTTAACTCTAGAAGTAAAGGCTTAATATGTGTGATTTAAGCTATCCAGATGAAAACATCTCAAAACTTAAATGATGAAATGTCGATTTGCAACTAAAATTTCTAAACCAAACCTTTACCTTGGTGTTCGTATCCTTTGATGACCATGGAATTCCATAGCTAGCCATTATAATTAAGAAGTATCTCCTCTGCCCCATGGATGTGAATTGTCCCCTTGGTGCATGCAGGGAAAGAGGGCAACAAGAATTGTGGAATGGAATTAACACCTGCCAATTGCACTTGCTTGATAGTTTCTAAAACCTTTTGATCAAGTCCTTTTGGTTCAGATTCTACAATCACTGTATTCGATTAGAAGACATCTCCTTCAGGAATTCTATCAAAAGATTGCATGCTTTTTTGTGCATACCGAGCAATCATTGTATTCCATGAGACATTATTTCTTTGAGGAGTTTGTTATGCTTTGATGAATGTTCGTAATTTCAGAGCTATTAAATTTCCACAATCTATTCAATAAATGTATACAGTTTCTGGATTTGGTTGTGTAATTTTTTTAACCATCAACATTTCGAATCAGATCTTGATGATGAATCACAGAATGTGATTTCGAAACGTTGATGATTAAAAAATATACACAATCAAATCCATAAACTGTATACATTTATTTATTCATAATTTGTTCTGAAACTCCCATTCCACATGTACAAAAGGCGAGGCTGTTAGAGTTTGTGGACTTCAACTTTATGTTTGTAGATTGAATCAACTTTAAAAGTTTATAAAACCTTTTCAATATATACATTTTGTGTATATTGCAACCATGGCATACCATGAGATGTCATCGCTTTGAAGCATTCTATGAAATAATTCATAAGTGTGTCTATAATTTATCATTTTGCATATATGCCTTTGAGAGAATTTCCAACCAAAATATTTGACAAAAATCTATCTTCCATGAATGTTCCTTAAGATCTCATCCTGGCATAATCAAGAATACACTTTCTTTCGGGTCTTTTGTCAAATGTTCCACTTCCACACTTTGCATTCCTAATTCAAAGCTCGCATATTGGCACAAGCTGTGTTATTTAGCTTCATACGTTTCTTAAGCATCTTCATTCTGGTGTAAGCTTGAGAGCTGTTGCCCTTTTTATTTGCTTCGAAGTTTCTAAAGCCTTTTTTTAACAAATCATTCTGTCAACACCCTGCACATATATACATTTCTGCATCACTCCCATGAGTTGATACCTCTTTTAGGCATTCTGTCAAACAATTCTGGTACGTTGGGTGTGATTCCACATTTTGCATACAATTTCAATTAAAAACATATCTCATGCCTCGATGGATACCCATACTATGCTTCACATTTCTTTGAAAAACATTTCAGATACATCACTTTCGCTCCATTTAAACATTTCACATATTTCAACAGTAGAGAGGGTGCAAAGAAAAGTTGGAGAAACCAACGTTGTAAATGACCAAGTAGCTTTTTAGGAACCCAATTTGAAGTAGTTAATAAAACTACTTTGGGTTATGTTTTGAGAATTCACAATTCACAACTAGTTGTGTTGTGAGTTGTGAATTTGCATTTCAAAATTTATTATTAATTTATTTTTAGTTTTCACAATTCACAATTTATTGCATTCACTGTTCACAACCACTTTACATTGAATTTTCACCTTTCACTACTTGCATCCGATTTTCACCTTTCACAACCCATAACCACTTTAGCATTCAAAATTTGCAATTTACAACCTCTTAACAATTGACTTTTCAAAATCGCAACTAATTGTATGTTGTGATTTTGGATTTCACAACTTTTTTTTTTTTAATTTCTAAAATTTTAAAGAAGTGAATTTATTTTTATTTTTATTTTATTCACTTCTCTTTTCCCTCTTCCTAAAGCTTGTCATAACTTTTGATTGAAGAGGAATTCGGACTTGAAATTTTGATCAGCCATCAAAGATGTTGAGACGATCATAAGCTGGGAAATTTTGTCCATGATGGGGCATTATCGAGATTTTCATATTTTTCAAACATAGGTTTATGGAAATGCAAATATTAAAATTTCATGAATGGTGAAGTTGGTCTCATGAAAATTGGCCCCATAACTCAAATTGGTACTAGAAACATATTTAGGAGATGGTTTTCCCTCATGCCTTACCATTTTTAAAATTTAATTGTTTTGGCCAATGCATGACATGACTATACTTGATAGGACTGGGAGATGATGGCCTTGAATTGGGACAACACAATTGCACATCCTAAAATTTTTTCACAAGTACACATCTCTAGATAAGCCAGATATTGAATTTAATGGAAAAATTTGAGCATTTAAAAATTGGGGAATTATGATCTTGAATGTTTTTGTTTCTATTTTTCTTTGGTTCTTGTAATGTGTGATGGACCACCAAGAGGGGCGGGGGGGCGGGGGGGGAGGGTAGTGTGGTGAATCGGTGGTAATAAAAAAACTTTAACTTCTAAAAGATCTAGCCTTTAACTATATTAATCATAAAGCTATGAGAAAATATATAAACCATATTAACACACACACACACACATACACATAAAACTCATAACACAGAGTATACAAGGAAAACCCACACTTTAACTTCTAAAAGATCTAGGCTTTAATCACAGTAATCATAAAGCTATGAGCAGAAATATAAAACACATTAACACACACACACACACACACACACAGAAAACTCATAACACATAATATACGAGGAAAACCCATAATGGGGAAAAACTTCAGTGAGAAATTTTGTTGGAGTCTACTGCTCCAATCCAGCCTCATAATGAAAACTGATTACAATGTTTATGGGCACCAACCCCTAGCTTTATGAGAGAGCAATATAGTTGATCCATATATATTTGTCATGCTTTGATATATATAATGAATGATGAATGAGGTATGGAGAAAAAGAGTTGTTAGATGTGCATAAGGTTTTGTTGGTGTGACAGTGGATGTATGTATGATTGGAGCAAGTGGATTGCAAAAGCATTGTAGAGATTTCTAACCAAATCTGTTGCAAGTAGTTGTTTTTATATCTGACCTTAATCTATAACTGAACCTATGCATATGTAGATGCAATCTTCTCAATTCATATTTTTGTGTCTATATCTTGGCAGTGAGTCTTTTGACAGTAAGCCATTGTAATCTAGGTAGTGAGCCCTCCAATAGTGAGCCTTCTAACCTCATATAACTAGTTATATTATCTTGAGAGTTAACCCTCTCTCCGATTTTTCTAATTTGGGTTTTCCATGTATAAAAAATCCAGTGTCTTTCTTATGGTTGTGTATATCTTGCATTTCTATTATGTTGCATGCATTACTTTTGTACTAAGTTTGATTGAGATTAAAACAAGCTTTGAACAAAAGTTTAGTTTTAAAGGGAATTACCGATTCACTCCCATCTTAGTATTCCTATTTTCTCAACACTTGAGTGAGAAAATGGTGTTACAAGGTTGTTTTGCCTTTACAGGTTGGTGAAGAATGAGAATGCAGGAAAATGATTCAAAGATTGTCTAGGAGAATGCTCCACATTCCTCCATGCTTTAAGATATGGTCTTGCAGTTTCAGATTTTTATCATATTCTATGTGGAAATTGTCCTCTTATATTTTCAGATCTCTAGCATTTCAATAAATATTTATGGTGAATACAATATGTTGCTAGTTTGGTTACTTGTTAAGGCTAGTCTAGAAAATGTTGTGAGAAATAGGATAGACAACTGAGAGGGGCGGGGGGGTGAATTAGTTGTCACCAAAACTTGCAATAACCTACTTTAATCTTAGATCTGATAATTAACAATGAAAGCATAAATCAACAACATAACATGAATACACATAACACCAATATTTTTGATGTGGAAAACCCGGTCAAGGGAAAAACCACAGTGGGAATCTACCCACAATATGATGATACCTTGTTAGAAGTATATGAAATATTATAATAGGGAATGCACATGCATTCAAGCACAATGCCTAGAGCTCACTACTAGAAAAAAAAAGAGCTACAACCCAAGGAAGACTCACTGCCTTACAAATAGATTCAGATCATTTTCAAAAAATCATGAACTGAGAAATAACATCCTTAATGTCTGGTTATAGTTTCATTTAAACAAATAACTTTCATCTTCTTCTCACACTTATTCTCTTCTTTAGAATGATTAATACACTATTCGAACACTAGCATACATCACACAATGATCTTTATATTTATTTATATATGACATAAACTTCAGATAAATATTATCAAGGTCGGCTCAACACTCATCACCTAATTACAAAAATATAACCATACATGCTACAATATCTCATGCAGACCAAAACAATGTCGGCTAATACATAGCATAGACTTAAATCACCATCTTGAATATGAAACACCTCCAAGAATTAAGTCTTGAACATCCAAAACATGCTACAATCATCATGTCGGCCAAGAATACGAAAAACACCACCAAACTAAAGAAATCATCAATAACATGCTCATCGATCAATGTGGACCACCAACACAAATAGCACACGATCTAGAGACATCGACAAGCATCATGAATTACCTCAACAACATCCTCACCAACTCAAATTACTAGAATCATTGTTATTTCCATACTAGACCTCAAGAACACTAACTGCATTGACTGTCAACCTGAAAGATTCACTTGCGGACCTCCAAATCATGAACCACTTGAGTTGAAGACACACATCAACATCCCAAACATAATCCAAAATCCATAGATCAAGATATTATAATGCAAATCAAAATACATAACATTCTGGCAACATAAAACAACAAAAAAATTGGCCATAACATAGATACTCATAACTCAATCGAATCTTCATGCAAACCTCTAAATATTGTATTAAATTAACTAGAGATAATTATCTATAAACCCTTTAATCCAGAAACATAGAGCATCAACATAATGAGTAAACTGACTAATTGAACACCACAATATCACTACACCAAATAGAGTAATATGTTAACATCAATGACAACACATTCTCCCAAATACTCAAATATCTCTAAAGCACATATTTGTAGCACTCAACCAATAATATCCCAACAATCTCCCCCTTTGCTATTGATGACAACATATATGATGTGAAACACAATCAATGACAAAGAAAGGCTCTCTCACCCCAAAATAATGACAAGGAAGGATTCTCTCCCCCAAATTACTACACAGTTTTTCACATGATTATCTCCCCCTTTGACATCAATGGCAAATGCACATATTTGGAAAAAAACCATAGAAACTCACAAATGTGAACATCTGACTACTCCCCCTAAGTAGAAGCCACCCCATCAATCTGGATAACAAGATATGACTATGAAATGCACTGAATTGATGCAAACCAATGCATCTTAGTTCTAATTAGAGGGGAAATCACCCCTAACTTCCCTCTGAGATACTCAAAAATATCCTTATGCAAGGGCTTCGTAAAAATATCTGCAATCTGTTCCTTTGTAGACAGATACTTCAGTCCGATTTCTTTCCCATTCACCTTCTCTCTCAGAAAATGAAACTTAATAGATATATGCTTAGTCTTTGAATGCAACACTAGATTCTTAAAAATGTTAATAGCACTTGAATTATCACAATAGATAACAATAGACTCATCATACACAAATCTGATATCAAGTTCAACATTTTCTTCATCCATATCACCTGAGTACAATTGTTAGCAGCAACAATATGCTTTGCCTCTGCAGTAGATAAGGAAATGGAATTCTGCTTCTTACTCAACCATGAAACCAATCTTTTACCAAGAAAAATGCACCACCACTAGTACTCTTATGGTCATGAAACTTTCCTACCCAATCAGCATCAGTAAAAGAACTCAGAGTAAAATCATCATCTTTAGGATAACATGAACATAAATCAACAGTACCTTTCAAATATTTGAAAATTCTCTTAACAACAACAACATGAGATTCCTTAGGATCAACTTGAAATCTAGCAACAAGATAAACAACATTCATGACATCAGGTCTAGTCTAAGTTAAATAAAGTAATTCACTAATCATAGATCTATATCTGGTCTAATTTTCTTTAGGGAAATCATGATCCTTAGTTAGCTTACATCCGGTCACCAGAGGAGTACCAACTGGATTTGAATCATCTAATCCAAACTTCTTCAACAACTCTCGCACATACTTTGACTGAGATATAAAAATTCCTTTATCTAGTTGAGTAATTTGCAATCCCAAAAAGAATTCCATCTCACCAATCATAGACATTTCAAATTCATTCTTCATCTCATCAGCAAACTTCTTACACAAACTGTGATTTCATCCAAAAACAATGTCATCAACGAAAACTTCAACAATCAATATGTTATCATGATCAATTTTGAAATACAGATTACTATCAACATTACCTTTGTTGAATCCTAACTTTGGCAAATACTTATCCAATCTAGCATACCATGCTTTGGGGGCTTGCTTCAACCCATACAAAGATTTCCTCAACTGACAAACCATATCTTCTTGATTTGTTAATTGAAATCCACTTGGTTGTTCAATATACACCTCTTCTTCCAATTCAACATTTAGAAATGCTGACTTGACATCCATCTAATAGAATTTGAGATCCCTGTAAGCAACATAAGCAAAAAATAATCTCATAGCTTCAATTCTTGCCACCAAAGCAAAAGTCTCCTCAAAATCAACTCCTTCCATATGTGATATCCTTTACAAACAAGTATTAAATTTTTTTCGGAAGACACATTTGGTTCCAATTACATTTTTGTCCTTAGGTCTAGGAACAAGATCCCATGTGTTATTCTTCTCAATCTGACTTAATTCCTCTTCCATATATTTTACCCAATTTTCATCTTTACATGCTTCACTCACATCCTTAGGTTCAATCTTTGAAATCAAACAATACTCAACTTGGTCTTTTGCAATTCTTCTTCTAGTTTGCACACCTTTATTTCTATCTCCTACATTCTAATTTTCTGAATGATTCGATCTTACTGTAAAGTGGAAAAATCGCGATCGAACCCTAGTTGCTCTCCCCTCTTCCAACTCCGAGGAGAGAGAAGGGAGGTTCGCTAGGATTCGATGGTTTTTTCACTTAAGGGAGAGACTTTACATTCAAAAGAGGGGTTGAAACTCATAAGATCCAATCCCACACAATGTAAGATTGGATGCTAAATGAATTTCAAGGGTTAGGAAAGCAAGGCTACCCTCTTTTGTAAAGAATGTTGTTAAGGAAATTAAGCTAGGAATGCATAGAAAGTCATAAAGATTCGCTTATAAACTGAGTTAGGGATATAGGATGAAGCTGCAGACCTGGAATTAGCAGTAAAATGTCGATACGGCGCTGTCTTGCAAATTTGAGCAAAAGTTGTCGGGACGATGGCGCCCGGCGCCACGGTCCTCCGAAAAATCCATGAAACGAAGTGGGATCTGTTCGTCTCTGCACAAGGATTCCAGATCTTCAATTTCAGCCGCGTACCTGCAACCTACACACAGAAAAGCGAAGACGATTGGGGGGTTAGGGATTAGGGGTTTGCCTTTAGGTCAAACCCCGGTTTTGGAATTAACCAAGAAATGAGCAAGTGCTGTAAATATAAATGACTGTAGTGTAAAACAAGTACTAATACCTTGTTCTAAGGATGTTTGTATCCTTATGTGCGAAGGTTTAGATGTTGTTGTTTGTTGTATGTTGTAGTAGCATGTAGTAAGTGATCTCCTCTTCAATGGTTGAATCCTTGACTTGAATGCAACACTTAGCCTTGAATGGAGACTTGAAATGATCAATTGCTTGAATGCTTGAATGCTTGAATGCTTGAATGCTTGAGTATAGTTTCCACATTTTTTCCGTCATGTATGTGTTCTCCTTTTATCTCCAAATGAAAGAGGAAAATGTAGTTTATATACTTGTCAATTAGGGCTGATAGACTGATTTTCCCGACCTTAGGCCGACCAGGAAATATAATTTCCAAATTGCAAACAAAAAGACCCGCAATCTCCCTAGGAGACCGGGCCCAAAATAGGACCCAGGGACCAGGGCGCTAGGCGCCCTGGTCCTGAGGGACCAAGGCGCTGGGCGCTCTAGTCCCACCTCCCGGGATAGCAGGGTGCAAGGAGGTTCAGGCCAGGGTGCTTGAAAAATGCAGTTTTTGGTGTCATGAGCAAGTTTCGGGGTCTCCATTCAGGTTGTGTGTTGCGTCGCCATCGTGAAGACTGAAATGCAGTTGAAATTGTAAGTGTCGCAATTTTAGGACGCTACATTTAGCCCCCACTTTAGCGGGAGTATGTATACTCATACTTCTGGTAAAGTACAAGGAAACAACATTGAATAGACTTTCACCACATCAAGGAGGCAAGATACACCAAGCCCCCAGTGGACTAAGGATCTTACGACTTCGATTGACAAAGTAAAAGGGAAGATCACGAGGGAGAACCATGACTGTCAGTAGTAAGGTTCCCTCACTATGAGTCATGCAAAAGAAATACCAAAATTTTTCAAGGTAAAGCTAAGTTTGCCAAGAAATTTTCAAGTATCTTTGAAAGGAAAGATAGGGTGTATGCCCCCCTACGTTAAAGCGATCGCACACGCCTCAACGGGGGTGATTGTTTTAACGTAGTGATACACATAAGAAATGAGAAAGGAAAGGAGCACGTTATCACAGAGATTTAGCCCCCAAGTGTGAGATAAACCCAAGGATAATAAACACAAAACACAAAGCACGAGGTGACTTCGCTTTCCTCGAGGTCAGTATGCTGTATGATAAGTCATGTATATATATCATATGTATGTATGCATAATTGTTCTTCATTCCCCAATCAAGGAAGGTCACCTAGAAGAAGGGAACACATGTGTCTTTTGAGTCAACATGAGAGAGACCAAAGAGATCTCAATGCTTTGCATCGTCCTCAAGTAGACAACACTAAGGACGACAAATATAAGAATGAGAATAACATATAGAAGAAGTAACAAAAGAGAGGGGGAGAGAATCTACTATGCTAATGTAACTAGTCTAGCATGTCATCTACCCCCCGATCTTGCTGATCAATGTTTCGGGAAGGCAGGGAACACGCTAGAGGAGGAACATCCAACACAACAGATGGAGCTATCACAAGATCCAAACAAGGGCTATGTTCATGTTCCAAGCCACGTTGTTCTTGTCTAGGAGCTAGGATAAGTGCTTTAGAAAATTCATTAGATAAATGGTTATCAACATCAACAAGTTCATATTCACTATCAGAAGCAAGAGGAGTAATATTTTCATCATGAATAACATTTTCATCTATATCATCATCAAGATTTATAAAAATAGGATCTTTAACTCGCACAGGATCAAGACCATCATGCATCTTATGTTTAGGAGATTTAGGCTCAATGTCCGGTTGAGGAGAAAATGGAATAATGCTTGTTGAAGGTGTTTTTGGAGATCGTAAATTTTGAGAAGCAGCTACTTGAGCCCTAAGAC
Source organism: Cryptomeria japonica (assembly GCF_030272615.1). NCBI lineage: Eukaryota > Viridiplantae > Streptophyta > Pinopsida > Cupressales > Cupressaceae > Cryptomeria > Cryptomeria japonica. The sequence continues at coordinate 690,926,674 of NC_081405.1, read as the reverse complement.
GATGCTTTCATCGGCGTTCACATGCAGAATGATTTCGTCTAGTCTTAATAGGAAGTGTAGAAGATAGAGGAGGAGGAATGTTCTCATCCTTATCACTTGGGTGTTTAGGTTGTGGTCTCTTAGGCTGGATAATAGGAGAAGAAGAAGGTCTCTTCTCTCTATAAAAGGCAGGAGGAGGAACTGCTCCATATAAAGGAGGAATTTTTGGTTTAGGAAGAAGACCAAGTCCATCATGACGAGGAGGTATAGGTCTACTTTTAGAAGGTTTATCAGGCATAGACATAGTCACATCCATGGGGACGGGTTGGGAATCTTCTTGAGGAAAGACATTAGTTTTATCTTTCAAAGGAAGAATTTCCTTCTCAAGAACGATAGGAATGTCAAGTTTAGGTGTTCTAGGTTCACTCAAAGATAGGATCATATCCGTTTTCCACTTTTGATAAGATTTGAAAAGATGATCACTTCGCGGAGGAAGAGATTGGAATTGTTTAGGCCAAAAGTAATCAATAGGAACACTAGAGGTTCTTTCAGCTGGTTTAAAGAGACTATGATTGACAGTAACAACTTCACCATTATGGGGAAATTTTAAACATTTATGTATAGGAGAAGCAATAGCCTTCATGGAAGATAGCCAAGGATAGCCAAGCTTCACACGAAATTGTTCGGAAGATGGAATAATAGCAAAGTTTACATCAAGGGATTTGTTATGGACCACAATAGGCAATGTAATAGACCCAATTGCAGGAGAAGAAAATGCATCAAATAATTTCACAACCACATCTGTTTTGTCATAGATCACTTGATTCAATTGCAAAGTAAAGAGAAATTCTTCAGTAATAACATTAACCATGCACGAAGGATCAATAACCACTCCACGGCAAGGTGTATTCTTGACTTTTGCAACTATGTATAAAGGACCATCAAGTGCTCTAATGGTTTCACTAGAATCAAATGTGATGGAAGGTTCTTTAGGGATTTCTTGCTGCTCTACAAAGTTAATCACATTCGGAGTCATAGACACAAGACCATCAGATGAGAGAGAGGAATCATTAGCCTCAATCGCATTAGAAGTATGAGAAGTATGAGAAGGTAATGGATCAGTGAAAATCTGAAGATTTTGGTTAGGGGGAGCTACAGATGTGTTGCCTTTATCATTCACTCCAGAAACAGAGATAGTATTATCATCAATCAAATCTTGAATTTTACCCTTTAAAGAAAAACATTTTTCAGTATCATGACCACGCTGACGATGAAAGTGACAAAAAGATTTGCTATCAAAATAAGGTGAAGTAATCTTTGCAGGATCAATTTTCCTTATAGGAGGAAGAGTAAGCACATTTTGTTCCAATAACTTATTCATAATACCATGCAATGATTCATTCAAAGGAGTATACTTTCTTTCTTTCTTGAAAAATTTAGAAATAGGAGGCACACCTGATGCTGCATTCACATTGTTGTTGATGATGTTTTCATTGAATTTGATGGAATCTCTGTTCGGTTTAATCTTCCCAAATGGTTGTTGACTGCTATCACCCTTATCACTCGGAGCCATAGGATGTGATTGTTCCATTTGACTCACAGTCAGTTGATAATTGTGAAGAGTGGCACACAACTGTTGGAAAGAAGTAAACTCAGAAAACAGAAGTTTGTCTCGAATATCTTTTTGTAAATTAGAAATAAAGATTCTTTGAATATCATTGTCAGGCACTGGAAAAGAAATTTGAGCATACAAATGCTTATATCTACCTATAAAATCAGTCACTTTTTCTTTAACACCTTGTTTACAATGCATTAAATCAATCAAAGTAACTTTAGGACTTATATTGTTTTGAAATTGTTGAATGAAAGCATTTGCAAGTTGTTCAAAAGAAGTAATAGAATAAGAAGGCAACGAGCAATACCATTGTAGGGCTTTGTCTCTTAATGTTCTAGTGAATAGTTTCGCAAGCAACCTTGGGTCATAAGCAAAATCAGTACAAATTGTTTGAAAAGACTTAACATGTGTTAGAGGATCTCCTTTACCATTATAAAGCTCCAAATGCGGGATTTCAACATGTTTAGGAGGGATAGCTCGAACAATGTCAAGAGAAAGTGGGCTTGCAACATCAAATGTGGGCACACTAAACTTAGATTGATTCATAGAGGCAATTTGTTGCTGTAACGAAGAGACAGTTTGTGCAAGATTGTTAATGGTCGCTTCAGTCGAAGAGTTCATATTAGGTGTGTTAGATTGAGATGGAGGTGTTATGTTATTGAAAGAAGGTAAATAGTAAGGTGGTGGGACCCTATGATAGTCAACCATAGGGGATGATTGGATAGGAGGAACACTACAAGGAGGAATGGAATGATTAAATGAATTGCCCCCTTGCATCATGTTCATTTGTGAAGATGTAATAGGAATACTCATTGAAGGAATGTATGAAGAAGTCGGGTTAAATGAAGGAAGAGGATTAACTGAAGAAGAGGGATTGCCCCCATGACTGGTAATCACAGGAGGAATGTCTTGTATAGAAGTAGCCATGATGTTTGATGTAAAGGTAGGTATGCTAGCAATAGAAGTTGTCAAAGGAATAGAATGATTGACTTGTGTAGGAGGTTGTGTATAACCTAAAGTTTCAGCACAACTCTTCATAGGCATCACATTCGAATTCACAATGTGTTGAAATACCACGCAAAATATCAATTCCATTCTTATCACTTTGAAGCATGCGTTTTAGACCCTCAATTAAAGGAAGAGCTTGACTATCGGGATACTCATGAGACATCCATTGGTGAAAATCATCAAATTGGTTATCCAATTTTGAAAGTTGTTCTACAGAAACCTCATGGGGAGCTTCTTCATCATTAGGAGGATTAGAGGAATTACCCATGTCCTCGTTAAAAAGGCTATTCAAATTAGGTTCCATCTCCTCGGTAGTTAAACCTCAGAAAGACTTAATTCTACGGCTTCGTCTAACGGGAATAGTGTAAGTAGGACTTCTTGTTGTAAAACTCATGCACTAGAGAGAGAGAAAAGATTTTGATTTTAGAGGTAGCAATTTTCAGTAAAATCAGCCAATCTTCCAGATTTAAGCTGTTAAATGCAATCATGACAGTCTCCCGAAATTTCGGAAAAAATGTTTGGGACCGTGGCGCTCGGAGTGCAACATGGTCCTTGCAACTTTTTTCAAAATTTGTAGGGATGAAAGGTATGATGATTTTAGAGCTAATCTGAAAAAATTGAGGGATTTTACGATCTGTAGATAGGCCAAATTAAAGTTGCAATCTCAAAATTGAACCCTACCAAGATTGTCGAAAAATGCAAAATTTTGAATTTTGAAAAAGAGAGGGAAACTGAAATTTTGAATTTATGATTTTAGAGGGAATGTCAAAAGCAGTGCAAGTTTTGAAATTTAAAAATTGACTCAATTTCACGCAAAATTCAATTTTGAAAGCAGAAATCAAAGTTGTTGTAATTAAGCACTTAATTTCAAAAGTCACAAATTGCAAGAATTTGAATAAAGCACTGAAATTTCGAATGAATGCAAACACACTTTTCAGATTTAGGACAGTAAGAACACAATTTTGACACAAAATTTCAATTTCGATAATTTTTGAATGATTAGGAGCCCTAGACCAAGCAATCACAAGACCAACTTTGACTGTAATTTTGAAGGTGTTATAATTGATAAAATCAGCCAAAATTCTAGATTTTAGCAGGAAAATACAGTAAGATCTCGCTCCCGAAATTTCGGAAAAAATGTCGGGGACGATGGCGCTCGGAGTGCACACGGTCCTCGCAACTTTTTTCCAAATTTTCAAGGATGAAAGATATTGTGATTTTATTGCGGAATCCAAAGTTACAGCTGATTTGGAGATGTTTTGATCAGTGAAATTGTCGGACAAAGATTGAATTAAGAGGGTTTCAAAAATTAGGGTTTTGACACTTAACCACTTAATTTTCAAAATTAAAGCACAGATATGAATTGATAATTTGTAATAGAAAAGCAGATCTGAAACAAACATTAATAATTAAACATTTCGCAAGTTCAATGTTCAAAAAGAAAATTTAGGGTTTTTATGCAATCACCTCTAAAATTTTGCAAAAGATCAATCATGGAAATGTAATCAAGGAATCAATTTTCAGATCTAAGCATGAAAAATCAGAAAGGGTGTTCACGTCGGGTTCACCAAAATGTAAAGCGGAAAAATCGCGATCGAACCCTAGTTGCTCTCCCCTCTTCCAACTCCGAGGAGAGAGAAGGGAGGTTCACTAGGATTCGATGGTTTTTTCACTTAAGGGAGAGACTTTACATTCAAAAGAGGGGTTGAAACTCATAAGATCCAATCCCACACAATGTAAGATTGGATGCTAAATGAATTTCAAGGGTTAGGAAAGCAAGGCTACCCTCTTTTGTAAAGAATGTTGTTAAGGAAATTAAGCTAGGAATGCATAGAAAGTCATAAAGATTTGCTTATAAACTGAGTTAGGGATATAGGATGAAGCTGGGGACCTGGAATTAGCAGTAAAACGTTGATACGGCGTTGTCCTGCAAATTTGAGCAAAATTTGTTGGGACGATGGCGCTCGACGCCATGGTCCTCCGAAAAATCCGTGAAACGAAGTGGGATCTGTTCGTCTCTGCACAAGGATTCCAGATCTTCAATTTCAGTCGTGTACCTACAACCTACACACAGAAAAGCGAAGACAATTGGGGGGTTAGGGATTAGGGGTTTGCCTTTAGGTCAAACCCCAGTTTTGGAATTAACCAAGAAATGAGCAAGTGCTGTAAATATAAATGACTGTAGTGTAAAACAAGTACTAATACCTTGTTCTAAGGATGTTTGTATCCTTATGTGCGAAGGTTTAGATGTTGTTGTTTGTTGTATGTTGTAGTAGCATGTAGTAAGTGATCTCCTCTTCAATGGTTGAATCCTTGACTTGAATGCAACACTTAGCCTTGAATGGAGACTTGAAATGATCAATTGCTTGAATGCTTGAATGCTTGAATGCTTGAGTATAGTTTCCACGTTTTTTCCGTCATGTATGTGTTCTCCTTTTATCTCCAAATGAAAGAGGAAAATGTAGTTTATATACTTGTCAATTAGGGCTGATAGACTGATTTTCCCGACCTTAGGCCGACCAGGAAATATAATTTCCAAATTGCAAACAAAAAGACTCGCAATCTCCCTAGGAGACCGGGCCCAAAATAGGACCCAGGGACCAGGGCGCTGGGCGCTCTGGTCCCACCTCCCGAGACAGCAGGGTGCAAGGAGGTTCAGGCCAGGGTGCTTGAAAAATGCAGTTTATGGTGTCGTGAGAAAGTTTCGGGGTCTCCATTCAGGTTGCGTGTTGCGTCGCCATCGTGAAGACCGAAATGCAGTCGAAATTGTAAGTGTCGCAATTTTAGGACGCTACACTTACATACTTGGGAGTCTTAGGATTTTCTTGATTTTCAAACTCTTGTGTTCTTTCTTCTACACTTGCACATGTTCCTTCTCCTTGAGACACTTGATTCACTAGAGCAATCTGAACTTGCTTCCCTTTATTTGAGCTATCATTCTAATCATTTGAATCATATCCAGAGGATTTGGGCTATGGGCTATCTTTCCATACCTTCAACAACCTTGACATTAGCACTCTCAACTATCTTTTTAAGTCCCTTATTATAGCATTGATAGGCCTTGCTTTTAGTAGAATAACCGATAAATATTCCTTCATCACATCTAACATCAAACTTTCCTAAATCTTCATCCCTTTTGATATAGCATTTACTTCCAAAATTTTTAAAATACATAATAGTAGGAGTATGACCAAACCATAATTCATAATGAGTCTTACCAGTATCTCCTTTTATGTGTACCTATTTAAGAGTGTAAACAATAGTACTCAAAGCTCCTCTTCAGTAGACATGCATAACATTTCCTTCAATCATCATTGTGCTGGCATTTCAGTAGAAAGAAAGATTGTTAGCATTTCAATAAGGATATTGATAAGGTTGTTGAAGATTATTGATATAACTAAAGAAGGATGATTACTATCTTAATAATATTATTTTGTCATTGATGTCAAGAAATTGATTTTTTGATTCAGTATGATGTTGCCATATCTTAAGAAGTATGTTTTGATGAGTATTAAGAAGTTGGTAGGTGACATAGAAAGAATGTGATAATAAAGGGGAGAAATGAGTTATTCAATGGGCAACTATTACCGAGTTAGACAATGAGGAGATCATGTTGTTTTGATATCCTAAATATGATGTTTAAATACTATACTATGTCACCAAGCAAGGAACCTAGTCGGTAAACCCTAAGGTTATCGTTATCGGTAAATGAAGGCAGAATGTTTACCGAGTAAAGTTTAGTGTTAATCGAGTAATAACTGAGTTATAACAGATCGTATTGGATGAATACAAGCATTATTTAATGAAGGACAATGATGAGCTGGAGTTGATTAAATGATTGGTATGCCATGCATGAAGTTTGTTAAGGATCTATGGCAATGGAAGATTGGGAGGAAGATCTACAGCTCAGATTGAACTGCAATAACCTTGTGCAAGTTCCAAGAAAGGAATGCAAATCCCAAGGCAAGGTAAAATGTTTTCAGATCGAAGGATACATTAAACTTGGTCATGTTTGAAGATTTGATGGCTAAGATTGATCATGGGAAATGTGATCAAGGAGATTAAGAGGTTAGAATTGTTTATAAATAAGGAATTGTTGATGAACAATAAATGCGGGCAAGTGTAAGCACAGGGATGCTACATAATGATTATCGAGCACAAAAGATTGGAGATCTGATTGAAGAACAGATTGAGGAGCCCAGCAAGCCCAACAAGAGACAAGATAAGTCTTATGACAAGATTGTTTTAAACAAATAGGATTTGCTTTAGCATTTCAGATGTGAAGTTGCAGATATATTTTATTACTGTTGTTTATGTTGTAAGTGACAGAAAATCTCTTAACAGAGTGGACTTAATAGTCTTATTTGTAAATCCTCTAGCAAGGTAACATTCTAAATGAGTTTTTGAAATCCTTTGACAAGGTCACTTCTAACAAAGTGCAAGATCCTAACAGATTTGAGGGAAATCCCTTAACCAGGTCACATCTAGCAATGTGTTTGTAATCTTTAATAGGATTTGCTTTTAACCGAGCATACTCTAGAAGAGTATATTTCTTAGCGGGTCTAAAATCCCACAGTGGTTTTTCTGTTTTCCGTATTTGGGTTTCCACGTTAAATCTGGTGTTATCTGAGTTGTGATGTTATATGTTCATGAGTTTAAATGTTTTACAATTTTCTGTAGTATATGCTACCGAGGTTGAACCTATTGAATATCTTGAAGATTAAGTTTGTATGATTCACCACCCCCCCCCCCCCCCCTCTCATCTTATTATTTATTGACTTAGAGCTTTACAATTGGCATCTATACTTAGCAATTGGTATCAGAGCTTAGGACTCTAGAAGGAAAGTTTAAAGGCACTTGAGGCAAAGATCGAAAGATGTATAAAAGGGATGCACCAAAGTTGAACAAGTCAAGTTTCTCCACATGGCAGAAAAGGATGAAGTTGCACTTATTAGGAATTGGAGAATATGCAACATATTATCTGGAGAATGATTACATTGCACCGAGCACCTACCCTATGACAGTGGAGGAGATAAAAGCAAGGCAAGAACATACTCAAGCTATGATTGAAATAACATCAACATTGACCGACTCAGAGTTTAATGATCTAGAAGGCTATAATGATACAAAGGCAATGTGGTCTAAGCTCATATATGTGTATGGTGGTGATGAACATGTTCAAAGAGAAAAGGTAGATAGTCTAAGAGGACAACTTGAATCCATGAGAATGAATGAAGGAGAAAACACAACACAATACAGTACAAGATTAAAGGAGATTGTCAATCAAATTAAAGGAGCAGGTGGAACTATTGAAGAAAAGGATGTAACAAGTTATTGAGAACCCTTCTACTAGCTTATGCTATTCGAGTCTTTGCAATCAATGAATTAAGGTTTGTACCAAACATGCCAGTCTCTTTGGATGCTACTATTGGTAAGCTACATGCATTTGAGTTAAGTAATTTTGATAAGAGTGGGCCTTCAGTAAATAAAGTTGAATCTGCATTCAATTCTTTTCATCTTGGTGAATCTAATGATTATAATGATAGAATGAATAAGTATTCTGAAGGAAATCATAGTGGAGCAAGTGAAAGATTTCATAAAAACATGGAAGAAGTACACAAACTATATGAGGAAATCAGAAAGCAAGAAGAGTTTGAAGCACTATTGGCCAGAAGGTTACCGAGAGGCAAAGGTAAGTATAAAGGAAAGCTACCATTGAAATGTTTCAATTGTGATAAAATAGGATATATGGCTTCTAACTATCCTGATAAAGAATCTAGTAAAAAGAGAGAATACCGAGAAGACAAACAGAAAGACAATCACTACAGAGGAATCCAATGATGACAAATCTGATGAAATTGAAATAGAGGAAGTTGTTTATGTGGCTATTAAAGATGGATCAGATGAAGAAAGGTATGAAGAAAAAGCCCTAGTATCTCACATAAATAATAATGATTCTTGGATCATAGACAGTGGATGCTCTCATCACATGACAGGTGATAAACACAAGTTTGTAAAATTAGAAGATTATGATGGAAGTTATGTAAGATTTGGTAATGATGCCCCATGTCCAGTAAAAGGTAAAGGTTCTATCACACTTCTTGACAATGCTAAATGTAATGATGTATATAGGGTTGAAGGTTTGAAATACAATTTGTTGATTGTAGCACAACTAAACAATACAAGATACCGAATAGAATTTCAGAAGGGAATTGTCAAAGTTCATGACAAACATGGAAAGTTAGCTACTACCGGGACTTAAAAAAGAGGTAATACATTTCATCTTGACTCAACTCGGAACAAATGTCTATATGTAAAAAATAGAAGAAACCTGGTTATAGCATAAAAGGTTTTGTCATGTAAATTTTGATAATCTGATCAAAATAAGTAAGAAGTATCGTGTAAGAGGTCTACCAAGCTTGGAAAAACCTAAGAATTCTATGTGCCAAACATGTCAGATGGGTAAGATGACAAGATCAAGCTTTACAAGTAAGTCCTACACCTCTAAAGGAATTTTAGATCTTGTAAACACTGATCTTTATGGTCCCATGAAAGTTCAGAGTTATTATGGTGATAAATATTTCACATTATTTGTGGATGATTACTTAAGAATGATGTTAGTAATGTTTTTAAAAGAAAAATTAGAAGCTTTTCAAATGTTTAAATGGTACAAGGCAAGAGTTGAAAATGAAACAAGAAGACAACTGAAATGTCTTAGATTTGATAGAGGAGGAGAGTTCACTTCTGACGAATTTAACTTATACTGCAATGATCATGGTATAAAAAGGCAAGTATCTGCATTGAGAACTCCACAACAAAATGGGATAGCTAAGAGAAGAAATAGATCTATTGTAGATTGTGCCAGAACCCTGATGATTGAAAAGAAGGTACCTCAAACATTCTAGAGAGAAGCAATAAGCACTGCAGTCTACACCCTGAACCGAGTACAACTGAAGAAAGGAAATATGAAGACACCATATGAAATCTGGTATGACAAGAAACCTAATCTAAGTTACTTTAAAATATTTGGAAGTAGATGCTATGTTCACAAAGATGACAAAAATGGGAAGTTTGATCAGAAAAGCGAGGAAGAAACATTCCTTGGTTACTCTTCTAAAAGTAAAGCATTTAAATGTCTGATCAAATCATCTAACAAAATAGTAGAAAGTGCAAATGTGAAAATTGATGAATTTGCAGAAAGAAATGATGAAGGAAATTCCAAAGAACCAGAGAATTATGAAGAATTTGTGTATGTTCAACCAAGAAGTCCTACCGAAAAAGCTACTGAAGAACTTGAAGATTGTATTCAGTTACTGAGTGATGAAGAAGATCATACAGAGCCTACCGAGCCTATATTAGCCAAATATGTCAGAAGAAATCATGCATCAAGTCAAACTATAGGAGATAAGGATGATCCAGTAATGACAAGGAACACACTGAGACAGAACACATGTTTGATATCTGAATTTGAACCGAGAATGGTAAAAGAGGCATTTAACAATGAAGATCGGGTAAATGCTATGACAGAAGAGATTGATCAAATCAAGAAGAATGAAACATGGACATTGGTTCCAAGACTAAAGGACAAAAATATAATCGGTACAAAATGGATTTTCAGAAACAAGCTAAATGAAAAAGGTGAGGTCATTCAGAACAAAGCAAGACTAGCTTGCAAAGGTTATGCTCAAGAAAAAGGAATAGATTATGGTGAGACTTTTGCACCTGTGGCTAGACTTGAGGGAGTAAGAACATTGTTGGCATATGTTGCTTTCAAAAATTTCAAGGTATATCAGATGGATGTTAAATCTACATTTTTAAATGATATAGTAGAAGAAGAAGTTTACATTGAACAACCTGAAGGATTTGTTGAAGACAAGAATAAAGATCAAGTATGTAAGTTGAACAAAGATTTATATGGTCTAAAGCAAGCACCCAAAGCATGGTATGAAAGATTGCACTCTTACTTAATCAAGATTGGTTTTATAAGAACAAGTGAAAACAACAATATGTATATGAAAAATGATGAGAACAATGGTATATTGCTTTCAGCCATATTTGTTGATGATATTATTTTTTGTGGAAATGATTCTCAATGCAAGAACTTTGGAAATGAAACGTGTAAATAATTTGAGATGTCATTAATCGGTGAAATAAAGTATTTCATAGGTTTTCAAATACTACAAATGAAAAATGAGATTTTCATTACTCAATCCAAGTATATAAAGGAAATCCTGAAGAAATTTGGAATGGAGGATTCAAAATCGGTAAGTACTCCCATGACTACCAACTGTAAACTGTCAAAGAATGATGAATCTGCATCTGTTGATGAGACACTTTACCGATCTATGATTGGAAAGTTGCAATATGTTGTTCACAGCAGACCGGATATAGCACATGCAGTAGGTATAGTTGCAAGATTTTCTGCAGATCCCAAAGAAACCTATATGACAGCAATCAAGAGAATTTTTAGATACTTGAGAGGCACTGAAGATTATGGTTTAGTATATGAAAAGAGAGATGATTTTGATTTAAAAGTTTATACTGATGCTGATTGGGTAGGGAACATTGATGACCGGAAAAGCACAAGTGGTGGAGCTTTCTTCTTAGGAAACAGGCTAATAAGTTGGCTTAGTAAGAAACAAGGATGCATTTCACAGTCAACAGCTGAAGCTAAATATGTCGTTGCAGCATTGAATTGTACCAACATAGCATGGATCAAACAACTATTGGAAGGTATAAATGAAAAGGTTACTGAGCCAGTAACTATATTTTGTGATAACACTAGTGCCATTAACATTTCAAAAAATTCAGTAATGCACTCTAAGACAAAGCATATCTCTATAAAGTATCATTATCTCAGAGAAAAAGTTCAAGTGAAGAATGTTATGCTGGAATATATTAGTTCAAAGGAGCAAATTGTAGACATCTTCACAAAGCCACTACCAAAAGATACTTTTGAGTATCTCAGAAGCAAGTTAGGGGTCCTACCCCTATCTTCTACTCACTAACAAAGTTCGGTGAAAGCATCAATTAAATGACTTTACAGAATATTATTTGTAGATTGATGTTGATTTACGCACTTTAGGAGATTTTTTAAAGGTGTGCAGGGAATTATGAATAGGGACAAGTTGCTCTGACCGAGTCCGAAATGATACATGTGTAACACAGTAAGGCAATCACTTCACAGGGGAAGGAACCCTGAATTAGTTTTCTTTTTGGCATTTTTGTGAAAGGGGGAGAAGACTAAATGGAGTAAATGGAAAAGACAGAAGACTAATAACTGGGGGAGAAGACTTTAGAAAAGACTTCAGACTCAGCTGAAGAACTTGATACAACAATCACAGAAGACTAATGACTGGGGGAGAAGACTTCAGAAAAGACTTCAGACTCAGTTGAAGAAGTTGATACAACAATTAGAATCCAAATCAATTGAATCAAATCAAGATGGTTTTGCCATCAATGCGAAAGGGGGAGATTGTTGGCATTTCAGTAGAAAGAAAGATTGTTAGCATTTCAATAAGGATATTGAGAAGGTTGTTGAAGATTATTGATATAACTGAAGAAGGATGATTACTATCTTAATAATAATATTTTGTCATTGATATCAAGAAATTGATTTTCTAATTCAGTATGATGTTGCCATATTTTAAGAAGTATGTTTTGATGAGTATTAAGAAGTCGGCAAGTGACATAGAAAGAATGTGATAATAAAGGGGAGAAATGAGTTATTCAATGGGCAACTATTATCGAGTTAGACAATGAGGAAATCATGTTGTTTTGATTGTTTTGATATCCTAAATATGATGTTTAAATACTGTACTATATCATCGAGCAAGGAACCTAGTTGGTAAACCCTAAGGTTATTGATATCGGTAAATGAAGGCAGAATGTCTACCGAGTAAAGTTCAGTGTTAACCAAGTAACAACCAAGTTATAACAGATCGTATTGGATGAATACAAGCATTATTTAATGAAGGACGATGATGGGCTAGAGTTGATTAAATGATTGGTATGCCGTGCATGAAGTTTGTTAAGGATCTATGGCAATGGAAGATCGGGAGGAAGATCTACAGCTCAGATTGAACCGCAATAACCTTGTGCAAGTTCCAAGAAAGGAATGCAAGTCCCAAGGCAAGGTAAAACGTTTTCAGATCGAAGGATACATTGAACCTGGTCAAGTATGAAGATCTGATAGCTAAGATTGATCATGGGAAATGTGATCAAGGAGATTAAGAGGTTAGAATCGTTTATAAATAAGGAATTGTTGATGAACAATGAATGTGGGCAAGTGTAAGCACATGAATGCTACATAGTGATTACCGAGCACAAAAGCTTGGAGATCTGATTGAAGAATAGATTGAGGAGCCTAGCAAGCCCAACAAGGGACAAGATAAGTCTTATGACAAGATTGTTTTGAGCAAATAGGATCTACTTTAGCATTTCAGATGTGAAGTTGCAGATATATTTTCTTACTATTGTTTATGTTGTAAGTGACAGAAAATCTCTTAACCGACTGGACTTAACAGTCTTGTTTGTAAATCCTCTAGCAAGGTAACATTCTAAATGAGTGTTTGAAATCCTTTGACAAGGTCACTTATAACAAAGTGCAAGATCCTAACAGATCTAAGGGAAATACCTTAACCGGGTCACATCTAGCAATGTGTTTGTAATCTTTAATAGGATTTGTTTTTAACTGAGCATACTCTAGAAGAGTATATTTCTTAGTGGGTCCGAAATCCCACAGTGATTTTTCCCTATTTGGGTTTCCACATTAAATCTGGTGTTATATGAGTTGTGATGTTATATGTTCATGAGTTTAAATGTTTTACAGTTTTCTGTAGTATATGCTACCGAGGTTGAATCTGTTGAATATCTTGAAGATTAAGTTTGTATGATTCACCCCCCCTTCTCATCTTATTATATATTGACTTAGAGATTTACAATTGGCATCTGTACTTAACACATTGTTCTAGTAGCTTCATGAATGGTTTTGTTCTTCCTTTCCACAACTCCTCTTTGTTGAGAAGTTCTCAAAGTAGATAATTATCTTTTTACCCCATGCTCTTTACAAAATGGATTGAACTCACCGAAAGTGAATTCACCACTTCTATCAGATCTCAGATGCTTCATCTTCAACCCTGTCTCAGTATCAACCATAGCCTTGAAGATTTTGAATTTTTCTAGGGTTCCAAACTTCTCCCTCAACAAAGTAACCCACATCATCCTTGAATAGTCATCAATCAACAACATGAAATACCTGTCACCCTGTAAACTTCTTACTCTAGAGGGACCACACAAATTGGTATGCATAAGATACAATAATCTATTAGAATTATACTATTTTGTCTTATAAGTAAGTCTTGCATGCTTCCCTAGTTTACATTCCTTACATACCAGATTAGCAGCCTTCATTAACTTAGGAAGATCTCTCACTACCCGAGTAGAACTCATCTTAACCATGCAATCAAAATTTAAATGACACTTTCTTCTATGACATAACCAACTTTCATCAATTTGAGCAATCAAACAACTTTTACTACTTGCATTCAAGTGAAAGATATTACGTTTAGTCTTAGTACCTAATGAAATCTCAGTTTCGGAGCCACTCAAGATCTTACATTTTCCATTCTTGAATTGCAATTTATATCCCTTATCAACCATCTAACCAACACTCAAAATATGTTTTAGACCTTCAACATATAAGACATCATCATTATTATGCTTACCATCAAGAGAAATAGAACCTCTACCACAAATTATAAAAGCTTTGTTGTCACCACATCTTACCACACTGCCATCATACCTTTCCATATTCACAAACTTACTCTTATCACTTGTTATATGATGAGATAAACCACTATCAATTACACATTCATCTTTCTACTCAACTTTAGTAGCTAGGTCTTTCTCCTCATTAATGCAACTTGTAGAATTTATAGTAACCAGATCATCTTCCTTGATAGCAATGAACACAAATTCATCTCCTAAATTTCCCTTATTAGACCCATCATCTGTCACACCTTCATCAACAACATAATAACACTTCTTCGAATATTTAGATTTGTATGGATTAAATGGTTTCTTAGGACTTCTATCTCTTTTCGGGCACCTTGATGCAAAATGTCTTATCTTATTACATGAAAAATATTTAAGAGGTAACTTTCCTTCATACTTACCAACACCTTTGGGAAATCTTTTGACAATAAGTTCTTCAAGCTCCTCAAGCTCTCTTTCTTCTTCTTCCATCTCTCCCATCTCTTTCTCATATCTAGACACCCTTGTAGAAATTTCTCCTGGATCATATCTTTGATCCCTAGATATAGTAGCTTAAATGTAGATTCAGTCTTAGGAAGAGAGTCACCAATTTCAATCAACTCAAAAGCAGCAAGCTTACCGATCAACATATCTCTTGTCACATTTGTCACAGTCCGGATCTCATCAATAGCATCATCTTTATGTTTGTAAGCAGGAGGCAAGGATCTCAACACTTTAGCAACAATCTCAGATTCTTCTAATTCTCCACCAACACATCTGATACTGCACACAAGCTCATTCACTTTCTGCATAAAAGAAGTGATGTTTTCATCTTCATTCATCTTCAAGTTCTCATATTTACCCTTCAAGCTCTGCAACTTAGCAATCTTCACATGACTATCACCTTCATGCAAGGTCTCCAATTTTATCCAGATATCTTGAGTAATCTTAAGTCCATCACATTAGTCATTTCAGAATCAGTCAAGGCACTTAGTAATGCTTCCTTTATCTCATCCAAAGTAGTAGGACCATTCTGAGGAAAATTATATACATTCTTAGTAATCTTCCAATACTCTTCTCTAATGCATCTCAAATGACATTGCATCTGACTTTTCCAGAGAGTGTAGTTTGTTCCATCAAATATTGGACTATCCTTCTTGAAAGCAAATGTTGCCATCCCAGATCTCCTCAAGTGATCAAGATTCTTCTGGAGGATCTATCTCTGATACCAATTGTGGGCAACAATGCAACAAACTGACCGGGGGGGGGGGGGGGGGGGGTTGAATAAGTTTGCCCAAACACTTACCGCAACTCAAGCCACACATCAGATTGATAATTAATAGTTAAAGCATGAAACAACACCATATCAATAACACACATAACACCAAGATTTTTGACGTGAAAACCTCGATTAAGGGAAAAACCATGGTGGGAACCTACCCACAATGAGATAATACATTTTTAGGAGTAAGTGAAATATAATTACAATGGGGAATACACATGCATTTAGGCACACTACCTAGAGCTCACTAATCAATTCACAAACCCAGAAGGGCTACAACCTTTAGGGAAGGCTGATTGCCTTACATGAAGACTCACTATCTTACAAAAGCATTCAGATTACATCTAGATAATCATGAACTAAAATAATAGAATCTCAACATGCCTAAGTAAAGTTTTGATTAAGCTCACTGTCTGATCTTCTCTACTACACAATTATTCACACAACTTTGCACAGCTTCACTGCTACTAGATGATTAATACATTATTTGATCATAGCATGCCACATACAATGATTATTACATTCATTTATACATGTCACCAACCTATATCTCAAGGTTGACTCGCCACACGCTACATAGTATGAAAATATAATCACACACTACAATAATGCATGCAGACCAAAATAATGTAAACTAAGACCTAACAACCACTGCAAATATGAAACACCTCTAAGAATTATGCCTCGATCATCCACAATACACTACAACATCATGAATGTCGCATAACATGAAGAACATCATCACATCAAGAAAATATTTGTCAACGTGCTCACCGATGAATGCAGACCATCAATATGCACAACACAAGATCTAGAAACATCCGCAAGCAACGTGAATCACATTGCAACAACTTGCATTACTAGGATCATCATCATCATCTCTCTATTAGATCACAAGAACACTCACAAACCTGACTATTCATGAACCACTTGAACTGATGAAACAAATCAATGTCCAAAACACATCTCATACATCTGCAAATAAAGATATTACAATTTTGGAGCAATACACATGGACTTACCAAAACCTGTCAATACAGAACAATTGAAATACCAACCACAATACCAGACCTCATAACTCGATCAAATCTTCATGCAGACCTCTAAAAATTTCACTAAATAAACTAGAGATACTTATCACAAAACCCATTAATCCACATCAGCTCGTCTGCAACACACATGATAAACCAAATTACTCAATGTGATTGCAACACTGAAACACACAGAGAAATATGTTGACATCAATGACAACACATCACTCTATCTAGCAATCTCCAACATTCCACTATCAAAATACTAGGAAAAATTATTGGGACTAAAATGGTAGGTTGCCCTAGTTCTCTTCTTTTTGCTATTGTAAAAGATGAACTTGTTCCTCATCATCTATTATGTCAAAATCTTTGATTACAGCTCCTGAATCAATTTCTAGTGCACACACGCATGCACATGAGCGCGCGCACACACACACACACACACACACACACACACACAGATGGGGGGTTGTGGGTAAGGGTTTGCCTTAGGTCAAACCTTGATTTAGGAATCAACTTTGAAATTGAAATAATAATTGAAATGGAAATGAAATTGAATTGCAACAAGATGCTTTTCTTCATGTCTTAATGGAAGTTTTATCACAGATACCATCTTGAATGCTTGAACTTGACTAAATCTCTTCTTCAATGCTTGATGAAAGCTTGATTTATTGATCACTTGAATTGAATTTTCTAGAGAGAGATCATAGGCTTCGTCCAACTTAAGCTTTGTAGACTTCAAATGAGAGGAGTAGGTCTCCTTTTATAATTAAACTTCCAAAATTATTTAATTTTTGGAGCAAGTCGACACAAGACCTAAATTCTCACCCATTTGGTGTGACTGTAGTTGTGACCAAATTTAGGTCAATATTAGGAGGACCAAGGTAGTGTGGTGCTCTATTCTTGAGCTAGGACCATGGTACCCTAGCGCCCTGATCCTGGAAATTAGGACTTAGATTTGGGCAAGAGACAAAAGGGGAGTTGAAAATGCAAGTTTCTAGAAGATGTGAGTAGAATCAAAGAAGACATAAAGCATTGAAAGATATAATGACAAGGTGGGGTCTAGGTGAAGATGAAATTGTATGCAGATAAAATTTATGATACTACACTTACAACGAAAATCTAATGGGCTATACCTATCAACTAGATTTTGTTGTCTTGTGGACCTTCTCAAAGGTGGAGTAAGAGGTTCTTCCTCATGTTATTCATTATTTTAAACTTCTTTGCTTGAATTTTCCTTTATCAACCCAAGATCTAGAGGCTAAATTAATAGCACCAAATAGAGAAAATATGGCAAGAATAAATTGTAATCATATCAAGATCCAAAATACCCAACAAAGTACAATGTACATGAGCCTGCTTATCAAGGCAAGACTATAGGGAAATGAAAGCACACAATCATGATGTGTGGCCCAATGAGGTAAAAAGGTAGGTAGGGGTAGATAGGATAAATAATTAAATATTCCACTAAAGGTGGATCACCCACCTAAGGTGATAACAAGATAACACCACAAAAGTTGGAATTTCTCCTAAAACCATCTTCCCTAGATGTGTGATTGCCTAAGTGTATCATATCCAAACTAAAATTAATTTATTATCCTAAGTCAACTTAAGTAAAGTATAAATATATGAGACATAAATTACACCAACACCCCCCCTAAAGTGCAACTTAGGGGAATGTAGACTCAAGCTAACAATGCAAGATGGGTCCCAAATACTAGGCCATGTTAGGTACCCATGTACAAATACAATGCAAACTCTCACAAATGAAGAAAGAGAGAAAAACCCAATGGGAAAAAACTCTCCTCAAAAAGAAAGAATATACAAAAGAAATCTCAAAGAAGAATGGGAAGGATAAAACCCCATGTGAGGAAAAAGTCCCCCCCATAAGAGAGAAGAAGAGATACCAAGTAGCCCCCCTTTAATATAGAATGTGCACCAATGGTAGAAGCTCGAAAGTGAATCAAGAAGTTTCTCCATGATCATGAAACAACGTTCATACCCTTAGGAAGAAACAAAACCAAAGGTGTATCCATGAAGTCTCTACACTCCTAAAAGGAAGATGTAGGAAGAAAAATTAAGATGCATGGAGTCTCTGAAAGTTGCTCAAGTGTCCCCATGTCAATGTTAAAAGTTACCCCTTCTAAATCAAGTGTACTAGTCCACACTATAGAAAAGGACAACCCAAGATTTAGTGAAGATGAATGTAGAACATGATTGAAAGACTCAAATGTCTCCTCTAAAGATAAAGAAACCTCCTCAAAATGTTGTATATAAGGAACCACAATCACATCAAACTCAAAAGAATAATCATGTAGCCAATGAACACGAGGGTCAGAGTGCTCCCTCACAACAACTAAAGAAGGATCATCTTCATCAAAGAGAATATGAATATCATCAATGATGTCTCCCAAATCTACAATGTACGACTCCACAAACAAAGCTACAATGTCTATCAAGTAGTCATCTAAATCAAATGTATTTGGAAGATAAGGTATATCTTGTTGCTGAATCATAAGAAGCCAAAACTATAGCAACATAAGAATCATTAGGTGCAATAGTAGATGTGATATCAACATGATGAGATGAAATCCAAGGCTCAAGAAATAGATCACATGTGAGAACACCCAAGTTCAAGTAGCCAAAGTTATCTTCAATATTGGAATCCACACAATAAGTGTGATCATCATCTGAAGAATCAAACTCGTCAATAGGAAAAAAAGTCTAAAAAGGAGTATAACAAATATGCATGATCCACCACCCCAATAGAAATGATAGCGTTACCCTCCAAGTCTCTGATGATAATTGAATCAGGTGTGAACTCCGCGGTCTTCCTTGTTGCACCATGAGTGATTTGATAGATGGAAAGAAGATTATTTGTCAAGTGAGGTACACACAACACACCATTGAAGGTGTCATCCCCAATAGCAATAGATCCTTTCCCAATCACATTCATATATGTATGATTGTTAATGAAAATTGGGGACATGTTGCAAGGCTCAAATGAAGAGAACATAGACTACAAAGATGCCATATGATGAGAAGCTCTTGAATCTAGAAGCCATCTCCCTGAATAATGACTTGTTGAGCACAAAGAGATTGTCCTTTACTTGTCCCACAATTGTGATTCTTTTCCTTATCAAATTCTACTTGTTTAAAAGAAGGCGAAGTAGACATTCTAGAAGGCAAACTAATTCTATTTTTCTCAAGAAGATGCTTCAATTTATCAATACCCTTCTTGTAACAATGATGTTCATCATGTCCTAACTTCTTGCAATATGCACAAGTCAGGTTCTCCTTATATGAATTTCCCTTCTTGGAAGAAGCTAAAAAATTAACCATTTACTGAAAGTAGAATTTCTACTCACAATCTCTACAAACTGATAACATAAATACAAAGTAAACAAAAAATTATGCACTTTAAAAAAAAATGGCACCTAAAAAGGAGTCCACATGGGCTTGAATGAAGCCTTTGAAGTTGCAAGCAACAGGGATTACTTAGCTACAATAGTGAAAATCTACAGTTTATAAAAAAATCCATGCATCAAAATAGAAAGCTACCTGCACCACTGTGAATATCACAAAATTCTAACCCAAATAATTTAAAAAAAATTGGACTAAAAAAAGAGATCTTTAGCCCAAGATATCGCCATTTGAAAATCACCTATCTATTTGAAAATGCAAATGGAGAGGGGGACAAAATTCTCTTACATGTGCTAACATCAACATAATATATTCTCTAATCTGAGCATATATTGATGCTAATAAAATTATATTTTCTATTTCAAAAGGTTTGTTTGAAAACTTAAAAAAAGTGGGGTGGGGGCCACGTGGGGCCACCTCAACCACACACCTTACAAAGGGCAATCTGCAAATGTCATTCATAGGTAATATTTTTTAGAACTAATCACTACAAAAGGAAATAAATCCTAGTTAAGAGATGATATGATTTGCTTTAAAAAAGAACAAGCCCCTGACCAAACTATTGATAGTAAAAAATTTAAAACAATGATTAAGCCTCTTGCACTCCAAATACAATGTTGGTTCAAGTATATGCATGCACCAACAAATGGAACCTGCAACATTCAATGTGTGCACCGAGCACTGAGAAAAGTAGAACTGCCAACAAGATGTGATCAGTCATATGGCAACACAAATGAGCTCCCAAACTAATGTAATGACATGGTGCCAATGCAAGGAAATTAGATTTGATGGAGGAATTGTGCATATGGTAGTCAAGGAATATAAAGGCTGATACAAGAATGTGCAAGCTCTCCATGAAATATGAATAGGTGTTCAATAAACCAAAGCTGCCACCAACTATCGCTATTAAAGGTTGTGATGAAATCTGATCACTACTATAGCACTAATCAAGATCAGATCTTTAATTTGATGAAATGTCAATGATCATGAGCTCCCACGAAATGCCAGTTAGTTCATTACTACACCCAGGCCTAGAATTTGAAGACAACCAGTCATAAAAGATGAGCTAACTGTAACTATGATCTCCTAGCTCAAGCAAGGCAAATGACCACCAACACCAAAATACCAATCAGTTCACAAATGAGGTTGAGCCTGCAACCAAATAGAACCTGGCAAAAAATTCCTTGGAACTGCCAATTCAAAACAACTATCAATGATGTCAAGCGAAATCAGGTAGCCTAACTTGCAAATGAGATTTGGCTTGATGGGGCATATGGGTCGATAAGAGAGTCAATCTCGTAACTCAAATGCCAATGATGAGCTTGTCAAAGATGTGATCCATGAAGGAGTGGAATTAGTCAGTCTAAGACTAAAGAAAGCTTTCATTGGTCAATTCAATGGCCAGAGAATAAGAACTATGTAACCAATATAAGAGAACAACCCAATACTAGTGAGGATGCGGCAAATGAAATGCTTGCAAAACCCAATCTATCCAAAAACTACTACATGAATTTGTCAAATACAAATCATACTTGCCAAAGCTAATACAAGCATAGAGCTTCCCGTTTTGATATTTCCTTGATCCTTTTTTCTCTCCTGGGGTGGCTGGGGCTATACCTCGTTGATCATCATGGTTCTAAATTTTTTGATGCCCCATCAGCCGGGCGGTTTTGCTGAGTTGTTTTTGGTTATATAGCCTGTATCTATTTTCTTACTACTAGTATACTTTTCTATAACTAGATGTTGAGGGGCTGAGACATGCCTCCCCTCTATGATCTATTGTAAACTCTGTTCTTCCTCGATTTTAATATTAAAAAAAAGTACAAGAATAGGTATTAAAGCCAAGCAATGCAAGGTAGGCTATACAAACTGAGATCTCATAGAAAACAATCCCTATAGCTAAGATCTAACATTAAATGGGCTTGACAAACAATATAGTGTGTCCAAAATATTTGCCCAAAAATAATTATGTTTTGCCCAGATTTGACAAAAGAAGTGGAAAAAATAATATATGCAAAAACAAAATTTCTACAATCTGCTCCTTGAGAGGGGCCAAATGGCCCTCCGATAATTTTTTTTTTCTACAAAAATAATTTTACCCGTATATAGATGTATTTGTAGTAAAAATTCATGGACACAACCTCCTGGATGCAATGGTAGAGTTTGATTTGTCTTATGAATCTCTAGAAATACTTTGCACCACAAATATTTCAAGATATCACCCTTTGCATGCATCAAGATCTCTCAAATTACTATCAATGGCACCCTAGTGGCTCTGATACCATGTAAGAATTTGCCTTTATCAACCCAAGATCTAGAGGCCAAATGAATATCACATAAAAGAGAAATAATGTAACAAGAATAAACTGTATTCTTATCAAGATGCAAAATACCCAACAAAGTACAATGTACATGAGCCTTCTTATAAAGGCAAGACTATAGGGAAACGAGAGCGCACAGCCATGACATGTGGCCCAATGAGATACAAGGGTAGGTAGGTATAGGTAGGAGAAATAATAGAATATTCCACTAGATTTCGATCATCCACCGAATGTGGAATGTAATAACAAGATAACACCACAAAAGGTGGAATTTCTCCTACAACCATCTTCCCTAGATGTGTGATTCCTTAAGTGTTTCATATCAAAACTACAATGAATGCATTATCCTAAGTCAACTTAAGTAAAGTGTAATTACATGAGACATAAATTACAACAACATTCTTCAATCAGAATTGAATCTTCAAAACTTTCACTTGAGATATCTTCTTCTTGTTTATCTCTCTATTCTTCCATATGTGCATCTTCTTGCTTAGTTTCAAAATTTATGATTTTTTACTTTTCCTTTGTTTGTTCTTCACTCGAGTTAGCTCTAAATTCTTTGAAAATGACATCTCTAGAAAAGATTATTTTATGAGTTAGAGGATTCCAAAGCTTATAACCTTTTACATTCTCACCATATCCTACAAAGATGCATTTCTCAGCTTTTTGATCCAATTTAGATCACCTCTCTTGAGGCACATGCACAAAAGCCTCACAACCAAATACCCTTAAATGTGAAATTGAAGGCATTTTACCCTACCACATCTCATAAGGTATTTTATAAACAAGAATTTTACAGGGAGATCTATTAATTAAATAACAAGTAGTACAAACAACTTATGCCCAAGTTTTTTTATCAAGCTTAGCCCTACTTAAGATGCTCCTAGCACTTTCCATTAACGTATGGTTCATTCTTTTGGCTACACCACTTTTTGGGGGATTGTAAGGTGTAGTATTTTGCATAACAATCCCTGTATGTTTATAAAATTCATCAAATTCCATAGAGAAATATTCACCCCCATTATTAGATCTCAATTCTTTTATCTTACAATGTGATTGTTTTTCAACCAATGCATTAAATTCCTTAAACTAAGTGAAAACTTCAAAATTTGAATGCATAAAATAAATCCAATTATATATTAAGACATAATTAATGAATGAAACATAATTCCAAGATCTATTCAAGGATTCAACATCCACTAGGCCACATACATTCGAATGAACAATCTATAAAAGTCTCTTATCTTTATTAACTCCTTTAGGAAATGAAGATCTATTTTGTTTATCAAAAACACAGTGCTCATAGAAACTACTCTTGCTAGTTACATGATAAATAGAAATCCCCTCAACTAGTATCTTGTCTAGGATGGTCTTAAGACCTTTTTCACCAATGTGGCCTAATCTATGGTGTTATAGCATACATGTATATTTAGTCCTAGTTACAAAATTTGAATTACAAAATGTAGATGCATGTAGCTTAAACAAAGTCCCTATTTGAGATCCTTTAGCCACTACCAAACTTCCCCTTACCAGCTGATGCAGGAGCATCCTCGGTTCATGGAAATCTTGCATCAACCAAAAATATTTTCCTTTTGTTTTGCTTTTTGTTTAAAGTTTCAACATTTCTTTTGGTGTGTACTGATTTTGGCTCATCCGATCTTGTGTAGTTGGATTATACTTGAAGACTTTATCATATTTCTTAATTCCAGACTGCATCGCATTTGGATCATTTTCTGGAAAGTTATCACTATCGGTTTCCATGACAGTTTCTTGTTAGCGGTTTCCTGAACCTATTTTGGTGATCTACCATAACTCCTTCCAAAGCTTGCGGATCCTTGGGCATTGATTTTGATGTTCCTTGGTGTGTGGCTGACTTTTTCCCATGATCTACACTTCATCCTTTGGATTTTTTGAAGGAATCTCTTGACGGAGGCCAACCTTGTTGGTTTTACATGTTAGGTCTTATTCTTCGGGGTTTGATCCTTTTTTGGGCCGATTGGATTCCCTCAGATCATATAGATAATTGTAAGTGTGCATTAGAATGTACCCAAGGTTAAAGATAGAACATAGAAGATAGATTTATAGTTTTGAGGTTTCAATTATGACCTATTCTATATTTTGAGCACGTTTTAGCAAGCCCGTGAGTTGGTTTTCTGTAACCCTATTGTTTATGGTTGGTTGTAATCAATTTTTATGTTATAATTCAATCTATGCTACATTTCCTCCATCATCTCCTCATGTTTTAGTTGGGTTTACTATTGCTGACCGATTCGAACTGATCTCCTTGAGGTTACTCCTTACCGGTGACTACATCAAGTGGTATCAGAGCGATTTTTTGTTCCGATTGTCTTGAGAATTTTGTGTTAGGGTGGCAGATTGTGGATCTGATCTGCAACTGTAGAGGACTGGCGAAAGATGGCACAAAGAGGAACTAGGAATGGTGGAGCATGTGGGAATGCAAACCCCGCTATGATAGAGATGTCACGAGGGATAGAAGCTCAGTTGAAAGTTGTGGAGACAACATAAAGAAGAGGCCAACATATTGAATAGGTAAGCGAAGATGAAGGAGATGAAGCCCCAATAGAACAAGTAAACCCATCAATAGTTGATCGAAATGAAGAAAGGTTTTTGAGGGTTTTGAGTAGGGATAATAGTAAACCATATTTTACCCCACTGGAATATGATGGAAAGTTGGATTCTGATAAATTGATGGATTGGATCTCAAAGATGGAAAAGTATTTTGATTTTAAGAACACCGCAGATGAAAGGAAGGTGAAATATGTTTGTACCCGATTGAAGGTCATGCATCTCTTTGGTGGGAGAATTTGCAAGTTGATAGACAAAGGAGAGGTAAAGAGAAGATTAAGACATGGGATCAAATGGTTTCTAAGTTGAAATCAAATTTTATACTAGTTGATTATCAAGTGAATCTATTTTGAAAGTCATAAAATCTGAAACAAAAAAAATCTAGGGTGAAGGAATACATCGAAGCATTTTACAAGTTGAATATCATATCCACATGTTGATGATGAAGTTGAACAAGTTGCAAGATATTTGAATGGATTGCGGATGTCTATACAAGATGAACATAGTTTGATCAAATTAGAGAGTGTTGAAGAGGCTTACTAGTATGCATTGAAAGCAGAAGAGAAGTTAAATAAAAGACATGAGCAAAGGCAGAGAGGCAGCGGTGGAAGGTTTACAAAAGGAAGATTTCAAGGAGGAACAAAATATATCAGAGGTAGAGGTACCGATATAGATTAAAAAAAGGACAAGGAAGTAAGAAAAGAAGGTAATTGTGCATTTGAGTGTAAGAAGACAGACAAGAGAACATTTAGGTAAGCAAAGAAGGTAATTGTGCATTCAAGTGTAAGAAGACAAGACAAGAAAACATTTAGGGGAACCTTCTTTAAGTGTGGAGAAGGATATTGTGCATTCAAGTGTAAGAAGACAAAAAATACCATAAGAGTAGTAGTGGTGGAAGAAAACCTCACTGGATCAGCTAACAAACTGGAAGATGGAGAACTGTTGATGATGAGGAGAGTTTTGTGCCACACTAGAGAAGGTGAAGAGCCCTTGTAGAGGAGGAATTTCTTCAAGACTAGATGTAAGGTATCCGGTAAGTGCTGGAAAGTTGTTATTGATAGTGGTAGTTCAGGTAATCTTGTTTCGTAAGAGATGGTGAATAAGTTAAACTTGTAAATATTGAAGCACCCTAAGCCTTATCAGATAGCATGGATTCAGAATGAACATAAGTTGTTGGTAAGTGAGCAATGTTTGGTAAAATTGAAAATTGGAAATTATCATGATAAAGTTTTGTATGATATTATGCATATAGATATTTGTCACCTTTTGTTGGGTGGACCTTAGTAGTTTGATAGACAGGCAGTACATGATGGGAGAAAGAATATATACACCATTGTGGCAAATGGGATGGAGAAAACCTTGTTACCTTTGGAGGAGCGTTTGAAGAGTGAGGTTTGTACGAATGCTAGGATATATTTGGTGGATGGAATGTGACATGAGAATGTATGTTTTTCCTTGGTTCCTAGGAAGACTAAGAGACTGGAATCAAAAGAAGAACAACCAGAGGAGATAAAAGATTTGCTCACAGAATATGAAGACATCATTTTAGATAATGTACTTAATGAATTACCACCGACCCGGAGCTAGTTTTCCTAACAAAGTTGCACACCAGTTGACAACAATAAAGAATGAGGAGTTAAATAGACAAGTACAGGAGTCGTTAAAGAAAGGTTAGATTAGAGAAAGTTTGAGCCCTTGTGTAGTACCAGTAGTGTTAGCACCTAAGAAGAATGGAGAGTGGAGAATGTGTACCGATTCAAGAGCAATAAACAATATCACAGTGAAGTACTGGTTTCCTTTACCTAGGATGGATGTCATAATGGACTGTTTGAGTTGAGAAAAGTACTTTACCAATATAGATTTGAAGAGTGGATATCATCAGATCAAAATCAGAGAAGGAGCTGACTAGAAGACAACATTCAACACAAATGAAGGATTGTATGAATGGTTGGTGATGCCTTTTGGGTTAACTAATGCACCGAGTACTTTCATGAGGCTAATGAATGAGGTATTGAAGAAATTCTTGGGTAAGTTTTTTATTGTGTACTTGGATGATATTTTGATTTTTAGTAAGACAAAAGAGGAGCATTTGTTGCATTTGAGACAAGTTTTGTAGAGGTTGAGAGAAGATAAGTTGTTGATAAATCTTAAGAAGTGTACTTTCATGAAGGAAGAGTTAGTCTATTTGGGATTTGTGATATCTATTAATGGATTGAAGATGGACCCTAAGAAAAAAGCAATTGTTGAGTGGCCTACATCAAAAAGCATTGGAGAGGTAAGATCATTCCATGGATTGGCTAGTTTTTACTGGAAGTTCATCAAAAATTTCAGTTCAATTTGTTACCCAATGACTGGGGCCATGAGAGGAGATAAGAATGAATTCAGGTGGACCACTCGAGCAAACAAAATTTTTGAGTTACTGAAGAAGAAAGTGACTGAGCGGTCTGTGTTGGCTTTATCAGATTATAATAAAGTATTTCAAGTTGATTGTGATGCAAGTGGAACAACAATAGGAGAAATCTCAAGTCAAGAAGGGAGAGCACTAGCTTATTTCAGTGAGAAGTTGAATGATCATAGGAGAAGATATTAGTATATGATCAGGAATTATATGCCATAGTTCAAGCCTTGAATAAGTGAAGATATTACTTGTTGCCTAAGGAGTTTGTGTTGTCTACAAATCATCAAGCCTTGCAGTATTTGAACAATCAGAATAAATTGAATCAGAGACATGTGAGATTGGTAGAATTTTTGTAGAGTTACACCTTTGTGTTGAAGCATAGAAGTGGTAAATATAACAAAGTTGTTGATGCATTGAGTAGGAGAAGAAATTTCCTGATAGAGATGTGAGTGATAGTATTAGGATTTGAAGAGCTGAAGACCTTGTATGATGATGACCCAGATTTTGGAGAACCTTGGAAAGCATGAAGAGAACCAGTTATGGAAGATAGGAGTAAGCGGTTGCATTATTTCATTCAGGATGAGATATTGTTTAGAGGAGTTCAATTGTGCATATCTAAGAGCTCTATGAGGGAGAATTTGATTAAGGAGAAACATAGTGGAGGATTAGCGAGATACTTTGGTGTTGACAAAATAATAGCATTGGTGAGTGAGCAATACTTTTGGCCCTAGATTCATAAGGATGTTAAGAAATATGTGCAAAGTTGTAGAATTTGTCAAGTTGCAAAAGGGAGAAGTCAGAATGTGGGATTATATAAACCTTTGATAGTACCGGTAAGACCTTGGGAGGATATAAGAATGGATTTCATACTAGGATTACCTAACACACAGAGAGGGAATGATTCAATATTTGTGGTGGTGGATAGATTCTCTAAGATGGCTCATTTCATACCTTGTAGGAAGACGTCAGATGCAGTGCATGTAGCAGACCTAGTTTTCAAAGAAGTAGTGAGATTGCATGGATTACCTAAGAGCATAGTTTCAGATAGAGATACTAAATTTGTTGGCTATTTTTGGAGAACACTTTGGAAGAAGATGAAGAGAGATTTCAAGTTAAGTTCTACTTTTCACCCACAGACTGATGGAAAAATAGAAGCAGTTAACTAGAGCTTGGGAAATTTTTTGAGATGTTTGGTGGTTGATAAAACCAAAAGTTGGGATTTGACTCTTGCACAAGCAGAGTTTGCCTACAATAATTCAGTGAATAGGAGTACCAAAAAAAATACCTTTTGAGATAGTTATTGAATTGCATCCTAGATGTATATCAAAATTAAGGGATATCAACATTGAAGACCAGAGAAGTTCATAAGAAGAAGACTTTGAAGATCACATCGCAACCTTACATATTTAGGTTAAGCAACATTTGGAAGATATGAACAAGTATAAGGAGAAGGCGGATGAGAAAAGGGGACATAAAGAATTTGAAGTTGGTGATGAAGTGATGGTGCATTTGAGAAAAGAAAGATTCCCGGTTGGAACCTATAATAAGTTGCAGATGAAGAAGTTTGGACCCTATAGGATCTTGAGGAAATTTAGTTCCAGAAATGCATATGAAGTAGAGTTACCAGATGACTTGAACATATCACCTATATTCAATACTGTAGACCTTCATGAGTATCATGAACCAAAATTTAGTGAAGACAATATAGAAGACTTAGAGAAACAATTGCCCTAGAAGGAACCAGATCAGATTGAGGATATTTTAGACAATAGAATTGGGCATAGTACCCGGAGTAGTCAGTATCAAGAGTACCCGGTGAAGTGGAAGGGTAGACCAGTTGAAGATTCATCTTGGATTTCACAGGCAGAGGTAGACAACCTTCATTTTCCTTAGACCCCAGCAAAGTGAGAGACTCACTTTTTCAATAACCCTAGATGTTTGATGTAGGACCATCTCCGATTCATGGCAATCTTGCATCAACCAAAAATATTTTCCTTTTTTAGATTTAATTAAAAAGGGAGAAAGGGGAATTAATTAAATAAAGTGATTTATTTAATTAAAGGTTATGAAAGGCTTATGTGAACTTAATTAGATAAATTGAGTAATTTATTTAATTAAATAGATGATGTGAAGAACTTAATTAAATAGAATTTAATTAAATAGAGGAATGAGGTTAAAATGAATATTAAATATTCACTTAGGAAAGTGGACAAGAAAAACTTCTCCTTTATCATATCCTTTATACTCCAAAAACCACTCCTTGTCAGGAGTCATATGGTAGGAAGCACTTGACTCAACAAGCCAAGCATTATTACTAATAGAGCTAGTTGAATTACTTAAAGCATTGGAATCATCATCATCTAAGGACTTATTTGTGGAATCTTTAGGTACTCTTTTTATTGTTTCTATACTCCTTCACATATCCTCTTTTACCACAACTCACTTCACTCTTTTCTTTCTGGAGGTCTTAGAATGTCCTTTTGAATTATCCTTTTTTTTTAATCCCCTTTAGGCCCATTTTCCTTAGGCCTTGCTCGAACATGAAACACAAAAGATGGTATAAATTGGAGCTTGAGTTTATAACTCATCTCACTATTTAGATTTACAATAAAGATCTCCATATTTTCCTTTTCATGCATGTCTCGAGGATATCTTGAAACCATGTGCCTCCAACATTGAAGAAACACCATGAATGTCTCATTGTTCTTTTGTTTGGTTTTACATACATCCAACATGGTGATTGTGTGTTAAATATTATAGGAGTATTGTGTGATAAATTTGTTTACCAACTCATCAAATGATTTGATGGGAGATGTAAGTTTAGACAACCACTCCATTGTTTTCCCTCCCAAACTTCATGGTAATAGTCTCATCAAGTAAGTGTCATCATGAGAAAACTCTAGGCTTATGGTAAAAAATTCCCGAACATGATCACGGGGATCACTTTTACCATCTAACTTGTCAAACTTTGGTATACCTGAATTTGGAGGAAAAGGTACCATGTTTAATCTCTTGTCAAAGGGATAAGGACAGATCTCATCCAAGGAGTATCACACTGTGGTCCCTTATTGCATGTCCTACATTTGCCTTTGCAACATTTGGATTTGTTGTGTAAGAACGACCATGGGTGCATTTGTATGTCGAGGGAGATCTTCCTCTCTTTCATTGAGATTATCATGAGTTTAGGCATGGTTGTGTTCGGGGGTGTTGTTTTGTTCATGTATGATTTCTGAGTCATGTGTTTCTTCTTCTCTTTGTTAGTCTTGGTAGGCGTAATTTCTAGACCTTGTTCTAAAAATTTGTTTGTCTACATTCCTTAAGTTTTAGGTATTGAAACCTTGAGGAAGTCTAACTCCTTTGCTAGTTAGCATGAGCATATATTTTTCCTTGTCTGCTTCAATAAGTCTTTCCATGAGCCTTTGGAATGATGGGTTTTCTTGACACTCTTGGAGAAGTTCCTCGGTGATCTTTGTATCTCCCAGATTAGCATCCTCATTAAAAGGGCTGGATAATCTACGACCCATACTTGATTCTGGTTGTGATTCACCTTGCTTGTTTCTCTAAGAGTGAGTGACAATGGGCATTTAGTAAATCTCTACCATGATGAAATCTTTGTTTTCTATGGGAGTTCTGGGTGGTGTTGTTAGTTCAGGTGGATAGAATATGTTCCTCAATAAAACATTCATGTTACAAAGGGGGTTTCTTCTTCTTCCTCTCTCTCAGGGGTTGGTGGTTCAGGTTGAGCTTCGTTATAAGTGATACAGATTTGTGGGAACAAAATGGGTTTGATTCTTCCTCCATGATTTAAGTGTTGGTTGAATGTTTCTTTCTGAATATAAGCTCTACTTCTCAAAGGTTCTTTGTCAAACTCGTTTGTTTTTCCTTGAATATACAATCGCATGTGGTGCATAAATGCGTGATGTGATTTAAAGAGTTGACGATTGACATGGAGAAAGTTATTCATTCTCGCAAGTGCTTTGGAACTAGGTTGTCTCTTTTTCAACTTAGTTTTGTGATGAAGACTTGTTCTTCTCAAAATATGAGGAGTGGTCATACACGAACGATCAATGGTTTTTGTTGATGTGGGATTGTGATACTTTGTTTGAAAACTCAAGATTACTTTATCAAGTAGAGGTTTATTTAGATTTGCCTCTACGATAAAGTGTGTCAAATGAGATGGATAAAGTCTCCTGATATGGAAACTTGATTTGACAACTTGACGATTAAACTTGGTATGTTGTTTGTGATAGGATCCGTTAGATGGTGGAACTTTGATCAATGTGATGGTACTGCCTGATTTTGGTTGGATGAAGTCTTATCTCGAGCTAGTTTTAGATTCAAAAAATTTGTTCTAAGGATGCTTATTTGATTTTGGAATTATTTTCTGTGATAATCAGTTTTGAATTTTGACTGGTTTTGACAAAAGACCAAAAAGGGTACTCACAACTGGTGATAAATTTTTCCCGAAATGCCTAGTTTTGCTCTCTGTTTTTCTTGATTTTGAAAAGGCGCTAAGATAGAGACTGATATGATAAAAAATGGTCTAGATGTGCCACAAAATTTTCTCTATGTACTAAGCTACCCCTTCTACATGCTGACTGAGATTTGTTTGAAACTATTTTGATTGGAAAGGTTATAAGCTAATATGTCCCTAGAAAGCGCTAGTGTTTGATCCTAAAGCGCTAAGATATGCCTCTTACGTGCTAAGTTGGTATCGCAAAGCACCATTAAAAGTTTACTTAGTTTGAAACTAGTTTTGCACTAATTTGAAGGTTGAGAGCGCTATATCTTGGTTCAGATGCACTACAGAATGGTTAATACGTGCTAGGAAGTTTCTCCTATGTGCCAAGCTGCCCTGATTTCTTTGTTTCTATCGTTTTACGATTTTTAACACTTGTGCTTTTGATGGATTATTTTTTGAAAAATAAATTGCAAACACGACACACAAATGAGATAACAAATTTTTCCTATGCTAGATAAATAGTATATGTTCTGTGAGGATGTTTTCAAATCCCCGATGTTTTCACAGGTTTATGTTGGCATTTTCATGAAGATTGCATTGATGATATGTTATGTTATCATTGATGTCAATTAAAATGGTAATGATATTGTTGGTAGTGTTGTAATATTGTTACTGTAACTGGTAGAAAGAATTTGTGGAGTGAACCGGTAACTGGTGTAAACCTTATCTATTGTTTTTGATAAACCCTAACCGATTGAGTTTGGTAAATTGGTTATATTGGTTTATGATCTGATGATGAGTGGTAATGATTATGACATGTATGATTATTGTATGAAGACAATTCCAAGAGATCTTGGCGAGTTGTTGTAACGGTTTTTGTCTAGGGAATGAGAAAATGTATTGCATCTAATGAAAAGTGTGTGATGAGTTACTAAGTTCGATGAAGCGGTGATCAAGGAGCAATCAAGGTTTTGTTTATTAATGTGCAAAGATTGCTATGTAATCCAACGGTCATACTTAAATCGATTTGTTTGTAATCTCTATAAAAATTAGGTTTTGTTGTGTTACCGACCTGATTGATTTGTATTTAAGGTCGATGAACTTGTTTAGTTTAATGAGTTGGAAAAGAGATAGACACAATTTAGTTGATTGTGTAGTTGTCGATTCAAATGATGTATCTGTAGTTTGAGTAAAGGTAGATAGGAGCATGAAATGGATCTGGTCAAGCAAGTGTAGTGCTATTCAGACATATTAACAAACTCCTATTGTTTTCTAACAATTATAGCAAAATTGAAATCCCCTAATCGGGTAAGCTCTAACAAGCTTGGTGCTATTTAAATCCTCTAACAAGGTGGTCCATTAGATTGGATTTTCAAATCCTCTACCGAGGTTACTCCTTACAAGGTATTGCTTCTAACAAGGCATTTGTAGTCAATCCCTTAACCGGTGATTCCTAATAGGACTTTTTGTAAAGCTTTAACAGGCTAGGCTCCTAATAGGGCGAACTTCAGAAGAGTTCAGATAGTTATCTTGTGAGTCTCATCTCACCATGGTTTTTACCTATTTTGGTTTCCATGTCAAAAATATTTGTGTCAAGTGGTGAATGTTTTTGTGGTTATGTTTTCATGGTTGATTTACTTAACTACTTTACTATTTTGATAAGTCATGATAATTGAAAGTATTGAGATATGAAGAAGTTTTTTACTGTTAATTTTTTGTAACAGTCAACCGATTTATCCTATGTGTTTTTATCTTGATAGAGCTATTATTCTAAGTTTACTTTGAGAGATTGATTTTTGAGATTGGTGAAGTTTGTATCAATTTTTCTATCTATTGATTCACCCCCCCTCTCAGTTGTTGACCAGATACTTATTATTTCATCATACCATCAATTGGTATCAGAGCATATTAAGTCCTCTAAGGTCTAAGCTTAACAACTTGAGGTAAATATCTGCAGATCATGATGAAGAAGGAAGGTTCAAAGTTTAATAGAGAGAACAACAGGATATGGAGTGACAGAATGAAAATTTATATCAAGAGTTTGGGAAGCGAGTATTGGGAACATGTCGATACTAATTATGTTGCACCTATTGGGATGTTGACTGATGAACAAAACAAAGAGAAACAAGAAAATCATCAAGCATTGGAGGCTATTATCAGTTCTTTGTTTGATGTAGAGTATATCGATGTTCATGGTCTTGAAACTACATATGAGGTATGTAAAAAACTTGAAGAGATTTATAGTAGTGATAAACATGTTAAGATTGCTAAAGAAGAGAGTCTAAGAGGAAATTTTGATGACATGCAAATGGCTGAAGGTGAGACTATCCAACAGTATGGTCAAAGGATAAAAGAGATAGTCAGTGAAATTAAGAGTGCAAGAGGTAAAGTGAAAGATTCCACAGTGATTAGTAAGGTACTGATAACCCTGCTACCGGTCTACGCTATCCGAGTTGCATCTATTCAGGAGTTGAAGTCCATTGACAAAAATAAGGTAACTCTTGACTCCATCATTAGCAAGCTTATTGCTTTTGAATTAAATGGTTATGATGGTAGTGTATAGAAATCCGAGTCTGCATTTAGAGCTTTTGCTTCTAACCCATCTACGAGGAAAAGTAGAGATGTCAGTCATAATTATGAATCCAGACCCATTAGAGAAGTTGATGATGAAGACAGTCTAGTTGAGCTTGAAGCATTGTTGGCCAAGCGGTTGCCTAGAGGTATAGGTAAATATAGAGGCAAATTACCTTTGAAATGTTTTGCATGAATTAAGATTGGACACATTATTGCTAACTGTCCTAATGGTGATAATGAGCACAAACGAGAGAAATTCAAGAAGTACAAGGGTAAAGGCAAAAGAGATTGTCTTATTGTTGTTGATGGTGGTATCACTGATGAGGAATCTGATGTTGATGCTAATGAAGACATTGTGTTTGTAGCCATTAAAGAATAGATGTCAGACCAGAAGGCATTAGTATCCAGGATGGATAACTCTGATGATTGGATCATTGATAGTGGTTGTTCACATCACATGATTGGTGATCGGAGAAAATTTCTTTCTCTGAAGGAATTTGATGGTAGAGTTGTAAGATTTGGTAATGACTCACCCTGCATGGTTAAAGGTAAGGGAACTATTTCTCTTAATGGAAAGAGTAGTGAAGATGATGTCTACTGAGTTGAAGGTTTAAAGCACAATCTTCTAAGTGTGGCACAACTCAATGAAAAAGGATACCGATTGGAGTTTAAAAATAGTATGTGCAAAATCTATGACAACAAAGGTGAACTGATTGCGACTAGGAAGCAAACAAAAGGCAACTTGTTTCACCTTAATCCTAAAGTCAACAATTGTTTAATTGAAAAGATAGATGATAGTTGGCTTTGGCACATGAGATTTTGTCATATAAAATTTGATAACATTGTTAAAGTGAGTAAGTCCAAGACATTGAGAGGTTTTCCTTAGTTAGACAAATTGGTTAATGCTCTATATAAAGAATGTCAGTTGGGAAAGATGACATCCTCAACTTTCAAGAGAAAATCCTTTTCAGTGGAAGATTTGTTAGATTTGATTCATACAGATCTTTGTGGACCAATAAGAACCAAAAGTATTCAAGGTGACAGATATTTTATGATCTTCATTTATGATTGCTCAAGAATGATGTGGGTCACATTCTTGAAGGATAAGATTGAAGCTTTTGGTAATTTCAATGCATTTAGGGCCTTAGCTGAGAAAGAGAGCGGTGAGAAGATAAAGTGTTTGAGGACAGATCAAGGCAATGAATTTACTTCTCAGGAATTCACTAGGTATTGTGAAGAAAATGTTATCAAACGATAGCTTTCTGCACCAAGGACACCACAACAAAATGGTATCGCAAAGAGAAACAATCGGTTAGTTGTTGAAGCTACTAGGACGATGTTGGTACAAGGAGGTGTAGCAAAAACTTTATGGAGAGAAGCTGTCAGTACAACTGTCTACACTATGAACCAAATTCTAGTAAAGAGAGATAAGGACAAGAGTCCTTATAGATATTGGTATGGTAGATCACCCGATGTTAGTAATTTCAGAATATTTGGAAGAAAATGTTTTATAAAGAGAGGTGATTGTATTAGAAAATTTGAGGCTAAAAGTGATGAAGGTATATTTCTTGGCTATTCCACCAAGGGTAAGGCCTACAAGTGTTTTAACAATTGGACACAAAGAATTATTGAGAGTGTTGATGTTCGAGTGGATGAAAATGCTAAAGTCTCAAAGGAAACCAGTTCAGAGAAAAAGAATGAATATCCTTGCATTTTGTTTTTGGAACCAAAAAATGTGAAATCTGAAACTGACAAAGCAAATATTGATGTACCAATTCAACTGGAACAGATAAATTCAGAAGAAGATGACGATAATGAAGAAGGTGAACCTGAAGATAATGATCATGTTATTCCAAGATATCTGAGACTCAATCACAATCCTAAACAATTTATTGGGGTTAAGGATGTTGGAGTACTAACCAGAAGAAGAATCAGAGAGAATTCTTGCATGATCTCCACTATTGAACCAAGAACTGATAAGGAAACATTTGGTGATGATCATTGGGTTAAAGCTATGGAGGAGGAACTAGATCAAATTAAGAAGAACAACACATGGACCCTAGTACCCCGACCGGTAAATAAAAATGTGATAGGTACTAAGTGGGTTTTGAGGAACAAGTTGAATTAAGATGGTGTTGTAGTTCGCAACAAAGCTAGGTTGGTTTGAAAATGTTATGCACAAGAGGAAGGAGAAGACTATGGTGATACTTTTGCACCAGTGGCAAGACTGGAAGGTGTTAGAACTTTACTTGCATTTTCAGTACACAAGAAATTCAAGGTATACCAGATGGATGTTAAATCAAAATTTTTGAATGGGATACTAGAAGAAGAAGTATACATTGAGCAGCCAGACGGTGATAATAATATTTATCTCAAATCTAAAGGAGATAATATACTAGTTAGCAAAGTATTTGTTGATGATATCATATTTGGAGGTAATGATGACATGAGCAATAGTTTTGCAGATGAATGAAAAATGAGTTTAAAATGTCTCTAGTGGGAGAAATAAAAAATTTCATAGGCTTGCAAATACAACAAATGAAGAATTGTATTTTTGTCACATAGTCTAAGTATGTGAAAAAGGTCTTGAAGACATTTGTCATGAGTGACTATAAACTAGTTGGGACAGCTATGGTTACAAGTTGTAAGTTGTCTAAGGAAGATGAGTCCAAATCCGTTGATGAGAAGGAATACAGGTCAATGATTGGTAAATTGCACTATGTTGTTCACACCAAACCGGACATAGCTCATGTAGTTGGCATAGTCGCTAGATTCTAGAAGAATCCTAAGGAAACACATCTGATAGCAACCAAAAGAATTTTTAGATATTTGAAAGGTAGTGTTGATTATGGGTTATGGTATCCATATGGAGGAAATTTTGACTTGAAGGTGTACACAGATGCAGATTGGGCAGGAAATGTTGGTGACCGGAAAAGCAGAACTAGTGGAGAATTTTTTCTTGGAGGAAGACTTGTTTCATAGAGTAGTAAGAAGTAGAGTTGTACTTCACAATCTACTGTTGAAGCTAAGTATGTTGCAGCTTATATGAATTGTACACAGGCTATATGGATGAGGCACATTTTGGAAGGTTTCAAGATGAAGATTTCAAAACCTATAAAGATTTTATGTGATAATACAAGTGCCATAAATATTTCCAAGAACCCTATTTTGCATGTAGGAACCAAGCATATTGAATTGAAGTATCATTTCTTGAGAGAAAAAGTACAGAGTAAAGATGTGATCTTAGAGCATGTTTCTACCAAGGAACAACTTGCAAATATTTTTACTAAACCTCTACCTAAGACTACTTTTGAGTATCTTAGAAGTCAGTTAGGGGTTGTCCATCTTCACGAAGTCAGTTAAGTATGATGTAGATTACATCTGTCCTAGAGCTACTTGGAAAATTTTATAGAAGGATTGGTGTAGAAGTGGATTTATTCCACAGGGGGGGCATCAAGTTGCAGAATGTTGATGATGCACAATGAAATTTGACATTACATGTTTTACTTTCAATTTGGCTTGTTGTCAAAGGGGGAGAAGAATTATGTGATTATGGGAAGGAGAACCAATGACAAGTTGAAGACATGGAGAGCATCGTGAATACTTGGTAATGTAAACCAAGATTCCTATTCACAATCATGCAGAAATCAATGGTATTGATATTTGTATTGCCATCAATGCCAAAGGGGGAGGTTGTTGATATTTGCATGAAGTTTGCATTAATGAAATGTTATGTTGTCATTCATGTCAATTAAATCGGTAATAATAATGTTGATAGTGTTGTAATATTGTTACTATAACCGGTAGCAAGAATTTGTGGAGTGAATTGGTAACCGGTGTAAGCCTTATCTATTGTTGTAACCGGTAAACCCTACATGTTGTTTTTGATAAACCCTAACTGATTAAGTTTGGTAAATTGGTTATATTGGTTTATGATATGATGATGAGAATTAATGATTATGACCCGTATGATTATTGTATGAAGACAATTCCAAGAGATTTTGGTGAGTTGTTGTAATGGTTTTTGTCTAGGGAATGAGCAAATGTATTGCATCTAATGCAAAGCGTGTGATGAGTTACTAAGTTCGATGAACCGGTGATCAAGGAGCGATCAAGGTTTTCTTTATTGATGTGCAAAGATTGCTATGTAATCCAATGATCATACTTGAACCGATTTGTTTGTAATCTCTATGAGAATTAGGTTTTTGTTGTGTTACCGACCTGATTGATTTGTATTTAAGGTCAATGAAGTTGTTTACTTTAATGAGTTGGCAAAGAGATAGACACATTTTAGTTGAGTGTGTAGTTGTTGATCCAGATGATGTATCTACAGTTTAAGTAAAGGCAGATAGGAGTATGAAATGGATCTGATCAAGCAAGTGTAGTGCTATTCAGATAGATCAACAAACTCCTGTTGTTTTCTAACAATTATAGCAAAATTGAAATCCCCTAATGGGGTAAGCTCTAACAAGCTTGGTGCTATTCAAATCCTCTAACAAGGTGGTCCATTAGATTGGATTTTCAAGTCCTCTACCGAGGTCACTCCTTATAGGGTATTGCTTCTAACAAGGCATTTGTAGTCAATCCCTTAATCGAGTGATTCCTAACAGGATCAGTTCTTAATAGGACTTTTTGTAAAGCTTTAACATGTTAGGCTCCTAATAGGGTGAACTTTAGAAGAGTTTAGATATTTATCTTGTGAGTCTCATCTCACCATGGTTTTTACCTATTTTGGTTTCCACGTCAAAAATATTTGTGTCAAGTGGTGAATGTTTTTGTGGTTATGTTTTCATGGTTGATTTACTTAACTACTTAACTATTTTGATAAGTTGTGATAACCAGAAGTATTGAGATATGAAGAAGTTGTTTATTGTTAATTTGTTGTAACAGTCAACTGATTTATCCTATGAGTTTTTATCTTGACAGAGTTATTATTCTAAGTTTACTTTGAGAGATTGATTATTGAGATTGGTAAAGTTTGTATCAATTCTTCTATCTACTAATTCACCCCCCCTCCCTCTCAGTAGTTGATCGGATACTTTGTCTTTCATCATACGATCAGTTTAGATAACAAGTAAGACAAATCAAATACTCTTTATTCAAGGGTCATCAACAATATCATCGTCCACTAGTCTCGATACTCTGTTAGCTCAAACAGTCATGTCACCCGCTAGGGGGCACCCATTTTTTTGCCTTTTGCTAGAAATTAACTCAAAGTCAATTGCTTCACAATTGAGTAGCTATCTTGGGAGATAAATGTTGAGTGATCATGGGGGAGGATTCTTCCCTAACCTTACACTATGATATTGAAGATGTTTGGATGCTGACTCGACTCAAAGTTTCTAGTGATAAGGTTTTTAATCAGGCTTCCATTCGGTCTTCAGTGATAAACTCCCTCGGGAGGCTTCCCAAACTTTAGAACAAAGGCTTTATGTATCTTAATTATAGTAGGGGAAGGCTAATCACTGAGCAAAACCATTGAAGGGGACTTTCACCAACCTCCACTTTTGATTATAGTGGGTTAGAACACTTGGCGATAAAGTCGTTTCCCACTTAGGTCGTTCCCCTCTCATCGACCATTAATGGCACTCTAAGAGAAACTTGGGAGGACATGTCTGCTAAAGGATTTAACTGCTTGAAATAAAGAAAGCATAAGAGTGGTTTGGTTTTTTGATCACCCAGTTAAGAGGAGAGCATATACCTTCCACTTTCAAGACAAGGCACACAAGTGTTCTTTTTAACCCTTTAAAGCAATGATTTGCTAACTTCGACGTGGAGATGTTGCTCCAAAAATCATGGTGGTCTTTTTAACCTTTCATAGCAATGATTTTCTATTTAAAAAAATGAAATCCTCATCAATAAAAGAAATTGTGATGTTTGGTCAACAAAAGGAAAATCGTGAACAACTCCTTTGCTTTGCACAAAATAATAAGTGAGGTTCTTTTACTTTTGCAAAAAATCAAAATGAATCCTTTTAGGCACCAAAGGAAGGTGAAGTTCTTTTTACCTTTTCTAACTAAAAAGTAAATTTGTTTTTCTTTTTAAACCCAAACGAAGTGTTTTCCTAACTTGCAAGACAGAAAAAATTTGCTTTGTTGTTCTTTTTACCCATGCAATAAGGAAAAGATGAAGTTTTATTTTAAACACCAAAAGAAAGCATGAAGTTAATTTTAAGAATCCCAAAGAAAGCATGAGGTTCACTTTAAGCTTTTGCAAAAAAGGAAGATGAGTTCTTTTTACTAACTTTGAAAGAGAGCAAAGAAAAACTTAAACTAACTCTTGTTGCTTCTGCACAAAAGGGTTAGAACTTGCACAAAATCAGTTAGCAAAAATAATCAAATCCTGAGGGTGGGCTTCACAAGCCTAAAATTTTCCTTCTTTGGTTACAGTTCTGCCTTTTCCTTTTTCAGAGCTATGTGCTAGAGTGTTGCACAGATGCGCTATAGAAAAGTGTAGATGCACTATAGAATGACTTCTATGTGCTATGCTGGTTACCATATGCGCTACTCTATTAGCTGAATGTGTTATGATGATACCGAATAAAGCCAGAATATTAGGCGCTAACAGAAAGTCTAAATGCGCTAGAGAAGAGGTTTAATGCGCTAAATAGTATACCAAAAGTGCTAACTAAAGGCTTCTACGCACTAAAGAAAGGTCCCAATGCGCTAAACCATCCTTTCCACATGCTTGCAACATTGCTTCTGTATCAAAAACAATGTGATTAATGGGGTTATGCCCCACGGTGGGTGCTAGAAATGTGTGCAGGAAATATGGGTGACAGAAACATAAAAGTTTGATTCCAAAGTCTCCACACACCAATGGGACTCTTGGTGTAAGTTATGGGAGCTATATTGAATAGCTCAACTTCCCAAGGGGTGTTCCATTGTTCTATATCTCACAAGATCCCTCAAGTCAATGCCTTTTCTCTCAGATCACTAAGCAAAGTGACTTAGGAATGACAACTCCAAGAATGAGTGATGTTTGATTAATTTAGCATGAATGCATTCCTAGATATGTATGATACTGAATCTATGATGATTTAAACTTGTATGAATATGATGTTATGATAAAGATTAGTAATCCTATCCTAACAATATATACTAGTCTAACATGGATATGCTATGATATTTAAAATTACTTCTAAAATGCTATTAAGATGATTTTTATCAAAGAGAGGCTAAATGCTTAGTAAAATGACTATAAATTATATGCATAAAACTTGGATCTATGAAAATGAGAGAATGAGAGCTCTATTTATAGGAAAAATAGGGCAATGGATGGTCAAGATTGGATAATCTTAACAAGGGCCAGGATTGAAAGTTATCAATTCATATTCACAATTCTCACCAATGAAAAGGTGACAATTGTGAACAAGAGGTTGCTTAAGCAGAGATGAAAGAAGCATTAAATGCTTGAGAAGACACGAAGGTTACCTTAGAAGGTAAGGGTTAAGGTTAGGTTAGGGTTATCCATTGGATAAAGCTCAAAGGATAAACTCTTGTGCAAGGGTTAAAGGGATAAACAAGGTTAAATCCATGAATGCTTGATGAGACCCTTGGGTTAGATGAGGGTTGAGCTAGAGAGAAAGTCTCTAATCATGCAAGAAGGTTGAGTTAACCATTAATGGCTATGAAGACTTTGAGGGTTAACTTGTTGAGGACATAAAGCCTTTAATGGTTATTAAAGACTTTGAGGGTTTGAGAAGTGACTTCCCTTTGCTTAGGGATGTGACAATATTTAGGAGATGGATTAGGCTAAATTGGAAGTGATTAGAAGAATCTAGAAGGGGTTAAAGGAGGCAAGTGGGAGATGTAGGATTTTGGAAGTGGATGGAGGGGAATTTTAATTAAAATAAATTACTTTAATTCAATCAAATAGATGCAACTTGCATAAATACAAGTGGGGGATTTAAATAAATAAATTAGATTTATTTATTTGCAAGGATCAATTTAATTAAAAAGGGAGAAAGGGGAATTAATTAAATAAAGTGATTTATTTAATTAAAGGTTATGAAAGGCTTCGGTGAACTTAATTAAATAAATTGAGTAATTTATTTAATTAAATAGATGAATGTGAAGAATTTAATTAAATAGAGGAATGAGGTTAAAATGAATATTAAATATTCACTTAGTAAAGTGGTCAGATTTATACGTCCACATTTTGCCCCTCTTTGAAGTGGCATGTGTGCACATGTTGATTCAAAGAAAATTTGTCGGATATGCTATCAAAATTTGATCGAAATTATGTTGTGTGTCGATATGTCAATATGATGCCCCAAATTTGATGAATGATATTGATGATGCCCCCTAGGGAGATGAATAAAGGATTTTGAAAAATTTGTTGATTTGATGAGCATTTTTTATTTAATTGCATTTTGAATATTTTTATTGTGTTGAATGCAGTTTAATTGATTCATCTCCCAAAAATGATGTTGATATGGTTAAAACTGAGAAAAATGAGGAAAATACATGCCCCACTTACTAACCTCGTTGACTTTTACCCTATAAAAAGGTAAAAAGTGATTTTTTTTTTATCATTTGCACATTTGTCTCCTTGTGATTGTGACACTTGAGCTCTGACAAAAATGTTGGTTCCCTATAATTCACACCGATTCAAGTGCGTTCGACGATACCGGAGGCTTGCTGCGTATGGCCCACCTGTAAGTGATCTAAAACTTTCCACGTTTTTAAGTGATTTTGCCTATTTTGATCACGTTTTTCATTTTTTTTGTTGAAAATTTGTCATTTTAGCCCGTAGGGGTTTTGTTATAGTGCATACGATAGGAAAGATAGTGCATAGGGTTAACCTAGCTAGGTTAGCATTTAAGTTGCATTCTATAGTGCGTCAGTAGGTTAGGGTAGCACGTCTAGTAAATTAGCACATAGGGTAGGCGGGTTAGCGC
Source organism: Cryptomeria japonica (assembly GCF_030272615.1). Classification (NCBI taxonomy): domain Eukaryota; kingdom Viridiplantae; phylum Streptophyta; class Pinopsida; order Cupressales; family Cupressaceae; genus Cryptomeria; species Cryptomeria japonica. Next base: position 690,883,339 of record NC_081405.1, on the reverse strand, counting down.
TCACAGGGAAAAGGATAGTGCATAGGGTAGATTAGCGTGTAGGGTAGATTAGCATGTAGGGTAGATTAGTGTGTAGGGTAGATTAGCGCTTTGGGTTAGCAGGGTAGCGCATAGGTGAGACCACATAGCGCATAGAAAGTTTTTAGCAAGTAGAGTAAAGTTTCTAGCGCATTGGTGAAAAAAGAGCGCATAAGTAGCAGCTTAGCATGTTGGAGGTTTGTTTTGGCACGTAGGGTGCAAAACAAGTGAAGAAGGCTTAGGATAATGCATCGAGGGTCAAATAGATTAGGTAGATGGCTAAGGGGTTGGATAGGTACCTGCTGAGTGTTTCAAGATGGGTCATGAGCCAATGTTTTGCCTGCTATGATAATGTCTGATTTTTGGAGTCTGTTGAAATTTGTTGTCGATATGGAGTGCCAAGCTAATTGATTGCTTGAATGAGGATCCTGATTTTGTTTTGATGTGGATCTATGTTTTTTGCCTTGCGATATGAATTTGATGTCCGATAAGAGTTCCAATTATTGATGTCCGATATGATGCCTGATTGGATGCTTGCGTTATGGATCTTTGATTGTTGATATGATGCTTGCATTATGGGTCTTTGATTTTTGATATGACGCTTGTGTTATGGATCTTTGATTCATATCTCGATATGATGCTTTGATTTTTTATATGGGTCTTGGATTGATTTCTCAATATGGTGCTATGATTTTTGATATGGGTCTTTGATTAATTTCTCGATATGAATCTGATTTTCTATATGGGTCTTGGATTGATTTCTTGATATGAGTCTAATTTTTGATATGGGTCTTGGATTGATTTCTCGATATGGTGCTTTGATTTTCGATATGGGTCTTTGATTTATTTCTCAATATGGTGCTTTGATTTTTGATATGGGTCTTTGATTGATTTCTCGATATGGTGCTTTGATTTTTGATATGGGTCTTTGATTTTTGATGTGGGTCTTGATTTGATGCTTTGTTGTTTTAAGTTAATTTTGTTTTGATTGGATATATTGGATAGATGTGAGTGTTGGCAATATTGCATTATAATAGACAATGAAAGATTGTTGGCATTTCATAAGGATATTGAGAAGGTTGTTGATGATTATGGATATAACTGATTAAAGATGTTTTACGATCTTGATATTATTATTTTGTTATTGATGTCAAGAAATTGATTTTCTAATTCAATATGATATTGCCATATCTTGAGAAGTATGATATGAAGATTATAAAGATGTCGGTAAAAGACACAGGAAAGAATATGATGAATAAGGTATTCAATGGGCAACTACTACCGAGTCAGACAATGATGAGATCATGATGTTTAGATTGTTTTTATATCATACAGATGTTGTAAATGTAAAGGTTAATACTATACTATGTTATCAAGCAAAGAACCTAGTCAGTAAACCCTAAGGAACCTAGTCCATAAACCCTAAGGTTATCGCTATCGGTTAATAAAGGCGGAATGTCTACCGAGTGAAGTTTAGTATTCACCAAGTTGTTACCGAGTTGTAACTGAGCTATAACAGAATGCATTAAATGTTTACATGTGGTATTTAATGAATGAAGATGATGAGCTGGAGCGGATTAAATGATTGGCAAGCCATGAATGAATTTTGTTAATGAATGTAAGGAAATGAAAAGTCGGCATGAAGATCTACAGCTCAGATTGAACTGCAATACCCTAGCACAAGTTCCAAGACTATTATGCAAGTTCCAAGGCGGGGTGAAACATTTTTAGATCGAAAGATGCATTGAACCTGGACAAGATTGAAGATCTAATGGCTATGATTGATCCTAAGAAATGTGATCAAGGAGATTAAGCGGTTACCTAATTGTTTATAAATAGGAAAGTGTTGATAAACAATGTATGTGGGCAAGTGTATGTACAGGGATGCTGCATAGTGATTACTGAGCATAGAAGCTTGAAGACCTGTTAGAATAACAGAGTATAGAAGCCCAACAGATAGACAAGATTAGTTCTATGTCTAGATTGTATTGAACAAATAGGAATCTGCTTTAGCATTTTAGATTTGAAGTTGCAGATAGATTTTATTACTGTTATTTTGTGAAATTGACACAAAATCTCTTAACCGAGTGGACTTAACAGTCTTATATGTAAACCCTCTAGCAAGGTGACATTATGATTGAGTGTTTAAAATCCTTTAACAAGGTCACCTCTAACAAAGTGAAGATCCTAATATATTTGAGGGAAATCCCTTAACCGGGTCACATCTAGCAATGTGTTTGTAATCTTTAACAGGATTTGCTTTTAACCGAGCATACTCTAGAAGAGTATATTTCTTAGTGGGTCTGAAATCCAACAGTGGTTTTTCCCTATTTGGGTTTCCACATTAAATCTAGTGTTATGAGGTTTATGATGTTCATATGCTTTTGAGTTTGCATGTTTAACAGTTTTGGTTATATTACTGAAATATATGTTACCGAGGTTGAATCTGATGTTTTCATGGAAGATTAAGTTTGTATGATTCACCCCCCCTCTCATCTTGTTGGCTATTGGATCTGTACTTATATTAAGTATCAGAGCTATCAATCGGTATCAGAGCTTTGGACTCTAGAAGGAAAGTTTAAAGGCACTTGAGTTAAAGATCCAGAGATGTATAAGAGGGATGCACTGAAGCTGAACAAGTCAAGTTTCTCTACATAGCAGAAAAGGATGAAGCTACATCTATCAGGAGTTGAAGAATATGTGGTATACTATCTAGAGAATGATTTTGTTACACCGAGCACCTATCCATTGACCATGGAAGAGATAAAGGTGAAGTAAGAACATATTCAAGCAATTATTGAAATAACATCTGCATTGATCAATTCAGAGTTTAATGATCTAGAAGGCTGCAATGATGCAAAGGCAATGTGGGATAAGCTCATATTAGTATATGGAGGAGATGAACATGTTCAAAGAGAAAAAGTAGACAGTCTAAGAGGACAACTTGATTCTATGAGGATGAATGAAGGTGAGAACATAACTCAGTACAGTACAAGACTAAAGGAGATCGTTAATCAAATCAAAGGAGCAGGTGGAACTATTGAAGAAAAGGATATAACAAGTAAGTTGTTGAGAACCCTTCTACTAGCTTATGCAATCTGAGTCTCTGCAATCAATGAATTGAGGTCTATACCTAATATGCCAGTTTCTTTGGATGCTAATAGGACAACTTCAATAGGTAATGTAATAGAACCAATTGCAGGAGAAGAAAATGCATCAAATAATTTCACAATCACATCTGTTTTGTCATAGATCACTTGATTCATTTGCAAAGTAAAGAGAAATTCTTCAGTAATAACATTAACCATGCAAGAAGGATCAATAAGCACTCCACGACAAGGTGTATTCTTGACTTTTGCAACTATGTATAAAGGACCATCAGGTGCCCTGATAGTTTCACTAGAATCAAATGTGATGGAAGGTTCTTTAGGGTTTTCTTGCTGCTCTATAAAGTTAATCACATTCGGAGTCATAGACACAAGACCATCAGATGAGAAAGAGGAATCATTAGCCTCAATCGCATTAGAGGTATGAGAAGGTAATGGATCAGTAAAAATCTTGAGATTTTGGTTAGGAGGAGCTACAGATGTGTTGCCTTTATCATTCACTCCCGAAACAGAGATAGTATTATTATCAATCAAATCTTGAATTTTACCCTTTAAAGCAAAACATTTTTCAGTATCATGCCCAGGTTGACGATGAAATTGACAAAAAGATTTGTTATCAAAATAGGGTGAATTAATCTTTGTAGGATCGATTTGCCTTATAGGAGGAAGAGTAAGCACATTTTGTTCCAATAACTTATTCATAATACTATGCAATGATTCATTCAAAGGAGTAAACTTTCTTTCTTTCTTGAAAAACTTAGAAATAGGAGGCACACCTGATGCTGCACTCACATTGTTGTTGATAATGTTTTCATTGAATTTGATGGACTCTCTGTTCGGTTTAAACTTCCCAAATGGTTGTTGACTACTATCACCCTTATCACTCAGAGCCATAGGATTTGCTTGTTCCATTTGACTCACAGTTAGTTGATAATTGTGAAGAGTTGCACACAACTATTGGAAAGAAGTAAACTCAGAAAACAGGAGTTTGTCTTGAATATCTTTTTGTAAATTAGAAATAAAGATTCTTTGAATATCATTGTCAGGCACTGGAAAAGAAATTTGAGCATACAAATGCTTATATCTACCAATGAAATCAGTCACTTTTTCTTTAACACCTTGTTTACAATGCATTAAATCAATCAAAGTAACTTGAGGACTTATATTGTTTTGAAATTTTTGAATGAAAGCATTTGCAAGTTGTTCGAAAGAAGTAATAGAATAAGAAGGAACGAGCAATACCATTGTAGGGCTTTATCTCTTAATGTCCTAGTAAACAATTTTGCAAACAACCTTTGGTCATAAGCAAAACCGGTACATATTGTTTGAAAAGTCTTAACATGTGTTAGAGGATCACCTTTACCATTATAAAGCTCCAAATGCGGTATTTCAACATGTTTAGGAGGGATAGCTCGGACAAAGTCAAGAGAAAGTGGGCTCGCAACATCAAATGTGGGCACACTAAACTTAGATTGATTCATAGAGGCAATTTGTTGCTGTAAAGAAGAGACAGTTTGTGCAAGATTGTTAATGGTCGCTTCAGTTGAAGAATTCATATTAGATGTGTTAGATTGTGATGGAGGTATTATGTTATTGAAAGAAGGTATTGATTGAGAGTAAGGTGGCGGGACACTATGATAGTTAGTCATAGGGGATGATTGGAAAAGAGGAACACTACAAGGAGGAATGGAATGGTTGAATGAATTGCCCCCTTGCATCATGTTCATTTGTGGAGATGTAATAGGAACACTCATTGAAGGAATGAATGAAGAAGTTGGATTAAATGAAGGCAAAGGGTTAATTGAAGAAGAAGGATTGCCCCCATGACTGGTGATCATAGGCAGAATGTCTTGTATAGAAGTAGCCATTATGTTTGATGTAAAGGTAGGTATGCTAGCAGTAGAATTTGTTAAAGGAACAGAATGATTGACTTGAGTGGGAGGTTGTGTATAACCTAAATTTTCAGCACAACTCTTCATAGGCATCACATTCGAATCCATAATGTGTGCAATACCATGCAAAATATCAATTCCATTCTTATCACTTTGAAGCATATGTTTGAGACCCTCAATTAAAGGAAGAGCTTGACTATCGGGGTATTCTTGAGACATCCATTGTCGAAAATTGTCAAATTGGTTATCCAATTTCAAAAGTTGTTCTACAGAAACCTCATGGAGAGCTTCTTCATCATTAGGAGGATTAGAGGAATTACCCATGTCCTCGTTAAAAAGGCCATTCAAATTAGGTTCCATCTCCTCGGTAATTAAACCTCGAAAAGACTTAATTCTAAGGCTTCGTCTAACGGGAATAGTGTAAGTAGGGCTTATTGTTGTAAAACTCATGCACTAGAGAGGGAGAGAAGATTTTGAATTTTAGAGGTAGCAAATTTCAGTAAAATCAGCCAATCTTCTAGATTTAAGCTGTTAAATGCAATCACGACAATCTCCCGAAATTTCAGAAAAAATGTAAGGGACTGTGGCGCTCGGAGTGCACACGGTCCTTGCAACTTTTTTTCAAAATTTTCAGGGATGAAAGTTATGATGATTTTAAAGCTAATCTGAAAAAATTGAGTGATTTTATGATCTGTAGATAGGCCAAATTAAAGTTACAATCTCAAAATTGAACCCTACCCAGATTGTTGGAAAATGCAAAATTTGAATTTTGAAAAAAAGAGGGAAACTGAAATTTTGAATTTTATGATTTTAGAGGGAATACCAAAAGCAATGCAAATTTTGAAATTTAAAAGTTGACTCAATTTCACGCAAAATTCAATTTTGAAAGCGGAAATCAAAGTTGTTGTAATTAAGCACTTAATTTCGAAAGTCACAAATTGCAAGAATTTGAATAAAGCACTGAAATTTCGAATGAATGCCAACACACTTTTCAGATTTAGGACAGTAAGAACACAATTTTGACACAAAATTTCAATTTCAACAATTTTTGAATGATTAGAAGCCTTAATCCAAGCAATCACTAGACCAACTTTGACTTTAATTTTGAAAGTGTTAGAATTGATAAAATCAGCCACAATTCTGGATTTTAGCAGAAAAATACAGTAAGATCTAGCTCCCGAAGTTTCAGAAAAAATGTCGAGGATGATGGTGCTCAGGGTGCACACGGTCCTCACAACTTTTTTCCAAATTTTCAAGGATGAAAGATATTGTGATTTTGTTGCGGAATCCAAAATTACAGCCGATTTGGAGATGTTTTGATCAGTGAAATTGTCGGTCAAAGGTTGAATCAAGAGGGTTTTAAAAATTAGGGTTTTGACAATTAACCACTTAATTTTCAGAATTAAAGCACAGATATGATTTGATAATTTGCAATAGAAGGGTAGATCTGAAACAAGCATTAACAATTAAATATTTCGCAAGCTCAATTACTAAAAAGAAATTTTAGGGTTTTTATGCAATTAACCTCTAAAATTTGCACAAGATCAAACATGGAAATGTAATTAAGGAATCCAATTTTCAGATCTAACCATGAATAATCAGAAAGGACGTTCACGTCAGGTTCATCAAAATGTAAAGCAGAAAATCGAACCCTAGTTGCTCTCCCCTCTCCAACTCCAAGGAGAGAGAAGGGAGGTCACTAGGATTGACGGTTTTCACTTAGGGGAGACTTTACATTCAAAAGAGGGGTTGAAACCCATAAGATCCAATCCCACACAAGGCAAGATTGGATTCTAAATGAGTTTCAAGGGTTACGACAGCAAGGCTACCCTCTTTTGTAAAGAATGTAGATAGAAAGATTAAGCTAGGAATGCATGAAAAGTGAGAAAGATTCGCTTATAAACAGAGATAGGGATATAGGATGAAGCTGCGGACCTGGAATTAGCAATAAAATGTCGAGATGATGTTGTCCTGCAAATTTGAGCGAAAGTTGATGGGATGATGGCGCCCGGAGTGCACACGGTCCTCCGAAAAATCCGCAAAACGAAGGGGGATCTGTTCGTCTCTGCACAAGGATTCTAGATCTTCAATTTCAACCACGTACCTGCAACCTACACACAGAAAAGTGAAGACGATTGGGGGGTTAGGGATTAGGGGTTTTCCCTTAGGTCAAACCCTGGTTTTGGAATTAACCAAGAAATGAGAAATGTTGTAAATGTAAATGATTCTAATGTAAAACAAGTACTAGTACCTTGTTGTAAGAATGTTTGTATTCTTACATGCGAAGGTGTAAATGTTGTTGTATGTTGTATGTTGTAAGTGATCTCCTCTTCAATGGTTGAATCCTTGTCTTGAATGCAACACTTAGCCTTGAATGGAGACTTAGAATGATCAATTGCTTGAAGGAATGCTTGAATGCTTGAATGCTTGAATATCGTTTCCGCGTCTTGGAGACATATGTCCTTCCTTTTTCCATCTACCAAAATGGGAGAGGAAAAGTAGTTTATATACTTGCCAATTAGGGTTGATAGACTGATTTTCCTGACCTTAGGCCGACCAGGAAAGGTTATTTTCCAATTTGCAAACATAAAGACCCGAGACCCAAAAGAGACCGGGCCCAAAAATAGGGCCAGGGACTAGGGCGCTGGGCGCCATGGTCCTGGGGGACCAGGGCACTGGGCGCCCTAGTCCTTAAGGACCAGGGCACTGGGCGCCATGGTCCCACCTCCAGGGACAGCGGGGTGCAAGGAGGATCAGGCCAAGGTGCTGGAAAAATGCAGTTTTTGATGTCATGAACAAGTTTCGGGGTCTCCATTCAGGTTCCATGTTGCATCGCCATCGTGAAGACCCAAATGCAGTCAAAATTGCAAGTGTCACAATTTTAGGATGCTACAGAGAGATTACTGAGATAACAAATAGAAAGATAATCATTAAAGAGGACACCGAGACTTCAGAAGAAGAGATAGAAAGACATGCTTAATAGCTGATGAGGAATCTAACAATGATAAATCAGATGAGATTGATACAGAGGGAGTAGTTTATATGGCTATCAAGGATGGATAAAATGAAGAGAGGTATGGAAAAAAAGCCCTAATATCTCTCATAAATACTAATGATTCTTGGATTATAGATAGTAGATGCTCACATCATATGACAGGAGATAAACACAAGTTTGTTATATTAGAAGATTATGATGGAGGCTATGTTAGATTTGTTAATGATGCACCATGTCCAGTGAAAGTTAAAGGATCTATAACACTTCTTGATAATGCAAGAAGCAATTATGTTTATTGGGTTGAAGGTTTGAAATATAATTTGTTGAGTGTAGCACAGCTAAACAACACAGGTTACTAAATAGAATTTCCGAAGGGAATTGTCAAAATTCATGACAAAAATGGAAAGTTAGCTGCTACCGGGACACAAACAAAAGGTAACACATTTCACCTTGACTCAACTCGGAATAAGTGTTTGCATTCAAAGATTGATGATAACTAGTTATGGCATAAAAGGTTTTGTCATGTGAATTTTGATAATTTGATCAAAATAAGCAAGAAGCACAGAGTAAGAGGTCTACCAAGTCTTGAAAAACCTGAGAATGCTATGTGCCGAGGATGCCAGATGGGTAAGATGACAAGATCAAGCTTTACAAGTAAGTCCTACACTTCTAAGGGAATTTTAGATCTAGTGCACACTGTTCTTTGTGGTCCTATGAAAGTTCAAATTTATTATGGTGATAAGTATTTCATATTATTTGTGGATGACTATTCAAGGATGATGTCAGTAATATTTTTAAAGGAAAAATCAGAAGCTTTTCAAATGTTTAAATGGTACAAGGTAAGAGTTGAAAATGAAATAGGAAGACAACTAAAATGTCTTCAATCAGATAGAGGAGGAGAGTTCACATTTGATGAGTTCAACTTATTTTGCAATGGTCATGGTATTAAAAGACAAGTCTCTGCACCGAGAACTCCACAACAGAATGGAATAGCTGAAAGAAGAACCAGATCTATTGTGGATTGTGCTAGAACAATGATGATTGAAAAGAAGGTGCCACAAACAATTTGGAGAGAAGCAATAAGCACATCAGTTTACACCTTGAACTGAGTTCAATTGAAGAAAGGTACTTTGAAGACACCATATGAAATCTAGTATGATAAGAAACCTAATGTAAGTTATTTTAAAATCTTTGGAAGAAGATGCTATGCTCATAAAGATGATAGAAATGGCAAGTTTGATCAGAAAAGTGAAGAAGGAATGTTTCTAGGTTATTCTTCTAGAAGCAAAGCATTTAAATGTCTGATCAAATCATCTAACAAAATAGTAGAAAGTGCAAATGTGCAAATTGATGAATTTGTAGAAAGAAATGAGGAAGGAAATTCCAAGGAACCAGAAGACTATGATGAATTTGTCTATGTTCAACTGAGAAGTCCTACCGAGAAGACTATTGAAGAAAATGAAGAGAATATCCAGTTACCAAGTGATGAAGAAGATCATAAAGAGCCTACCAAACCTGTATTAGCCAAGTATGTCAGAAGACATCATGCACCAAGTCAGATTATAGGAGATAAGGATGATCCAATGATGACAAGGAACAAACTGAGACAAAACACATGTTTGATATCTTAATTTGAACCAAGAATAGTGAAAGAGGCATTTAACAGTAAAGATTGGGTAAATGCTATGACAGAAGAGATTGATCAAATCAAGAAGAATGACACATGGACACTAATCCCAAGACCAAAGGACAAAAATGTAATCGATACAAAGTGGATTTTCAGAAACAAGCTAAATGAAAAAGGAGAGGTCATTCAAAACAAAGCAAGACTAGTTTGCAAAGGTTATGCTCAAGAAGAAAGAATTGATTATGGTGAAAGTTTTGCACCTATTGCTAGACTTGAAGGAGTAAGAACATTGTTGGCCTATGCTGCTTTGAAGAACTTCAAGGTATATCAAATAGATGTCAAATCTGCATTTTTGAATGGAATATTAGAAGAAGAAGTTTTCATTGAACAACCTAAAGGATTTGTTGAAGACAATAATAAAGATTAGGTATGTAAATTGAACAAAGCTTTATATGGTTTGAAACAAGCACCAAGAGCATGGTATGAAAGAGTGTACTCTTATTTGATTAAGATTGGTTTTATAAGGACAAGTGAGAACAACAACATGTACATGAAGAATGATGAAAATGGGATAATGATCTCAACCATATTTATTGATGATATTATATTTTGTGGAAATGACTCTTTATGCAAGAACTTTGGAAAAGAAATGAGCAAAGAATTTGAGATGTCATTAATTGGTGAGATAAAGTATTTTATAGGTTTATAGATACTGCAAATGAAAATTGAGATTTTCATTACTCAATCCAAGTACATAAAGGAAATCTTGAAGAAATTTGGAATGGATGATTCAAAACCAGTAAGTACTCCTATGACTACCAACTGTAAATTATCAAAGAATAATGAATCTGCATCTGTTGATGAGACACTCTACCGATCCATGATTGGAAAACTACAATATGTTGTTCACAACAAACCAGACATAGCACATGCAGTAGGTATAGTTGCAAGATTCTCTGCAGATCCTAAGGAAACACACATGATAGCAATCAAAAGAATTTTTAGATACTTGAAAGGCATAGAGGATTATGGCTTAGTATATCAGAAAGGAAATGACTTTGATTTAAAAGTTTATACTGATGCTGATTGGGCATGCAACATTGATGATAGGAAAAGCACAAGTGGAGGAGCTTTCTTTTTAGGAGAAAGACTAGTGAGTTGGCTTAGCAAGAAACAAGGATGTGTTTCACAGTCAACAACAGAAGCTGAATACATTGTTGCAACATTGAATTGTACCAACATTGCATGGATCAAACAACTATTGGAAAGTATAAATGAGAAAGTTACCGAGCTAGTAACTATATTCTGTGACAATACTAGTGCCATTAATATTTCAAAGAATCCTGTTATGCACTCTAAGACAAAGCACATATCTATCAAATATCATTATCTTAGAGAAGAAGCTCAAGAGAAGAAAGTGGTGTTGGAATATGTTAGCACAAAGGAGCAAATTGTAGACATCTTCACCAAACCACTACCAAAGGATAATTTTGAATATCTCAGAAGTAAGTTAGGAGTTCTACCCCTATCTTCTACTCACTAATCGAGTTCGGTGAAAGCATAAATCCGATGACTCTAATGAATATCTTTTGGGAGTTGATGCTGAGTTATACAGTTTAGGATGTTTTCTAAAGGTGTACATGAAATATTACATGGAACAAGAATTGAAGACAAATGCTCTGACCGAGACTCAATTGATACACAACAATAGGAAATAACTTCTTACAAAAAGAAATTATGTTTTAGTTTTCTTTTTAGCATTGTTGTCAAAGGGGGAGAAGACTACTATAAAGGGGAGAAGACTAATAAAGAGGAAGAAGACCTATCAGGGGAGAAGACTAAAGAAAACTGAGCAGACTATAGATTGGAAAGAAGACTGAAAACAAGAGAAGTCTAATGTATGGGGGAGAGCATTTCAGCATTTCAGAATCATAGCAATCTGAATCTTTTAAGGTCAAATCAATTGGTTTTGCCATCAATGCCAAAGGGGGAGATTGTTGGCAATATTGCATTATAACAGACAATGAATGATTGTTGGCATTTCAAAAGGATATTGAGAAGGTTGTTGATGATTATGGATATAACTGATTAAAGATGTTTTATTGTCTTGATATTATTATTTTGTCATTGATGTCAAGAAATTGATTTTCTAATTCAGTATGATGTTGCCATATCTTGAGAAGTATGATATGAAGATTATAAAGATATTGGTAAAAGACACAAGAAAGAATATGATGAATAAGGTATTCAATGGGCAACTAGTACCAAGTCAGAAAATGATGAGATCATGATGTTTAGATTGTTTTTACATCATACATATGTTGTAAATGTAAAGGTTAATACTATACTATGTTATCAAGCAAAGAACCTAGTCGGTAAACCCTAAGGAGCCTAGTCAGTAAACCCTAAGGTTATCATTATCGGTTAATAAAGGCGAAATGTCTACCAAGTGAAGTTTAGTATTCATCGAGTTGTTACCGAGTTGTAATCGAGCTATAACAAAATGCATTAAATGTTTACATGCGGTATTTAATGAATGAAGCTGATGAGCTGGAGCGGATTAAATGATTGGCAAGCCATGAATGAAGTTTGTTAGCGAATCTAAGGCAATGAAAAGTCAACATGAAGATCTACAGCTTAGATTGAACCGCAATACCCTAGCACAAGTTCCAAGACTATTATGCAAGTTCCAAGGCAAGGTAAAACATTTTCAGATTGAAAGATGCATTGAACCTGGACAAGATTGAAGATCTGATGGCTATGATTGATCATGAGAAATGTGATCAAGGAGATTAAGAAGTTACCTAATTGATTATAAATAGGAAAGCGTTGATAAACAATGTATGCGGGCAAGTGTATGCATAGGGATGCTACATAGTGATTACCGAGTACAGATGCTTGAAGACCTGTTAGAATAACAGAGTATAGAAGCCCAACAGATAGACAAGATTAGTTCTATGTCTAGATTGTATTAAACAAATAGGAATCTTCTTTAGCATTTTAGATGTGAAGTTGCAGATAGATTTTATTACTATTATTTTGTGAAAGTGACAGAAAATCTCTTAACCGAGTGGACTTAAAAAGCTTATATGTAAACCCTCTAGCAAGGTGACATTTTGATTGAGTGTTTAAAATCCTTTAACAAGGTCACTTCTAACAAAGTGAAGATCCCAACAAATCTAAGGGAAATCCCTTAACTGGGTCACATCTAGCAATGTGTTTGTAATCTTTAACAGGATTTGCTTTTAACCAAGCATACTCTAGAAGAGTATATTTCTTAGTGGGTTCGAAATCCCACAATGGTTTTTCCCTATTTGGATTTCCACGTTAAATTTGGTGTTATGAGGTTTATGATGTTCATATGCTTTTGAGTTTGCATGTTTAACAGTTTTGGTTATATTACTGAAATATATGTTACTGAGGTTGAATATGATGTTTTCATGGAAGATTAAGTTTGTATGATTCACCCCCCCCCTCTCATCTTGTTGGCTATTGGATCTGTACTTATATTAAGTATCAGAACTATCAGTGAGAACTAAATATAGACATTTGTTGTTTTGCAGGCACAGCTTGGTCTACTTCAGTCACGAGAGCGATTTTCATGACTGTGGTCATTGATTTTATGATTGTCATAGGCTGATAGGTATGTGATCGTGAGATACAGTTTATCTTCCTTACTAGACATGCCTCGATATATCATTAAATGGGGTGTGTTGATAGCTTTGTCAAAGAGGTGGCACAGTGACACGAACACCTTCCATTTGGCTACAAGCAAGATAACAGTCACACTAGAGGACTGTTATTGCATTTTGCGGATTCCTATCATGGGGGCCTTGCTTCCATATGAGCAAACTAAGGAGGGTGGGATAGAGGCTCTCTGTCGCATCTTCTAGGATGACTAGATCTGTGGATATGAGATCCCATGGTAGGAGTTTGTGGATCTTGATTATGCTTCGTTGCCCTCTGTACTAGCAAGTTTTATTGGTGGATTTGTGTGTCCCAACCGTTGGTTGAAGGGACTAGCTATGGGATGGGGATTGGTTTCAAAGGATATGGTGACATACAAATGCAAGTTTACATGGGGTTCTTGTATGTTATCCCACTTTTACAGGGAGCTTCACCAGGTGGTATATCTAGGATACAACAGTTTGTCTGCGGGGTGACATTATTACAAGTGTGGGCCTAGGAGCACATTTCTATGTCGAGACCACTTGTAGATAGGGATAAGCCAGTTGGTCAAGCATATGCTTATGGGTATACAGGTATAGTTGTCCAGTGTAAGTTTGGCAAACTAGAGCACTGGTAGAGAGTGTTAGATGATATCAATCCGGTCATTTGGAGACCGTATATAGATTGTGAGGTATGGGTTGAGGACGGGCTAGAGATGCCCTATGTGTATATGTCAAGATATTTGATCAGGCAGATGCCCTTTATCATTGAGCGATTTTTCCATAGCCAGGTTTAGCAGCAGTATGGGAGATAGTAGGGGATCCCATAGGGAGTGTGTTTATATGCTCGTCGAAGATAAGATGTGCTAGAGTGTGGACCCACTATGGATAGTGTAGCAGTGGTAGAGGGGTATATGACATTGGCAGGCTAGATCTGGGATTATGGAGCTGGGGTTGTTGATGTTGGGATGACAGAAGAGTTTGCAGGATACTTTGTGGCACATGTAGTGGCATAGATATCAAATCCAACACAGATGTTACCTACTTTTGCTGATGATGAGGATGAGCAACCAGAGAGGCAAGGGGGAGTTAGATAGAGAGATGAGGATGGAGAGGAGGTAGGAGATGGAGGTTGAGATTATGGAGGAGGTGGTGGTGGATTTGGTGTGAGCGATAGAGGAAGAGATGGAGGATGATAGGGAGATGGTGGGAGAGGTAGAGGAGATAAAGGATGAGGAGGTGATGGAGGGAGAGGAGGAGATAAAGGGAGAGGAGGAGATAGAGGAGGATGAGGAGATGGAGATAGAGGAGGAGGAGGAGATGGAGGGAGAGGAGGAGGACTGCTTCTTGGTGCTAGTGGGGTTGGTAGGGTAGGTGCAGTGTTAGCGATGATGAGTGGTATAGAGGATGTTAGGCGACTCACATAGAGGAGGAGATCTGATATTCTACCTCCACTAGCACCTCGGATAGGGATAGGTATGGGTGGGACCACGACACAAGTACCCATTCAGATTAGGGTACCCACCCATCAATAGGATTCACAGATTAGAGCCCTACAGGTTATAGTGTAGGAGTTACAAGCACAAGTACTAGCACAACAGCACCAGATTACATAGATTATGGCAGAGCGGGATATTGAGAAAGAGCACCATGGTCTGGAAGAGGATCTTGTTGAGAGATTGGAGAGAGTGATAGGTGGTGCCTTGATGCGGGATACACTAAGGGAGATACGATATACGGCCAAAGAGGTCGAGTACTATAGGCGTTTATATGAGGAGTTGGTCCCTAGAGAGCACAAAGGTCCTAGCTATGCAGCCTGTCGATCTATTCGTAGTTAGATGGGGACAGAGAGAAAAGGTGTTACAGGGCCTCCCCAATGTGATCCACCTAGTGGAGATCCAGGAGTTGGGACATCTGTTGTGAGACCATCAACCTCAGGAGATAGTCATACCTAAGAGACTTGTCTCAGTTGTATTTTGATCATTTTGTTGTATTTTGACAGACATGATATCCCTTGTACATTTCAACCATTTTTGAGATATATATATATATAGCATTGATTTCTCTGATCCACATGTGATGTGTTATGGATGATGATTTATGATATACATTGATATGATATTTCTATGATGATGATGTAATGCTTGGATAATAATGCTCTTGATTTTTTATTATGATGTGAATGTGATGGTGTATTGCATTGATTACTGTGATTTATGAGATGTATGATAATGATAATGATGTGAGACTAATGCAAGATGAAATGTGATTTTAGGATTATATGCAAGTGTTAAAATGATATTCCACTAAATGAAAGTTTTTAAAATGATATGCAACTAAATGCAAGTTTTAAGATGATATCCAACTAAATGATCACCTTCATTCTGTCGTTGTCATTCCTGTTTAGTCACTTGGTGATACTCTATTTGTGTTTGTCATCATTGAGCTTTTGATATGTTGGAAGTTTATACAAGCATAATGGTATACTTAAATCATAATGACCTGAGTGAAACGTACATGGATTTTGATATTGCAAGATGACACAACCATAGAGGTATAATTGAACCAAGATGACCTAAGTGTTGCTTGCGTAAAATAGACAAGAGTTAACCATTCATATGTGCAAAGTGGAAAATGTCTTCAATGACATGTTTCCAATCATGTCTCAAGACAAATTCGCACCATACAAATGATCACCTCACAGACAGAAAACAAAAAAAAATCAGACTCCCCCGTTGCCTTCTCTAGCTTGATGCATCTTCAAGAAACTTTAGGAGATCCAATGATTCAAAATTTTAAGATACAAAATAGTCAAAACTTTATGCTAGATGTAAACAAATTATAATTCATAAAATCATCCATCTTGTGTGTGTTAAAGTTATATTTGGATAATGGTCTTGTTTTCTAGCCTGATGAGAAGTTGTTGGCAGGGTTTCCTTAGCGTGTTGTGATCCTTGTTTGTTCACTATTTGGAATGCTTGAAGTGAGAGAAATGCTGCCCCTAGCCATTGATATCTATCGATGTGGATATACATGGTGATCACCAAGCCATGGTGGGATATGATGAACTGATCTTCAGATAATCAAGGACAGTGACTATGCTAAGTATGTCCGGGATAATGCTACGTGAAAAGTGTTGGGTGATGGCCATTATCTTTGACTTGGATGGTTCAAAAGATATGAGTACTGATAGATAGAGAAGCTAGGCTCTCACAAATAGTGCCTGTTGCCAGGTTTTCACTACTTGTTTTTATTGCACTTTTTTGTTTTGTTTTTTATTTTTTTCTATTTTTCACTTTTTTCGTGCATTTGACGACTCAAGTGTAGAATTTCTTTAGATGGATGTTGTTGGTTGGTTTGTTAAGCACATCTCCGTCTAAAGTTGTTAGTTCATAGGTGCCTGATCCGTAGGCTGATATGATGACATAGGGACCCAACCAGCTAGGTTCAAACTTCCACTTCTTTTCTTGATCCTACTGATTTCTAGGATTTTCTTTGAGTACATCACTGACTTAAAAAACCCTAGGGATGACTCTGTGGTTGTAGCTTCTGCACATGTGCTACTGGTATGCTTTGAGATGATCATAGGCATGTTGTCATTTTTCATTCAGAAGCTCTAGTTCATGCAATTTGTTTACCTGATATTCCTCATCTGTTATGAGGCCTTTCAAAGATATTCTAAGTGATGGAATTTCTACCTCAAGAGGTAGAATTGCTTCTAATCCGTACATGAAATAATATGGTGTAGCCCCTGTAGGTGTGTGAATGCTAGTCTCATATGCCCAGAGTGTTAGATTGAGTTGTACATGTCAATCCTTATCCACATCATTTACTATTTTCTTGAGGATTTTCAAGATTGTTTTATTTGATGCTTCTACTTGACCATTCCCCTATGGTTAGTAAGGTGTAGAGAAGTGATGTTGGATTTTGAATCTTTCACATAGCTCTCGTACATCTTGATTTTTGAAAGGACACCCATTGTCTGCGATAATGGAACTGGGAATGTCTTATCTACAAATTAGATAATTGAGAATAAATGAAGCAATTTGTTTTCCAATTACTGCTTCAATCCATTTTGTGAAATACTTTGTTGCAGTGATAATGAAGTTGTGTTCGTTGGAAGAGGAAGGATGGATTTTCCCTACTAAATCAAGTCCCCATTGACAGAAAGGCCAAGGTGTTATAAATGGCTATAGTTCATGTGTTGGTGCATGGATAAGATTGCCATGAATTTGGCACTTAGGACATTTCTTTGTAAATTGATAAGAGGCTTTCTCCATTGTTGGCTAGTAATATCCCATTCTCAGAAGTTTTTTAGCGAGAGTAGGACCACTTGAATGCACAGTACAAATACCCTCATGGATCTCATGTAAGGTAGAGTCGGATTCATTACAATCAAGGCAATGAAGAAGAGTACCATCTAGACCTTGACGATAAAGTGTGTCAGCAGTTAAGGTATAACGGGCGGCTTGTCAGATAAAGCTACATTTTTGGTTACGAGATAGGTCAAGTGGTAGGGTATTGGTCTTAATATATTCATAGATTGTTCTATATAGAGAGGAGTCTGAACCGGTTAAGGCATAGATGACATGGGATGCAAAATTGTCATAGGCTGGGGAAAACAGTTGCTCTACCAGGAACTCATAACGACTCTAGTGCTCTGGAATTTGTAGTAGTGAAGTGATAGTGGCCATTGCATCAGCCTCTTTGTTGTCCAACCTTGGTATTTGATCGAAGGTGATATGTACAAAGTACTATTTGAAATCATCCACCATTCTCTTACAAAGCATTAGTTTATCATCCTTTGTTTGATATTCATCATTGATTTGATTGATGACTAATTGAGAATCCCCATAGACTCTTAATTTCATGATTCTCCATTCCACTGCCATTTTGATTCCTGTTACTAGGGCTTCATACTCAGCGACGTTATTTGTGCATGGAACCATCAGTCTATAAGATAGTGGAATTGTGTGCCCTTTT
The DNA here is from genome assembly GCF_030272615.1 of Cryptomeria japonica. Lineage (NCBI taxonomy): Eukaryota > Viridiplantae > Streptophyta > Pinopsida > Cupressales > Cupressaceae > Cryptomeria > Cryptomeria japonica. The sequence continues at coordinate 690,865,049 of NC_081405.1, read as the reverse complement.
GGAGTGATGAACAAGATGCTGACACCTGATCCATGTTGGGTATAGGAACCGTTAAAGTACAAGATCCATTGCTTGGTTGTGATAGTAAGGACATCCTTGTCTGGAAATTCCATCTTCATTAGTTGTTTATCTAGTAATAGTTCTTTAGCTAGTTGATCTGCAATTACTTGTCCTTTGATAGCCTGACACTCTATGTATTGGATATCAAACTCACTGAGAATCATGACCCATTTAGCCAGTCAGCCTCTAAGAGCTTCTTTGCTGAGTAAATACTCGAGAGGATCATTTTTTGCTACTAGCTTGATTGTGTGAGCTAGCATGTAGTGGTGAAACTTTTGAGAAGCGAATACCAAACTTAAACAAGCCTTCTCAATGAATGTATAATTTATCTCATATTCGTTTAATGTTCTATTGACGTAATATATATCTCTTTCCTTGCCTTCTTGATCTTCTTGTGCTAGTAGGGCTCCTAATGATACTTTTGTTGTTGATATGTAGAGGATGAGTGGCTTCCCTGCTATTGGTGGTACCATAACTAGTGGATTCATTAGATATTGCTTGATTTGATAGAATGATTCCACACACTTGGCTTCCCATCTGAAAGGTATGTTCTTATGTAGCAGATGACTGAATGGTAGACTTTTATCTGCTAGTTGGGCTATGAATCGCCTAATAGACTATAGCCATCCTTGTAGAGATTTGAGTTGGCTAATGTTCCTGGGAGGTGGCATCTCCATGATGGCATGTACCTTCATTGAATCTACTTCAATGCCTTTTGCAAACACAATGTAGGCTAATAGTTTGCCTGATGTGACCTCGAAAACACACTTCTTAAAGTTTAGCCTAACTTGGAATTACTACAATCTTTCAAAGATTTTATGTAATTTGCCCAAATGTTCTGCTCAGGTGAATGACTTAGCCAGTAAATCATCCACATAGTCCTACATGAAGGTATGCATCATATCATGAAAGATTATTGTCATCGCTCTTTGATAAGTTGCCCCAACATTCTTCAAGCCGAAAGGCATGATGTTCCAACAATACGTTCCCCAAGGACAAGTGCATGTTATTTTATCTTGATCCTCTGGAGCTATCTTGATTTGATTATAGCTAGAGAAACCGTCCATTAATTATAGCATTGCATGGCCTGCTATTAGATCCACAATTAAGTCGATGCTGGGCAAAGAAAAGTCATCCTTTGGGCATGCTTTGTTGACATCTCTATAATCTGTGCATATTGTGATGCTTTCGTCCGGTTTTGAAACTAGTACAATGTTTGAACTTCATTCAACATAGTCTATAGGTCGAATGAATCTGATGTCTAATAACTTCTTTTGTTTAGCTTTGACCATTAATGCCACATGCAGATTCATCTTAATTTCTGCTTGACTGGCTTAGCTCTTGTAGAAATAGATAGATGATGCATGATCAAGTTCAAATCTATTTTGGGCATATCAACATAGGACCAAGAAAAATTTATTTTCTTTTCTTTGAAGAATCTGATAAACTCTAGTTGTTCCTCTTCTGTCAATGATCCTGCTAGGTGTATGTTTTTAGTTGTTGCTTATGTACAAATTTTATTGATTGAGTTGGCTCGATCAATATGGGTGACCACTCTTGATAGTGTTCTAAAAGAGTGTCAAATATCCCATCCTTAGGTGCCTTAAAAAGGTTTTCACCCTCAGATGCATCCTTTATTTTAACTTTTTTATGATCTAGTGCTGCCATTGACTGGTTTTCAGCATTAGATCTTTTGTTTCTTTCATTTTTGTGACTGAGAGACTTGGTACTCCCTTGATTGCAGATATCATTATTTTGTTCACTGGTAGAGCATGTTTCCAGGTTGACTGTACATAGATACTGGACAATGGATTCATCATTTGGGAAAATAGGTATATCATGGTGTTCAGGTTCTTCCTAGTCTATGAGATCAAGAAATACAAGTGGTAGAGATTCATTTGGTGGGTCGAGATCAACTACGGTAAGTGACATGATAGAGGTAGGATTATAGTTGTTTGGGATGCTAGTTAGGTTAATGATATTGTCAAGGTCTTCGATGGTATCATCTTTGGTGTAGACTTGTCCGTAGTGTTGTTGCTTTTTCTCCTTAGCCTCATAGATATGTTGTGGTCCGAATTCAATTAATCGAGACTCTGTGCCTTGTCCCTCCTAAGAAAGGGGTGCATATGAATGGATATTACCTTCCTTGACATACTCTACCCCATTCATAGTCATCAGAATCAGTTTCAGAAGTACTATCCTAGAGTCTCTCATTGCTGCTAACAAGTACATTGTAGGGAGAAAAGATCTTGGATAATTGATACCAGCCTTGTAGTTTTTTCTAATTTAGAATCAGAGCCTAGTTGTACCCTTTGCATTTGTTCATATATTGTTTCTCCTTGGAGAGTAATGATTTCTTTGGGTGGTGACTTTTCCTTGTTTTGAATAGGTTCTTGTACATGATGCATGCTTCTATAAGATGCTTCTTCCCTTTGAATGGCTAGTTCCTCTTGTCATTTCTCTTTTTCTGGTTGTTCTCACTCTTTCCTTGTTGTTTTTGTTTCTTGGTGTAGTGCCTCTTGCCATGAGTTCTCATTGTATTTCTTCTTTTCTTTCCATTGAGGTTTCTGATACTTATTTTGTTTTTCCCTAGGTGGTATGTTGTGTCCATATCCCAATCCTCTTTTGTCTCGTGAAAATTGTGAAGGAGGTTCTAGTGGTTCTGTAATGCCTTCTTGATGCTTGCCTATAGGTCCCTTGCCATTGTATCCCATCCATTGCATGATTCAAAATCCTTTTCCATATTTTATAGCCAACTAAGGATGTCTTTCTCTTCTAATTAATTTTCTAGTGTGCCCAATTGGATAAATTTGCCATCAAACTTGGTGATGGGCTATGTTGCTTGATGTGTCGATGAAGAAGGTTGTCCATGATATTTTGCTGATGTTGAAAATTTTTATAGACACATGGGTTCGAAAGTGTATTCTCCCATGCCTTGATCTTTGATTTTCATCTTTTGTTTGAAGTCCATGGACAAAGACTTGAGTTTTTCGTGATGATGATCTAATGCTGAGGAGGCTTAAGATTCCCTGTTGTGTGGAACCAGGTTGTCTTGAGCTACCCCCATAGCATTGCAATGTTGAAAAGGGTTATTATCAATAGATATGGAGATTTCCTATCCATTATATGGAAATTTGACACACTGATGGTATGTTGAAGGCACTGCTTTCTTTTCATGTATCCAAGGATGACCCAATAGAATATTGTATGTTAAGTCTATGTCTAAGACTTGGCACATAGTGTCCCTTTGTATCGGTCCTACCTGAATAGGTAGTATCATTGTTCCTTTGAATGCCCTTTCTTCATCATCATAGGCCTTGATGGTGATCTTTTCATTTGGATCAATAGACTACTCAGAGAAGCCCAATGCATAGATAAACTTTAAAGTACATATATTGAGACCAACTCCTCCATCTATTAACACTCTTTTAACTCGATGTTTATAGACTAAGACTTCGATATGAAGCAGAGTGCTATGCAAATGATTCAAGGAGACATTATCGTGTTCAAAAAAAGTGAGGTTATGAGGCCTTGTCATACGAGCCACCATGGCTTGGAATTTATCAATGTCCAGATCTTGAGGAACATTTGTTTCAACCAGTGCTTGTTCCAAGATGTCCTTATGTTTTGGTGAGAGTTTGAGTAACTCGAGTATGGATATTTGAGTGGGAGTTCTCTGCAGTTGATCAACCAAATTATATTGAGTCTTGGAGATAGTGGTGGATGTTGATGTATGCCCTTTCAAGACGTATTTTTGAGCTCTAGTTGTCACATTGATTGATGCATGGTCTTGTTTGTACTTGATTTTTATGACATTTATTTGGTTGTCATCTATCGATATATGATTGATGGTGTTATTGTACATGTGATTTATACAAGCTCCTTTAGTATCATTTGATGATGAAGCTCCTCCCTTGTTGTAATTTGGAAGAGGATTTTTAAAGGCGTCATGGTCACCATTTGTTTTAAGACCATCAACCATTAAATCACCTCTATCAATCATATCCTGAACGATGGTCTTAAGCCTCATGAAATCATTTGTGTGATGTCCTTTGTTTCGATGAAAATCACATAAATGTGAGTAATTCCACCAAGGTGGTTTGATCTCGTGTTCAAAATTGTTTATGGCTGCTAATGTGATAATTTTGTTTGCCAAAAGTTCTCGAAACGTTGATTCTAAGGTTTGTCCTAATGGTGTGTAGATGTGTCTATTTGGTAAAGTGTTGGTGTTATCTCTCTGGTTTGTATTATTCCCTTGGTTAGTGTTGTTTCCTTGGTTATTGGTGTTGCCTTGGGTATTGTTATTGCCTTGGGTATTGTTGTTGGTGTTTGAAATTGAAGGTCCTTGATTGGTATTTGGTGGATAAGTGTTAGTGCCTTGATTAACACCTTTTTTATTTTTGTTAGATTGTGGATTACCTGATAAAGATAATACTGGTTGTTTGGACTTCATATCATTAGCATCAACTCCTCCATCATTAACAAGGTTTTTGTTTCATGTCCAAAAGCTAGATTTGTCTAAAGTGTTGTTGTTGTTTTGACTATTAAAGGGGTGATTGTTGGATGAGTTAGTTCCTTCCTTAAAGAACTTCAATGTTCCTTTCTTGATGCAGGCTTCCTCTACTTGGATTCCATTTTCTATCAACTTGGGAAAAGATGGTATGCATTGGAGCTTGAGTTGATAACTCATCTCACTATTTAGATTGTTGATAAAGATCTCCATCTTTTCCTTTTTAGGCATGTCTCGAAGATATCTTGAAACCATGCATCTCCAACGCTAAAGAAACACCATGAATGTCTCATTGTTCTTTTGTTTGGTATTACATACATTCAACATGGTGATTGTGTGTTGAATATTATTGGAGTATTGTGTGATAAATTTGTCTACCAACTCATCAAATGATCTAATGGGAGGTGTAAGTTTAGACAACCACTCCATTGTTTGCCCTCCCAAAGTTCGTGGGAATAGTCTCATCAAGTAAGTGTCATCATGAGAAAACTTATGGTACAAAATTCCTGAACATGATCATGGGGATCACTTTTACCATTGTACTTGTCATACTTTGGTATATCTTAATTTGGGGGAAAAGGTACCATGTTTAATCTCTTGTCAAAGGGATAAGGACAGATCTCATCCAAGGAGTATCGCACCGTGGTCCCTTGTTGCATGTCCTGGATTTGCCTTTGCAGCATTTGGATTTGTTGTGTAAGAGTGACCATGTGTGCATTTGTACATCGAGGGAGAGCTCCCTCCCTTTCATTAAGATTATTCCGAGCTTGGGCATGATTGTGTTCAAGGGTGTTGTTTTGTTCATGTATGATTTCCAGGTCATGTGTTTCTTCTTTTCTTTGTTGGTCTTGATAGGCATAATTTCTAGACCTTGTTCTAAAAATTTGTTCATCTACGTTCATTAAGTTTTTGGTATCCAAATCTTCAAGAAGTCTAACACCTTTACTAGTTAGCATGAGCATATATTTTTCCTTGTTTGCTTCAATAAGTCTTTCCATGAGCCTTTGGAATGATGGGTTTTCTTGACACTCTTGGAGAAGTTCCTCGATGATCTCTATATCTCCTAGATTAGCATACTCATCAAAAGGGTTGGATAATATACGACCCATACTTAATTCTGGTTGTGATTCACTTTGCTTATTTCTTTGAGAGAGTGTGACAACAGGCATTTACTAAATTTATAACGTGATGAAATCTTTGTTTTCTATAGGAGTTCAGGGTTGTGTTGTTGGTTCAAGTGGATAGAATATGTTCCTTAATAAAAAAATTCTATTACAAAGGGGGTCTCTTCTTCTTCCTCTCTCTCAAGGGTTGGTGGTTCAGGTCGAGCTTCATTATAAGTGATGCAGATTTGTGGGAACAAAGTGGGTTTGATCCTTCCTCCATGATTTAAACGTTGGTTGTGTTAACATTATGGATGAACTGATTATGTGTTGCATTGATGTCAACACTAGCTGTTATGGATGGTTACTAGCAGACAGGTTTTTGTTACCGATATAAGATCTAGTGTTACCAACAAAAGAGATTAGCTATTGGAAACTTCCGACATATTTGGATCTATGGAATGTGATTGGTTACATGTGATACGTGCTTCTGGAGCATGTTTTGGTCAGTTGGTAATGGCTTGGTATTGGATACTATCATACACTCTTGTAAACCCTTACCAGCATTGGTTTAAGGCTTTACCGACAGAGCTTTCAATGAGGATTCATGACAGGATGCATAAGTGGTGTTGGTGTGGCTTCTAGATGGATTTCAAGATGTTGAAGATGTTCTTTGATCGTGCTTCAATTGCTTGAAGACATTGCTTTGGTGTGGTGGACCCAGAATAGGTCTGGTGCCTATCTAGGTTATGGACCAGTATCATGCTAGCGTGTAATCTACACATTATCAGGATGACTCAGGAGGATTTATAGATTTGTTATTATTGTTTTGGTCTTAAGATGACATGGCATATCATTGTAATATGGAATTATGTAATGATCTTATCATAATATCTTTTAGGTGGATGACCTAATTAGTTTAGGTCTTAGGGTCTGTTTAAAATGATGTAAGATCTCATTGTAGATCATGGCGATTATGTATCATGGTCTTGGAATTTAATATCATATGCGAAGGAGATTTGGTCGATCATAGGTGATCGAATTGGGATTAAGGAAGAGGTTAAAGGCCTCTGATATTGAGCTTAACTGAGACTGTAATCAGGCATGGTAGATGCTATCACTGAGAGCTCACTTTATTGGATTGTTGTCCATTTATCTTGAGGTGGTTTTAACCTTTGTATTCAGTGAGACTCTTTTTGTAATGAGCGGTACGCTCTAGGAAGTGTGCCTTCTTGCATGTGTAGGCCCCTCATTGTATCACATACTTTCTGTAGAAGTATCATCTGACTATGGGTAGGCTTCCTACCATGGTTTTTCCCTTTCTAGGTTTTCCATGTACAAATCATGGTGTTATGTGGTATGGTTGCTTTATCTATTTAATTGTTGAGTTACATTATTTACCGGTATCTGTATCTACCGACATCTATTTCTTCTTTACCACTATTTGAATGTTTGTGTGCTCTAGTTTAAGGTTGTATTATGGATTAAATGTTATAATTGTTAACAATTGATTCACCCTCCCCCTCTCAGTTGTTCACTAGTTATCCTAACAATTGGTATTAGATATTTGGTCCTCTTTTGCAGAAGCTTAACCGCTTGAGGTAGATCCTATGGCAGCTAACACTTCTAATCCACCGACAACTATTTTAAGAATAGAAATCCCTAAGTTTGATGGAACAAATTATGGGATATGGAAAATTCGAATGAGACTCATATTAGATGTCTTGGAAAGGATATTTGGGAGATCACTGAGAAAGGATACACACCTTATGATCCAGCATCTGGCAATCATTCTCCTGCAGACTTTGATAAGAATATTGAAAATGATTGCAGAGCTAGAGAAGCCCTATTGTGTGCACTTATTAGATTAGAAGATCATGGGATTGATTGATAAATCATTGGCAAAGGTTATGTGGGACAAATTTCAAACTCTGAATGAAGGTGACCCTACTCTCAAAATTGCTAAACTTGATGGTTACTGAGTAAGATATGAAAACTTGAAAATGGAAGATAATGAGAGAATTGTTGTATTTATGGAAAGATTAAATGAGATTGTTATGGGAATTAAATGTTGTGGAGGATTTCTAAATGAAGATGAAATAGTTTCCAAAGTCTTGAGAGCCCTTCCATCGGCTTAAAAGATGAAGGCAAGCAAACACTTCATTTAACAAAGACATTCTGATTGGAAAATTATCTGCTTTTGAGCTTGAAGAATTTGGATCTTCTAGAGCTGTAAATTCTAAACCTTCTTTTCATGCATCATCATCATTATCCACCAGCAAAAGTGATTGGAAATCCCTATATGAAAAAGAATTGGAATACATGAGGAAAGAAGATGAAGAACTTGAGAAACTTGAAGCCTTATTTGCTAGAAGAGTACCTAAAGGACCAATTGGAAGTAAGTATGAAGGAAAAACACCTTTTAAATGTTTTACATGTAATAAGATTGGTCATTTTGCATCTAGATGTTCTGAAAGGAATGCAAGGTTTGAGGAAAGAGTTAAGAAATCTTTTAAGCCTAACTAGAATAGATATAGATTCAAGAAAAGTAAACAATGTTGTTGGTATTTTGATATCGTTTTGTCATTGATGTCCACAACTGCTAAATACACCTACTTTGGGGATCCAGCAACATTCATCGGTAATCAGTAAAATGTTCAAACAATCACCGGTATATGGTTAACCGGCAGGATATAATGTTCACCGATACCTGCAATGACATGGAAGACACTTGGTAATATCAAAGACATCATGTGGACACTTTTCCTTGAAGTAATATCATTGGTATATTGTTATTTGCATATTTGCTTTTACCGACAAATAGGTCCAGGTTATCTAGGGTTACACCAACAGGTTTATCTTTTCCAGATCAGCATGGCACGCTATGGAGATGATTTATTATTGTTGTAAATGCATTAAGATGACATGTTTAATCGGTTATTGCATCGGATATTGTATTATTTGTAAAATATTTTTATTGTAATATCTTGTAGAGCCGACCTACTAAAATTGGTCTTAGGGTATGGTATAAATGTAAGATCTTATTTGTAAGATCAGGAGAGGAATGCAAAAAAGATTTAAGGAAGGGTATATGTGAGATCAAGCAGAGATAAACACGAAGACATCATTTGAAGGTGAAGTTAGGTTTTTGTAGAAACATATCAGCATTACACTGGTACTGAATCCAACATATGAAGATGCTAATTTGTGTAGTACATTCTCATTGGATTTAACCATCCAACTGTAGTCAGTGTGACTCCCATTTGTGTTTGAGCAGTGAGCTATAGGTTGTTGGCCTTTCTGCATGTGCAGACCCCTCTTTGTACACTTACTATCTGCAGTAGTATCATCTGATTGTGGGTAAGGTTTCTCACCGTGTTTTTTCCCCTTACAGGGTTTCCATGTACAAATATTTGTGTCATGTGTTGTGGATGACTTTATGTTTATGTTTCATATATTAATTCCTACCGGTACAACATTTCCTATTAATACTGTTCACCGGCATAATTAATTGTCTTACCGGTATTAAGCAACAAGTTGGTTAACAATATTTTGGTTTGAATTTATTTGACAACTGATTCACTCCCCCCCTCTCAGTTGTCCTCAGGACCTACAAATGCTACATAGCAGATGAGGAAGGAGTAACTGATGACTCTGGAGATGAACTGATAGAAGTCTCTGCTAGTGGATCCGGCAATGGAAAGGAATGGGTGTTCTATGCTTTGAAGGAAGATGAACCAGAACTGGATATCAAGAATGAAGAAAAGGCCCTGGCAACAAAAGGGAAATTTTTGTCCGTGCAAGAATACAATGGCGGTCAAGTCAGATTTGGAGATAACAAGGCATGTATGATTAAAGGTAGAGGTATTATTTCTTTGGATGGCAAGCATAATAATGATAATTTCTACTATGTAGAAGGTTTAAAGCATAATCTTTTGAGTGTTGGTCAATTGGTTGATAAGGGCCAACTTCAGTTTAGAGATAGAAAATGCAAAATCATTAACAAGACTAATTTGGAGATTGCAACCGGTATTTAGATAGGAAGTAATATCTTCCACTTGAACACTAGTAATAAGACATGCTTAATTACTCATGTTGATGAGAGTTGGTTATGGCATAAGAGGTTGTGTCATGTTAATTTTGATTGTATTGTTAAGATCAGTTCAACTAAGGAAATTAGAGATATACCTAAGATTATAAAGCCTCATAATCTGATATGTAAGGAATGTCAATTGGGTAAGCAAGTTAGAAGTTATTTTAAAAGCATACATGATAAATCTAATGATGTACTTGATTTGATTCACACTGACTTATGTGTTCTAGTAAGAACTAGAAGCTTTCAAGGTGATAGCTATTTCATGCTGATTATTGATGACTACTCTAGAATGATGTGGGTGACTTTTCTAAGGGAGAAGTCTAAAGCTTTTGAGAAATTCAAGATCTTTAAAGCGAAGGTTGAAACTGAAACTAGCTTGAAAATCAAATGTCTAAGATCAGATCAAGGAGGTGAGTTCACTTCTCATGAATTTAATAGTTATTGTGAGACAAATGAAATCAAGAGACAACTATCTACACCTAGGACTCCTAAGCAAAATGGAGTAGTGGAAAGAAAGAACGGAACTATTTTGGATGCAACAAGAACTATGATGATGGAAGCCAAATTTCCTCATATCTACTGGAGAGAAGCTGTGAGTACAATAGTTTACACATTCAACAGAGTTCACATCAAAGGTGAAACCGGTAAGACCCCTTATGAACTATGGTTTGGACATACACCTACTGTTAAATATTTCAGAATTTTTGGAAGTAAATGCTATACCAAAAGAGATGATTCAATTGGAAAGTTTGATCCTAGATGTGATGAATACTAAGAGGGGGGGTGAATTAGTATACCAAAAAACATAGTACTTAGACACTTTAACAGTCTAGTAATAAACCGGTAAAATAGTTTAACAAACAAATCGATTAACACACATGCAAACCAAATAGCAAATAAGGCATTCACCCACAAAAGCACAATCACCATAACACAAGAGATTTTGACGTGAAAACCCAAATGGGAAAAACCACGGTGAGATGAAACTCACAAGTAACTATCTGCAGAATAGTAACCAAACCGATTAAGGTCATACAATGTTCTTTACCAGAATAGATCCTGTTAGGAATCTTAATCTTTGTCAGGAGATAAGTCCGATTAAAGACTACCTTGTGAGAGAATTTTAGATCCACAATTGTGAACCACCTTGTTAGAGGATTTACAAAGGCTCTGCTAAGCCTACCCGGTTAAGGGTTTCAGACTTGTCGAAGATGTGAGTAATCAACAAGTGAGTGATCTAAAAACTAGCACAGTATGCTTGGTTAGATCCTTGATAGTTCATTGTTAATGCATTTCAGCATTACTTCAGTCTTCAGAAACTCTACACTTTGTTATAGCACACAGACTTGATCTTCTCTCTGTCATGCCCAAAATTTAGGGCAAGAATGGGATAATTTTTTTTTAAAAACATAACTTTTAAAAGCATTAATTCGAGAAATATAAAATGCTACAACATGTTTTGTATTAACTATGTTTAGATTAACTTTATCTACAAGCTCAAATGTTCAAAATCAAATAAAATTGAATCCGGAATTCTAAGTGAATGGTTTTATTGTCTACTCAAATTTAATAAGTTAACTAATTCGGATAATTAATTGGCACAGGCAAAATTAATCTTGGATAGCCATTAATTGATTTTAGAAAGCTAAATTAAAATTATTCTTCTAGCATCCATTTTAATCCATAATTAAAATGTGTTTAAATTAAATTAATTAAGGTACAATTAAGCCCTTGACGAAATAAACGTCCTATAAGTTTTAATTCCAAAAAAACTATATCCAAGTATGTTAATTAAATCTCAACCCCTTTTTTTTTAAAATGAAATACTCCTAGATTGATTAAAAAAAATAATGTTTACCCACTTGATTTTATATACTCTTAAAATATACAACACTAAATGAATATTAAAATCTAAAGTTATACTTTATTCTTTAATTTCTACAACTATCTATTTATAATTTCATACATGTGTAAATAAATATTTATATTTTTGTACAAATACATATATAAATATATAAATTTAATTTCTTTAAAAATTTCCCAAACTTTATGGAAACATAGCCATGCAACCCTAGTTAAGTATTTGCAATTATAAAATGCCCCTAATCTAAACAAAGTTCTATTTTTTTTTTTTTTTTATTACCCTAGCCCTACCCAGGCTAGGGTTTAATATATATTTTTTCTTTGCTTAAAAATTTGTTGTGCAGGGCCGAATTCAGGAAAACCCCAACGACGGCCATGGCAGATGGTGGAGGCACTTGCATGATGGAGGAGGGGAGCAGTGGTCTAACCTCGACCAGCGCCGCACCACTGTGTGACCACATAGTGGTGGTGCCACGGGTGCCGCTCACTGTGTGACCACACAGTGGCGGTGCCGAGGCGCCTCTCACTGTGTGTTCACATAGTGGCGATGCCCAGGGGCGCCACCCACTGTGTGTTCACACAGTGGTGGTGCCAAGGGCACCACCCACTATGTGAAAGCATAGTGGGGGTGCCTTGGGCGCCGCCTATTGTGTGAAAAGCACAGTAGGTCTCGGCCCGACCCCCCCCCCTCCTTTTTTTTGCTTTTATTTATTTATTTTTATTATATTTTTATAAAAAATATATAATTATATATATATATGCACTTTTATATGCATGTAGGTATAAATATATTTGTTTTCGCAGGTATTTATATAAATTTATTATATATATATATATATATATATATATATATATATATATATATATATGAAATTTGCATGTATATAACTATATATTTATATATAGATATATTTTATATAACAGAGGTTGTATAATAGATAAACCATAGTATTTTCATTTTAGGTATGTATAAGTTTTTCCTAAATACAAAGATCAAATAGATGGATTAAACTGTTTACTGTAGATACTATTCTTTGCATATAATAATACCAGTATTTAATTAATCCAAATTTTGACGATATAAATGACTAAATTTAATAAATTTACCAGCAACTAAATAAATCTAGATTTTATTTAAATAAAGCTATAATAGATTATGATTTTCATTTCTGCAATAAATTAATTGACAGACTATGGTAATTCTACAACAACTATTTAAATGACAAATTTTAATAAAAATAACAGCAACTAAATATAGCTACAATTTATTAATCTAGAAAACTTAGAGATGGCTTATAAAATCTTTGCTCTTATTTTCTACAAATTAAAAAAATGCAATCACAGAAAAAAAAATTCATAGAGTTAAATAAATGATTTTTACATCTTCCTGGATTGATCTAAAAGCTTTTTTTTTTAGCCTCCTACATGCATGCAAATCAAATTTCATTTCTTTCCCAATATTGGAGTATAAATGCATAAAAGGAATAAATAAATCTTTTTCTTATCAAAATATCCTAAAACACAACATTGTAAATTTCCAAAAATGTAGAAAACTAAACCAAAGATACTTCTTTCTTTTCTGCAGTAATGCATGAATAATTATTACAAAACTTTAAACTTAGTCACAAGACTTTATAGTCACTTTACAAATAGGTCTCTCCTTTCAATCAAGTGAGGACATTCAAAGAACTTAAATAACATTTACAATATTTTTCTACAACAACTAAATCCAGCCACATCTACTTGTCTTGCTATTTTCTTCTAACAACCTACAATTAAATCAAAAACTATGACCATGGAGAGCTCACCTCCCAGCCTAGGCTAACTGGTAGCCACCCCCAAGCTTGGAGAACCAAGCCCTAGACAGGTAACAAACATGCAAACACAAAAGACAGAAAACACACAAACTCAAACACAATCCCAACCCAAGCTACACTACACCACTCCTTGTGATGTCCTTTTCAAGGGTGGTGGTGGACCAAGTACCCTGAGGAGATTGCAAGTATGAAAAAACATATAGCCACCTCATGGAAAACCAAATATATCAAGTATAACAACCCCATATTCCTTATGCCCCCCAAGACATTCATCCCTTATTTCCCTCCTTATGACCCCCAATGCATAAACAAGTCATGCAGCAAGGGTCACATAAAATCCCTTGTGATCACTCTCATAACAAGAGCCTCTCACTTGAGGGTTGTCACTTCTACCACCCACAAGATCCTCCTCTCTCCCAAGAGTAGGAGGTCTTGATTACTCCCAAAACACATACATTGCAAATGCACAAAACACCAAATAAATTTCCAAGAAATACATGCACGAAAACTAGTCTTTTACACAACATTTGTTTCAAAACAACATGCAATAAGAAAATATTATAAGCAAAATAGAACCAACCTTAAACTGCCCAAAGGTATGCTAGTTTTGTTGAGGATGAGCAGCCCAATTCCATAGTTCTTCTCTTTCTACCCTTAGCCAAATTCTTAATCCAAAAATCTATCTTTTTCTTTTTCAAAATTCTTTTGTCTCCAAAAATGGAGAGTGGGTGATTACCCACTAATTTTCTAATTCTTGCTTAAGAAGCCCATTGTGAGAGTTCTCACAAGTTTCTAAAAACTAAAAAGGAAGGTCGGGTAAAATGGGAAAGGGAACTCTCATTCAAAAAGGAAGGTTTTCCAACTTAGTTCAAGTCTTCTAATTTCAATTTTCGCACAACTTAGAAAAGTCACTTTTTAGGGTGTCTAAAAGGTCACATGAAAGTAGAAACTTGCCTAAAATTACCTCTAACCCTTAGGTATACCTTATGGGCTTTAGGAAACCCTATTAAACTACCCCTAGGTGTCCATTTAACCCTTTTTTAACCCCTCTGAAGTTTATTTTCGGGTCAAACCTATGTTGACCATCCCAAAGATTCTTTACCCAAGGCATTTATTGTTTCACATTACATTAACTGAAAAAGCTATAGTTAAACAATTCCCACCAAGAGACAAATTTAAAAAAACAAACATAAATCCACACGTGTCAAGTGACACAAAGAAAATACTTTTACAAAATTATACATGAAATCGTGTCTCTTGTATAAATCAATTAAATAACATTTAACACACATGCACCATTTACTATTACGAATAAAATACGACACAAACGGGGTGTTGTCTCTCCGAATAGACAAACCCTGGCTTTACAAACATACATAGGTCTAGGTTTGGTTCTCCGTAATATTTCCATGGTCACTGTAGACACCTAGAATTGTCATGTCTAATTAAATAAATATATTTATTTATTTAATTATTTTAGCCTAATTCTTCTATTAATTAAATAAATCTTTATTTATTTAATTTATTTATTTATCCTTTTCTAGCCTTATTTCTTATTTAAATAAATACATTTATTTATTTAAATTATCTTTTTCCTAAATTAAATAAATACTTATTTATTTAATTGATCCCACTTCCTCTATTAATTAAATAAATATTTATTTATTTAATTAATTCATTAACCTTTTCTATCCATGACACATGTCATTCATCTCTTAATTCCTACACTACCTACCCTCTCATTATTTTATTATTTTCTTTACCTACCCTTTAATCATAGCCGACTTCTTTTACACCTCTTAATCTTATCCCTCAATTTCTTATAGTGTCTTCTATATAAGGAGATGCTTCCTTCATTATCAACCCTAATCAATCTATGCATCCTAATCAATTGATTACACTCACTATGCATTCAGCCCCTACTACGCTTTCAAACTTACATATGCAATCAAGCCTATTTGCAACCACATTTTTGTTCTTTGTTGAGCTCTTGTGCACATATAAAATATGAGAGCAAATATATCAAGCAAGATCAATGGAGATAGGAAGAATGGAGATCCAAACCCTATTGGACATGTGATGGTATAATCTTTGTGATTTCATTTGATTTGCATTGTCTTAGGTAATCTTCATATGTTATGGTGGATCTTTGTTGTTGTTAGGCTAGAGTTTTGTGGTTGAATTCATTTGGTCTTTCAATATTGTTGTTATCCATTTTCACCATATACAGTCACATGGATAACTTCCTGCGCATCTCAATTACACATTAGTAACTTCAAATAACCTCATATAATATAAAACACAAGAATAATAATGCACATCAAACACTTGCATACAAATTTACATTTGAACAATTTAATACATCTTATATCCAAGTAATTTCACATAAGCAATTATCCTAATTCTCATAATGTTGATCCACACATAAACATACATCATATCATAGTAAAGTCCTGCAAATCCCATAACGACATTTATCTCCGCAATTCATCCTATTCAAAAATCATGTAGTATTCTATATTATAAAGCATATAAATAAAGCATCAACATATAGCAATGTTATCCAAATCATGGAATCATATAAGTTCTAAATCCATAATGCATAAAATTAAAGCATCCATAATAGTCTCAACATAAAAAAACCACTGAAATGTCAGACTGAGACGGGGTGGGATCTCGCACTCTCCTAAGATCGCTCATACAAAAACTCATGCAATATCAAAACCCTAACAACTCCTAAAACCCTAGACATGATGTCCTTTTAAAGGAATCTGATTTCATGCCGGTCCAAAAGGATTATATTTGCAAGTTCCTAGGTTCATTACATCTAGACACAATTGGTAACACAACACAAAAGCACCACCAGAGTGTCGGTGGATGGTAATTCATCACAGAGTATAACCGATTTATACAACTTTACCAGTTACTGGTTGGTAACTCAGAGTAATACCGGTTCAAACAAATTTCTGGTTGACAAAAATTAAGATTGGAAAAAAGAGAACTGACGTTTATGGCTCCTTTGCTCCACTTCGCTTGAGATCTTTAAACCACTTGATCTCACTATGCCGCTTGGGTCTTTATACTACATGAGATCGGTAAGCACTTTCTGCATAACATCAATAGTCTAAAGACTACAACATGATACCAATTTGGAATAATTACCGGTTGGGCATAATTCATACATTCACAAAGTGGTCTCATAGCAAGTGTGTGTCCATCAATGACAATCACAACATAATCATAAAAAATGTCAACAAGATGTGATGAAGGGATATTTCTTGGATACTCAATTTAGAGCAAAGCATATAGATGTTATAATAAAAGATTACAGAAAATTATTGAGAGTGCTAATGTGAAAGTTGATGAGCAGTACAGAAATCATTCTATATCATATGATAGGGAACTGACAGTGAAAATGATCATAATTGAACTGACAATGCCTCAACTGGTACAGGAAGCTGAGATAGTTACACCAACACAATCAAAAAATTCAACTGCGACTAATGATCGGAGCAGTGAACCTGAAGTTCAAAAGACACCAAGCTATATAAGATTAAACCATTCTGAAGATCAAATCATTGGAGATACGAACAAGGGAGTTATGACTAAAAGGAAACTGTTTAATGAAGAGGTATGTCTTATTTCTCAAATTGAACTAGCAACTATTATTGAAGCTTGTAAGGATAAACATTGGTTAAAGGCTATGGAAGATGAATTTAGATTAGATAGAGAAGAATGAAACTTGGACTTTAGTTCTCCAGCTTGAAAATAAGAATGTTATTGGAACTAAATGGATTTTTAGGAATAAACTAAATCAGGATGGTCAAGTTGTAAAAAACAAGGCTAGAATGGTTTGTAAAGGATATTCTCAAATGGAAGGAATTGATTATGGTGAGACATTTGCACTTGTAGCTAGAATTGAAGTTGTTATACTATTTCTTGCCTATGCAGCTTATAAGATCTATAAGGTTTATCAAATGGAAGTTAAATGTGCATTTTTGAATGGTGAGCTTGAGGAAGAAGTATACATTAAGTAACCTGATGGATTTTTACTAATAGATGATAAAGATATGGTTTACAGATTGAAGAAAGCTTTATATGGATTGAAACAAACTCCTAGAGCTTGGTATGCAAGGTTGGATAAATATCTTTTGAAGCTTGGTTTCACTAAAGGTAGTGTTGATAATAATTTATATTATAAGATCACTGGTGATGATATTCTGATTATTGAAGTATTTGTTGATGATATCATTTTTGGAGGAGAAGATAAATTGTGCATGGAATTTGCTAACAAAATGAAGAATGAATTTGAAATGTCCATGATTGGTGAGATGAAATTTTTCTTAGGTTTGCAGATTACTCAAACTGACAAAGGCATTTTTATCTGTTAAACTAAGTATCTAAAGGAATTGTTGAAAAAGTTTGGTATGGATAATTCCAAACCTGTAAGTACTCCTATGGTGACAAGTGAGAAATTAACTATCAAGGATAATTCTACACCGATAAATCCAACAAGGTATAAGTCAATGATTGGTGGTCTATTATATCTAACTTAGACTAGACCTGATATTATGAATGTAGTAAGTATTGTTTCAAGATATCAAAGTAATCCCAAAGAAAATCATGAATGTGTAGTAAAGAGAATATTCTGGTATTTGCAAGGAACAACAGAATATGGCCTATGGTATTCTAAAAATGATGATTTCACTTTATGTGCATATACTGACTCAGATTGGGCAGGTGATACTAATGACAGGAAGAACACTTCTGGTGGAGCTTTCTTTCTTGGAAAGAAACTGGTTTCATGGATCAACAAAAAATAGTCATGCATTTCTTTATCTATTGTAGAAGCTAAGTATGTTGCAGCAACAACTAATTGCACTCAAGTCTTATGGATGAAGCAAATGTTGAAGGATATCAGGGTAAATTGTAGTGAACCAGTATTTATTTACTGTGATAACTCTGCAGCTATTGACATGTCTAAAAATCCGGTATTTCACTCTAAGACTAAGCATATATCAATAAAGTACAACTTTCTAAAGGACAAGGTAGAAGAAAAGGAAATCAAATTGGCTTATGTGAACACTAAAGAACAGATTGCAGACATATTCACTAAACCAATGTCTAAGGAATCATTTGAGTATTTGAGAGATGGGTTAGGGGTTTCTGCCCCTCCAACAGAGACTTGATTGATTAATTTTGTCATCAGTTCGGTATGCATTATCAGAGACATTATTCATTCTAGCAATGATGAGTGGTGCTACTACTCAAGGGGAGTAGTCAGCTTTGAGGTTTACATTATTGCTTTGATAGTTTTATTAGATTTCTGGCATTGATGTCAAAGGGGGAGAGATACTGGTGTAAAAATAAAGAAAAAGGAGTTATATACATTAGGAGGGATATTTATTCAAAACTTTACAAGAGATATCATTCACATAGATTGTTGGTTTTCTTCCACAAGGGGATACTTGTTTGGCACTTCTTGGTACTTAGATGTTTTTCACATCTAGTGTTGCCATCAATGCCAAAGGGGGAGATTGTTGGCATTATAGATGAATTGATTATGTGTTGCATTAATGCTTTGTCATTGATGTCAACACTAGCTATTATGGATGGTTATCGACAGACAGGTTTTGGTTATCGGTATAAGATCTAGTGTTACCGGTAGAAGAGATTATATGCTGGACACTTCCGACATATTTCTCTATGGAATGTGAATGGTTACATGTGATACGTGCTTCTGGAGAATGTTTTTATCAGTTGGTATTGGCTTGGTATTGGATACTATCATACACTCTTGTAAACCCTTACGGACATTGGTTTAAGGCTTTACTGACAAAGCTTTCATTGAGGAATCATGACAGGATGCATAAGTGGTGTTGTTGCAGCTTCTAGATGGATTTCAGGATGTTGAAGATGTTCTTTGATCATGCTTCAACTACTTGAAGACATAGCTTTGGTGTGGTGGACCCATAATAGGTATGGTGCCTCTCTAGGTTATGGACATGTTATCGGGATGATTTAGGAGGATTTATGGATTTTTAATTATTGTTTTGGTCTTAAGCCGACATGGCATATCATTGCAATATGGAATTATGTAATGATATTATTGTAATATATTTTAGGTGGCCGACCTAATTAGTTTAGGTCTTAGGGTTTGTATAAAATAATGTAAGATCTCATTATATATCATGGGGATTATGTATCGTGGTCTTATAATGAGATATCATATGTGAAGGAGATTTGGTCGATCATAGGTGATCGAATTGGGATTAAGGAAGAGGTCAAAGGCCTCCGATATTGAGCTTAACCGAGACTGTAATCAGGCATGGTAGATGCTATCTCTGACAGTTCACTTTATTGGATTGTTGTCCATTTATCTTGTGGTGGTTTTAATCTCTGTAGTTAGTGAGACTCTTTTTGTAATGAGCAGTACACTCTGGGCAGTGTGCCTTCCTTCATGTGTAGGCCCCTCATTGTATCACATGCTTTCTACAAAAGTATCATCTGACTGTGGGTAGGCTTCCCACCATGGTTTTTCCCTTTCTGGGTTTTCCACGTACAAATCATGGTGTTATGTGGTATGGTTGTTTTATCTATTTAATTGTTGAGTTACATTGTTTACCGGTATTTGTGTCTATCGGCATCTGTTTCTATTGTACCAATATTTGAATGTTTATGTGCTTGGATTTAAGGTTGTATTGTGGATTAAATGTTATAACTGTTAACAACTAATTCACCCCCCCCCCTCAGTTGTTCACTGATTATCTCAAAGGTTCTTTGTCAAACTCATTTATTTTTCCTTGAATATACAATCGCATGTGGCGCAGAAATGCGTGATGTGATTTAAAGAGTTGACGATTGATATAGAGAAACTTATTCCTTCTCGCAAGTTCTTTAGGATTAGGTTGTCTCTTCTTCAACTTAGTTTTATGATGAACACTTGTTCTTCTAAAAATATGAGGAGTGGTCATACACGAATGATCAATGGTTTCTGTTGATGTGGGATTGTGATACTTTGTTTGAAAACTCAAGCTTACTTTATCAAGTAGAGGTTTAGTTAGATTCGCCTCCACAACAAAGTGTGTCAAATGATATGGATAAAGTCTCTCGATATGGAAACTTGATTTGACAACTTAAAGATTAAACTTTGTATGTTTTTTGTGATAGGATCTATTAGATGGTGTAACTTTGATCAATGTGATGGTACTACCTGATTTTAGTTGGATGAAGTCTTATCTTGAGCTAGTTTTAGATTCGAAAAATTTGTTCTAAGGATGCTTGTTTGACTTTGGAATTATTTTATCTGATAATCAATTTTGAATTTTGATTGCTGGTTTTGACAAAGGACCAAAAAGGGTGCTCAAAACTGGTGATAAAATTTTCTCGAAATGCTTGGTTTTTCTCTCTGTTTTTTTTTAATTTTGAAAATGCGCTAAGACAGAGACTAGATACACTAACAAATGGTCTAGATGTGCCACATAATGTTCTCTATGTGCTAAGATGCCTGTTCTACATGTTGACTGATATTTGTTTGAAACTATTTTGATTGGAAAGGTTATGTGCTAATATGTCCCTGAAAAGCGCTAGTGTTTGATCCTAAAGCATTAAAATATGCCTCTTACACGCTAAGCTGGTATCGTAAAGTGCCACCGAAAGTTTACTTAGTCTGAAACTAGTTTTGCGCTAATGTGAAGGCTGAGAGCACTATATATTGGTTCAAATGCACTACAAAATGGTTGATACGTGCTAGGAAGTTGCTCCTATGCACTAAGATGTCCTACTTTTTTTGTTTCTGTCATTTTAGGATTTTTCACACTTGTGTTTTTCATGGATGATTTTCTGAAAAAATAAATTGTAAAGATGACACACAAATGAGATAATAAATTTTGCCTATGCTAGATAAATAGTGTATGTTCTATGAGGATGTGTTCAAATCCCTAAAGTTTTCACAGGTTTAGATAACAAGTAAGACAAATCAAATAGACTCTTTATTCAAGGGTCATCAACAATATCATAGCCCACTAGTCTTGATACTCCGTCCGCTCAAACAATCGTGTCGCCCCTTAGGGGGCGCCCGTTGTTTTGCCTTTTGCCAAAAATTAGCTCAAAGTGAATTGCTTCACAATTGAGTAGTTATCTTAGGAGATATATGGTGAGTGATCTTGGGGGCGGATTCTTCCTCACCCTTTCACTATGATATTGAATATGTTTGGATACTGACTTGGCTCAAAGTTTCTAGTGCTAAGGTTTTTAATCAGGATTTCATTCAGTCTTCAGTGATAAACTCCCTCGGGAGGCTTCCCAAACTTTAGAAAAAAGACTTTACGTATCTTAAAGATACTGGGGAAAGGCTAATCATTGAGCAAAACCGTTGAAGGGGACTTTCGTCAGCCTCCACTTTTGAATATAGTGGGTTGGAACACTTGGCGATAAAGTCATTTCCCACTTAGGTCATTCCCCTCTCACCAGCCATTAATGGCACTCTAAGAGATACTCTTATCATTAGATATTTATGATCTCTTTCACCACCATTGGTTAAACAATTTAACCTCTTATGGGTAAATTACAAAAGCCATTAGGAAAATAATGAATAAAAAATTTACAAGGTTGATGATACCTAAATTCTGAAAAATAAGTAAGATCTCTTAAAGGTAAAATTATCCTTGAACCATTGTTTCAAGTGACCAATATAATGGTAAACATGTATGACATCAACCACTTCTGAAAAACACTGTCACACTAAAGATATCATCATCAAAGCTCTTCAGAATCTAAATTTCACACTTCTTCTACACCAAATCTTCTTGTACATCATTCACATCCACTTCACATCAATTCACACACATTCCATTTCTCAACTCATGCAACCACACATCTATATATACAAAATTATTCATTAAAACCCTCAACTAGGTCAGGCACAAATAAAATGTATAATATGTTGGCTTGATGATGATTGTAATGGATGACTTCATGTATTGTCATTGATGGAACATGTATACACACACATATGTTCACATTATTATTGTCATATTAGTTAAGACAAACCGGTATTACGTCTAAAAGTTACTTGTATTGCAACTGGTATTAATGTTTAGTTTAAGATGGTTTAGAGGACTTCTAACCGGAATATGTAGACAACCGGTATATGTAGGAATAGCTTGAACACCAGCTTGGAAATTCAACAGAAACCATCAAAGAAGCAAATGAAGGAAATTATTTTATATGTTGAAAGTGGTTAACTCCTAACCAGTATCGGTGTTCCAACCAGTATTCATTGATTGTGTGATGAGTTATCATCGGTCGTGATGAGCTACCCCTAACCGACAAATTTGGTAGCAATTTGTGATAAGTTATGTTCTATTGTCCAGATACACTGCACCTAGGAAATTGTGATATGATTCCTAAGCCAACATGAAATCTAAGTGTCTATATAATGACATTATGATGAACTATTTTAAAATACAGTATGATGCAAGATAGAAGTGTTAAGTTGTTGAAGGTAAATTGTTGAATATGTTAGTGATGAAGTTGGTGATGCAGTTTTGAGTGAGAAGAAGAGGATATATTCAAGAAAGTTGTGCTACTTCTAGATCACACCACATGTTGTTTTCTAATCACTACAACAGTCAAATTCCCTAACCGGGTAAGCTCTAACAAGCTTCAATGTATAAATCCTCTAACAAGGTGATCCATTAGTTTGGATTCAGAAATCCTCTACCAAGGTTACTCCTAACAAGATACTACCTTTAACAGGGTATAGCTCCTAACAAAGATTTGGGATCTTTAAAAGGATTCGATCCTAGCAAAGCATTTTTGTAGACCTTAACTAGTCAATTATCTATTACTGTAGATAGTTAACTTGTGAGTCCCATCTCACCGTGGTTTTTCCCATTTGGGTTTTCCACATATAAACACTTGTGTCATGGTGGATGTTTTACTTATTATGGATGTTGTAATATCATTTTGGATTGCATGCATAGTGTTTAGTAAACTTGTTAAGTATCTCAACCGGTCAGTGTTTAAAGTAGTATTATTTTTATTGTCACTGATTCACCCCCCCCCTGTCAATGCTTTATAATTCTATCAATTGGTATCAGAGCCAAACTTCCTTAAGGCTAAATCACTTGGAAGGAAACCCTAAAGCCACCATGGGGGATATGAACTACTTAGAGATTTCTAGAGTGCTTGATGCTACCAAGGAAGAGCTTGAAACCCTAAGGGTCAGATTTAAAGCTTCACAAGTCAAAAGGAGAGAACTGACTAAATAACTATTAGAGATATCTGATAATAGTTCTTCAGATGAGGCTAAAATTGATGCATTAGCTGAAGAAGTTGAAAAACTAAACAATGAGAAGCTAAATCTAATAAGAGAGTTAGAAGCCCTAACTATCTACATGAGCCAAGAGCTGGAAGCAAGGAGGTCAGCTAAAGACCTTATCAAAGAAAGAGATCATGAGATTGCTAAGATCAAACAAGAGAATGAAACTTTGCATGAGCATTGGCATGAAGAAAAAGAAGAAAAGGAGGCTTTGCAGCTCGATCTTGAAATGGCAACATCCCTAAGAGAGACTCTTACAAAACACAATGAAGATCTTACCAGAGAACTCACTAAAGCTAATGGAAAGCTGGAAACATTCAATAAGACTTCCTCTATGCTGGATGAGCAGATCCAATCTCAGAGGATGAAAGGAGATATATTTGGACTAGGCTTTAATACATCTAAGAAAGGAGAGTCTTCTGGAACAAAGAGCAACATTCACAAGGACAAAACTACTCCTAAGGATAACAAGCCTACCAATAAGAGAGTTTTTAAACCTATTTGCTTTATCTTTCTTAAACCTGGATATACTGCAAATGTGTGTAGAAACAGACCCAATGAGAATACAGGCTATAATGCAAATGCTAGGTATGTATCTAGGAGATTCAAAGGTCACTATTTTACATGCAACATGTATGGAAATAGATCCGTTGAATGCAGATATGGAGCAAATAATCCAATACCTCACATGAATCCAAGATCTAATGATAACAGAAGGAGAACCTATGACAACTGGGGAAACATGAACTGGCAGAAACCCTATGTCAACTGGTTTAGTTCATTTGAAATGGAAAAGGTAACTAATGTCATTTGCACCATTTGTAACAATTATGGTCATGTGACCATGAACTACAGAAGGATAACTAGAAGAGGCAATACAGGACCTTGAAGATCATCCGAAATGGCCTGCTATCATTGTCACAAACTGGGACACATGGTGAAGTTCTATAGAACCAAAAAGAACAAACCAGTTAATCATTTTGTAGACCAGAAAGGTAAGCAAAAGGTAAATGTTGAGGAAACCAAAGAGGAGATGAACTCAATCTAGAAAAAGAAGAGTGATGATATGCCAGCAGAAGAACCTAATCATTCACCCAGTGTGGAGAATCCTGCAATGATGAATTAAGCCTTTCAACAGGGCTAAGGGGAGCATAGTGATAAATCTACTTCCAGACCCCTTGAAAGATGCATGGTAAGAAACTTTACATTTTTGAGGTGTTATGTGTAAAATCTTGATATCTTTGTCTATCGATTTTTTGAAAGATTGTCAACCGGTCTTACGCCTGTTAGTATTGGAAGTATTGTTAATCGGTGTATTAGGGTTTGTAACCCTATCGGTCAATAAATCAATGCAGTAGGTAAAGATGATACAAGCAAGTTTTACTATATTGTTTTTACCCTAAATGCATTCGAAATAGAATTCTTGAGCACTTGCAGAGCAAAAAGAGAATTTCTAGTTGATTGTAGATGGATTTATGTTTCGAATTGAGAGATTGAAGTTGATTCGAAGATTAGTGAAGGTGGAACTGGTGTGCATTTGAGAAATCAACCAGAAACTGTGTCAGCGCAGAAGAATTAAGGTATTCCTTTGTAAATCCCTTTCAAATCAAGTTTATCAAAATGGCTTCGTCATCTAGGCAAGTAGAGAGACTTATGATCATATTAGAACCAATGGAGGTTATGGAATCTGAACAAATAGTGTGTTACAATGCTTTGTCTCAAGTTCCTGGTGGCATTATCATAGAAAGTGATTTATCTAGTTACATTGATTGTAAAATCAAAGATTTAGGATCATTTTCAATTTACTCTCAATTGAAATCCCTGTGTAACAAAAGTGACAAGATCAAACCCAAGTATATTAGGGTTTATGAAAAGGGTTTTCACAATGCAACGTATTTTCTTGAAGACTTTGAAGAGGAACATGTCAGAATCATTCTTAGTCGAGTACATGGTGAAAATATGTATCTTGAAAGGTCACACACAATCACTAAAGAATCTATTCATGTTGTGACTAGTTTTTGGCAAACTGGTAAAGTTCCTAAGTTGAGGAGAATTTCAAAAGAAACTGTAACAGCATTAACTCAGACTACCTTTGATGGACGTGCATTTTTAGTTAACAACATTAAGGACCCAATGGTTAGATTGGCCACTATGGTTATTGGCTACAGGATTTTTTATTCTAGTAGAATGAATAGTGTGTCATCTGTAGTTGTGCATACAACTTATAGAAAGATTATTGAGAATGCATATTATGACCTATGTGAGGCCATAAGGAGTCAAATGATGTTAAATATGCAATCAATAAAGAAGGATAGTAGCCAGAAGTTCAAATTTGGTCAGTTATTGATTGGTTTATTCTTTTACTTTCTGAATTTCCTACTAGGAATTGGTGACATTCAATGGTTAAAGGACCTACCGGTAACTGCTCAGATAAAGAACAACATTAAGGCTACTAAGAACACTTTCTCTGCTACAATGAATAGGTACTATAATAAATTTCAAAAGAAGATGAGGGTGAGGGTGAGGCTACCTGAAGATGCGGTAAAAAACTTTGCAAAAGACATCATTTTCATAGTCACCATTGATTTTTGTCTCATGGAAGCCATCAAACCTAGGGAGGATGAAATGGAAGACATGAGTTATGAAGTCAATTATGAATTATTGATCAATTATGCTAATAACCTATTGGCATCTCCAATGGACAAGAAGAAGAAAAGACTGGGAACATTTGAGGAGCAAACTGCAGAGGAAGAAACTAGTAGTGCTTAACCCAATAGTGGTAAAGGAAAGAAGAAGAAGGTTGAGAAAGCACCTTTAGTGCCAACGAGTACAAGAGTGACACGAAGTGTCCAAGTCAAGAAGGAACCGACACCAAAGGTATATATAAAGAAGCATACTGCAAAGCATAAGAGAGGTAGACAACTGATTCTTCAAGAAGAATATAATGATATCAACATTGAGGAGGAGCCAAAGAAAACGAAGGCAACTAGTAAGAAAACCAAACCAGTTGAAGATACCTCTCAACAGGGCATTCCCATTAAAGATTTATCTTACAAACCTATGTCTAATTTTGAGAGAACTGTAAGAACATTAGGGAGGAATAGGTTTGATAATGTTAAAGAATGTTTTGATTCATTTGATGAAGATCAGAAGGAATAAATTATTCAACAAGTAATCAACCTTTTGTGTCAATACAATTGACTACCTCATGATCTTAAGGATGAAATTTTTTATTCTTTGTATTTTATTATTTCAAATAAGTGGGAAGAGGTTGTGGAAAAAGATCAAGAAATCATTGATAATGTATTCATTCAATTATTTTTTGAATTGTCTAAAGATGAATTAGTTACGTTGATTGATAATTTCAAAGGATAATTTCTTTTTAAAGCAAGAAGATTAAAGTTAATAAGTGGAAAGGTGCAATCTGTTGGAGTTGAGACTCATTAGATAGCAAGAAATATTGAGAGGATGCATAAACAAATAAAGTCTCAACAGACTGATCAACCAGAGACTGAGGAATGACTGGAGATGGATGAGGAAGAAATTATGACAACTGATATTGTCTATCCTATCAAGTATAAGGATGACACTACTTCCCAGCCGATTATTTTTTTTGATGATATACAAGATACCATTGATCTATCTGGAAATATTATTGAACCAGATAAGAAACCACCAGTTATTACTATTTCATAGGTTAAGCAGCTGAAATACCGACAATTCAACCAAGTGTGGATATTCCACCGTCGTCGGTAAAAGATCAACAAATCAAAAATCAACTACCACCAGTTACTAAGGCTACTCAGGAGAAGTCTGGGGAAAAGGTTCAAGAGAAGGCTTCTGAATAGGAAAAGGAACAAGAGAAAGAGAAAACTAAGGAGAAGAAACTTGCTGAAAAAGAAAAGGTGATAGTCAAGCAACAAAATGATGATGAAGATGACTCAATAGGCATCAAAGGGCCTATAGATGTAGAAAATATGAGTGCATTGAAACTAATGGAGATTGAAACTATGATGCAATCTAGGGCTCAGAAGAAGGAAGCATAAACAATCCAAACTACTTTGGAAATTTTGTCTAGTCTTCTACCGGAGACTGATATTGGGAACTTGTCAACTCCTATTGGCAAGCTTGGCCAGTTGGTTGTTGATGACTCTAACCAACTAAAGTCCCTTGAAGAAGTTGCTCATACTTTAGCTGAGAAAAAATATAGGAAGAAAAGAGGAGAACATATCATGAAGGATATTGATACAGGGAAGACTGCTTTATCCCTGAATAAAGATCTTTTGAGAAAAGTTATTGAAACAGGAGGTAGAATTATAGCCTACACATCTAATATTTAATTTTTTTATACTGAGCCAATTCAGAGGCGAACAGAGATAGAATAGGTTTTGGAAAAGATATGTAATGCCTACATACCTTTACAGGATTCGACCTTAGTTTTTGGCAAATCGGTTGATGATTTACAAAATCGATTGATAAATATGATTTTGAATAGGAAAAGAGACTCGTATCCCTAAAGGAGCTAAAGAACTTATTGAGACCTAAAGTGGACATCCTGCAACGAGCTTATAAGAATGCAAAAGTGGTTTTGGCTACTCTAGAGATGAGTATAGTTGATGCAATGGAATAATTTTTTGCACAGGTTATGACCACCATTGAGATCACTGAAACATTACTGGAAACATGGTAAAATGATTTTTCTTAGATGAAGATCACTTTCAGTGACATTTTATTGAAAATTGCAATGAACACTCCTTAATACAGACTTTTACATTTTTGTATATGTAAACTTTTGATGCAAATTTTTCTATATATATATATATATATATATATATATATATTACTTTTCAATTTGGCATTGTTGTCAAAGGGGGAGTAAAAATATGTATGTGTGTTGTGAAAATTTTGTATGTATTGTTAAGGGAGAGTAGAAATATGTTTGCACATTTTTGTTTAGAAAATTTTTTAAGTGTTGCCATCAATGCCAAAGGGGGAGATTGTTGGCTTGATGATGATTGTAATGGATGACTTCATGTATTGTCATTGATTGAACATGTATACCCATACATATGTTCACATTTTCATTGTCATCTTAGTTAAGACAAACTAGTATTACTTCTAAAGGTTACTTGTATTGTAACTGGTATTGATGTTTAGTTTAAGATGGTTTAGAGGGTGTCTAATCGGTATATGCAGGAATGGCTTGACACCAACTTGGAGATTCAATGGAAACCATCAAAGAAGCAAATGAAGGACAATCAATTTATATGTTGAAAGTGGTTAACTCCTAATTGGTATTGGTGTTCTAATCGGTATTCATTGATTGTGTGATGAGTTATCACTGGTCGTGATGAGTTACCCCTAACCGACAGATTTGGCAGCAATTTGTGATGAGTTATGTTTGATTGTTTAGATACACTGCACTTAGGAAATTGTGATATGATTCCTAAGCCGACATGAATCTAAATGTCTATATAATGACATTATGATGAACTATTTTGAAATATGTTATGATGCAAGATAGAAGTGTTAAGTTGTTGAAGGTATTGCAGAATATGTTTGTGATGAAGTTGGTGATGTAGTTTTGAATGAGCAAAAGAGGATCTATTCAAGCAAGTTGTGCTACTTCTAGATCACACCACCTGTTGTTTTCTAATCACTACAATAGTCAAATCCCCTAACCGAGTAAGGTCTAACAAGCTTCAATGTATAAATCCTCTAAAAAGGTGATCCATTAGTTTGGATTCAGAAATCATCTACCAAGGTACTACCTTTAACAGGGTATAGCTCCTAATAGAGCTTTGGGATCTTTAACAGGATTCGCTCCTAGCAGAACATTTTTGTAGACCTTAACTGGTCAGTTATCTATTACTGTAGATAGTTAACTTGTGAGTCCCATCTCACCTTGGTTTTTCCCATTTGGGTTTTCAATGTATAAAAACTTGCGTTATGGTGGATGTTTTACTTATTATGGATGCTTTAGTATTATTTTGGATTGCATGCATAATGTTTAGTAAACTTGTTGAGTATCTCAACCGGTCAGTGTTTAAATTAGTATTGTTTTGTTGTCACTGATTCACCCCCCCTCTCAATGCTTTATAACTCTATCATAATATTACATAAATTAGGCCACCCGTACCAATAACACATCATATGGTCCACTCTAGGAGATAAAGGGACCCAAACACATTAGAAAACATCATTCTAAAATGATTCCAATGAATCACACACACTAACATATCTTCCAAACTCAACATCAAATGAAATGTGTAAATGATCAATAAAGCGTGCAAACCAGTCGATCCAAAGACATTTACCAATACAGATACATAATATGGATCTACACATGCCATGGTGAGAACCATATCAATATCCAAACTCAAGCTCCAATGAAAATTTGGACCTAAAGAGGGTGATCCAATTAAGATAAATCAACTAGGTTGACCAAAAACCAACACAACCGAGCATGTCGAATACACAACAACATAACTTCAATTTCCAATCAAACTAGCACTATAAAATTGATCTAGAACATTGCACAAACCAAATGAGCATGTCCTCAAAGTTGTAACATTGGAATCCATATATAAGAAAACCTACAAGCATTCTCTGGACTAGTACTAATAGAAGACCTCACTGTTAGAAACAACAACAACCAAATTTACCATTTAAGCAACAAAGGACCTAAAAACCTAATAGTGTAATGTACACAAATTATAAACATTGTATCCAAAACTACAAGCCATAATCTTCAAAAACTAGAGGAATGCAAAATTCTTCCACGAGGAAATAAAATACTATTTCCTATATATAAATATTGTTTCCTACATATTGAAACTTCCACTATACCAACCTTTTGAAAACACCTCACACTTACTCAACACCACCAAACCACACAGCAACATCTGGACACTCACTTTTGGACCATCTACAACATCCACACCACACAATGACATCAATAATAAACACCAAATAAGTTTGACGTTAATGACATCACAACTCAACTTAACTCAAGTTGAATTCATGAAATTTCCACAATCCATAATGATACGCTTGTTATTCTTTTAGATTCGACCATGTTTGTTTCTATTCTTTTGGCTTTCCTTATTTCTTTATGTATGTATGTATGTATATGTATATGTATATGTATATGTATATGTATATGTATATATATATGTATATACATATACATATATACATATATGTACACATGTATATTATATATATATATACACACACACACACACACACATATACATACATACATATATGTACACACACACACATTCCTTTATTCCTTTTTTCAATTGTCATTTTCTCTTTCTTTGTTTTCTTTGTTTCTTTCTTTTATTATTATTTTGGTCTTTTTGTTTTCTTGGTTCTTGTGTGTGTGTGTGTGTGTGTGTGTGTGTGTGTGTATATATATATATACATATGTATATATATATATATACATATGTATATATATATATACATATGTATATATATATATACATATGTATATCTATACATATGTATATCTATGTATATATATGTGTGTGTGTGTGTGTATGTATGTATGTATGTATGTATATATATATGTATGTATGTATGTTTGTATGTATGTATGTATGTATATGTATATATTGTATGTATGTATGCATGTATGCATGTATGCATGTATGTATGTATGTATGTATCTATATGTATGCATGTATGTATATATACATACATACATACATACATGCATACATATACATACATACATACATACATGCATACATATATACATATACATATACATACATACATACATACATACATACATATATATATATACATATATATACATAAATACATATATATACATACATAAATATATATACATATATATACATACATACATACATACATACATACATACATATATGAATGTATGTATATACATATACACATACACATACACATACACATACATACACATATGTATATATATACATATACATATATGTATATATATGTAGATATATGTATACACACACACACACACACACACACACACACATGTATATGTAGATGTAGTGTCATAAAATTGTGACCCTAGCAATTTTTTACTGCATTAGGGTCCCCACGCATGCAAATTTGAATCCTCTAGCTTGATCAGAGACCAGAGACTGCTCAACTTGCGGAAACAACTTCTTCCTTGGCCTCTACATCACCACATCCACATTCTTCCCTAGAGAAAGGGGTAGGACTGGGCATGGCTCCATTGTCCCCCCTTGGATAGGGGCATGGTGCCCCTATCCCTGTCCTATTTTGGGGTAGGATCCTTCCTAGAGCATGCACTGTGGGTTGTAGCTAGGGTGGGAAACTCCCCTGATGTCGGCCCATGATGAAATTCAAATCCACTAACATGTATTTAAGGGGCATTTGTCCTCTCATTTGCATAAGGTTGGATAGGTCAAATTTGGGTAGATTCAAGTTGCATAAGTGATCAAGCATTCAAGCATTCTTTTCCAGCATTGAGCATTCTCAAGTCTCCCTTCAAGGCTAGGTGTTACATTCAAGTCAAGGATTCAACCATTGAAGAGGAGATTGATTCCAACATACAATTACACACAAGCATTTCTATCATCATTGCTACTACAACCTCCCTTGAGGTGATTTACAATTCGGTCTTTCATTTACATCTACTTGCAAGCACTTTCTTTCATTACCTGGTTAATTCCAAAACTAGGGTTTGACCTAAAGGCCAACCCCCAATCCCAACCCATTTTCCTTTCTTTTTTGTACTTTTGGTGCGCAACTATACTTTTGGATTCGGGCTTCATTTGTAGAGGCTGAAAAACCCTTTTCGTTTTGCGGATTGTTTGGAGGACCGTGTACATTCTCACCATGGTCTGGGCAACTTTTCCTCAATTTTGTAGGGCGAATTCATCTCAACATTTTACTACCAGTTCCAGGTGCACAAATTCATCCCATATTCTGATCTCAAGTTATAATCGATTCTTTGTCACTTTTGCACTACATAATTCAATCAATTCCTTTCTAAATCAAACAAGAGGAGGGGATCAACTTAACACTCCCAATTCATTCAGAATTCAATCTACCATCTTTGTGTGGAGAGATTGAATCTAGTGAATTATCCTCTCCCCTCTTTCTAATGTAATGGTGAAAAGTGCTTGAATGGTAATCGATAGCGAAACTATCATCTCTCTTTGAGGGAAAGGGTGGTTTCCTTCTTGATCTATCATTGACCATTTTCCCACCATTACAGTACACACACACACACACACACACACACACACACACATGTAGACACCCACACACATGCATAACCAAAAAAGAGTATATATATATACATATATACATACATACATATATATATATATGTATGTATGTATGTATGTATATATATATATATATATACACACACACATGTATATATATACATATATATATACACACATGTATATATATACATATGTATATATATGTATGTATGTATGTATGTATGTATGTATGCATGTATGTGTGTGGGTATATATATAAGTTCTTCTTTTTGCTTTCAGTTTGTTTCATTTTGTTTATATTTTTTCTTCTTTTTTGTTTTGTTTGTATTATTTGTTGTTTCCTTTTGGTGGTAATTTTTTAATTATATTTTTGGCTCTTTCTTGTTCTTTGTTCCCCTGTCCTTGTGTCTCTTCTTCCTTCTTTTTATTCTTCTAGGTTTGCTAATATCCTCATATTTTGTTCTCTTTCTCTCTTGCCCTGATGAAGAATAACAAGCTTAACTCAAGTATCCAATACAACATCCTCGTTATTTTTCTTACAACTTCATTTTCTTCCAATTCTCTACAATACCTCTAATTGCAATTACTAACTTATTCATTCACTACATGTAACATTCAATGTTCTAATATTTAGAAATTGTCAGAGTATCAAATTTATACTTTAGATTATGCATCTTGACCTATTTTCTCTTTTATCTCCTTCATAAATGTTTCTCAACTTATTGTAGGTTACCTATATAAATTTGTAGCCCATGACCTTCAAGAACTTTGAGTAACTCAAAATACTAACAATTGCTTTATTTTCCTTGGCACTATTCTCATGTGCCTTGATCTCATCCATAGTAGAATGACCACCAGTTGAAGTAGTATAACTAGTCTTAACAATATCCAATATTCCTTGTGATAGATAATTCAAATGATATTAAATCTAAGCCTTTCAAAAGGAATGATTTGTGCCATCAAACTTTGGTACTTTGTAACTATTATCATGCACCATCCTAGACCTTCCTCAATTAAGTTATTCTTAGAGGAAACTTGCTCTAATAGCAATTATTGTTCTTAGAGGAAACTTGCTCTAATACCAATTATTGAACACACCACAAGATTGAGAGGGGGAGGGTGAATTTCTCTTAACCAAATCCTTAAACTTCTTCAATCACAAACACTTATCAATTATCATTAACCATATAAACACCAATGAAAAGTAGAACAACAAAAACCAAACACATGAACACTAGGATTTGACATGGAAACCCCAATATGGGAAAAACCACAATGAGAATCACACTCACAATATGAATAATTTAATACAATATTTTAGGCACAAAGCCAAGGAAGCTTACTGCTCTTGAATCAGACTTAGGGAACGTAAAATGGAATTGCACTACTAAGACACACGATCCCAGGACAAGACACATCTACACAAGATACTAAAAGGACTCATTGGCTTCTAGTAGGCACAAAGAAATGATGAATTAAGCTGAGTAAGATCTCTTGATCATAAACACATGATGCAGGAGCATACCCAATTCACAACAATCTTGTATCAACCAAAAAAAGCATTTTCCTTTATGTTTTGTTTTTTGTTTGTAGTTTTTGTTTTCCTTTTTGTGTGTCTCAGTTTTGGCTCACCGGATTCTGTGGAGTTGGATTCTACTTGAAGACTTGATCATCTTTCTTTCTTTCAAACCACATCACATTTGGATCATTTTTTGGCAAGATATTGCTACCGGTTTTCATGACAGTTTCTTATTACCGGTTGTTCCTTTGTTACCGGTTGCCTGAGACCTATTCTGGTGATCTACCAAAACCCATTCTAAAGCTTGTGGAGCCTTGGTAATTGATCTTGATTTTCCTTGGCATGTGGCTGACCTTTTTCCGTGATCTATGTTTCATCCTTTGGATTTTCCAAAGGAATCTCTTGGCAGAGGTTGGCATTGCTATTTTGCACATTGGGTCTTGTTCTTCGCGTTTTGATCCCTTTTGGGCTGACCGAATCCTTTGGTTAGATATATATATTTGTAATTATTCTTTAGAATGCAACAATGAATGAGAGAATCATATAGCTAGACTGTACATAGAAGATAGATCATTCGACTCAAGGTCCCGATTGTGACCTATTCTACCAGGCCTGTGAGTCTGTATCTTGTAATCCAGTTGTTTCTAGTTGGATGTAATCAGATTTCGTGCAATAAAATAATTTGTCCTACATTGCCTCCATAATATATGTGTCTTTCCATTGTGTTTACTCTTGTTGCTCAATCTAGATTGATCTCTTTGAGGTCCCTCCTTACTATTAACTGCTTCAAATGGTATCAAAGCGAAGTTTCATTACGAAGGTTGTGTGTCTTGAATTTTGTTGTAGGGTGGTGGATTATGGATCCAACTTTCAATTGCAAAGGACTAGCATGAATTGATGGCATGGAGAGGAACTAGGAATGGTGGAGAGTGTGGGAATGCAGACCTTGCTATAATGGAGATGTTGCGAGGAATAGCAGCCTGATTAGGAGCCATGGAGACAACCCAGAGAAGAGGTCGATACATTGAAGATGTAAGTCAAGATGAAGGAGAAGAAGCCCAAGAAGAAAAAGTAAACCTACTAGCAGTTGATCCAGATGAAGAAAGGTTTTTAAGGGTTTTGAGTAAGGTGAACACTAAACCTCATTTTACCCCACTGAAATATGATGGGAAGATAGATTCAGATGAATTGATGGATTGGATCTCAGAGATGGAGAAGTATTTCAATTTTGAAAACACTGTAGAAGAGAGGAAGGTGACATATGCATGTACCTAGTTGAAAGGTCATGCATCTCCTTGGTGGGAGCATTTGCAGGTTGATAGACAGAGAAGAGGTAAAGAAATGATTAAGACATGGGAAAGGATGATTGCTAAGTTGAGATCAAAGTTTGTGTCGGTAAATTATCAAGTGGATTTATTCTAGAAGTTGCAGAATCTGAGACAGAAGGAATCTAGTGTAAAGGAGTACACAAAAGCATTTTACAAGTTGAACATCAAATCCAGACATGTTGATGATGAAGTTGAACAAATTTCAAGATATTTGAATGGATTGTGGATGTTTATACAAGATGAACTCAGTATGATCAAATTGGAGAGTGTTGAAGAGGCTTATCAATAAGCCTTGAAGGCTAAAGAGAAATTGAACAAAAGACATGAGCAGAGATAGAGAGGTATAGGTGGAAGGTTTACCAAAGGAATATTTCAAGGGGGAAGAGGATGTATCGGAGGAAGAGGAACTAGTATAGATCACAAGGAAAAGGAAGTGAGAAAAGAAGATAATTCATACCAGAAGGATGATAGAAATTTCTACCAGAGGAGAGAACCAAATGGTTACTGGAATGAGAACATTGGAAGACAAGACAAGAGGACGTTTAGAGGAACTTGATTTAAGTGTGGAAGAGAAGGGCACCGTGCATTTGAGTGTAAGGAGATAGAGACTACCAAAAGAAAAACAGTGGTGGAAGAAAACCCCACTAGATCAGACAATAAAACAGAAGATGGAGAACTATTGATGGTGAGGAGAGCTTTGTGTCATACCGAAGGAAATGAGGAACTCTTGCAGAGGAAGAATCTATTCAAGACCAGATGTAAGGTATCTGGCAAGTGTTGTAAAGTTGTTATTGATAGTGGTAGTTCAGATAATCTTGTTTCAGAAGAGATGGTGAATAAGTTGAAATTGGAGAGATTGAAAGACCCTAAGCCTTACCAGATAGCATGGATTTAGGATGAACATAAGTTTTTAGTAAGTGAAAAATGTTTGGTGAAATTAAAAATTGGGAATTATCATGATGAAGTTTTATGTGATATTATTCCTATTGATATTTGTCATGTTTTGTTAGGTAGACCTTGGTAGTTTGATAGATAGGCAATACATGATAGAAGGAAGAATACATACACTATTGTGGTCAATGGGATGAAGCAAACCTTGTTACCTTTGGAGGAACCTTTGAAGAATGAAGTCTGTATGAATGCCAAAATTTGTTTAGTAGATGGAAGGAAATTCATGGATGGACTGAGACATGAGAATGTGTGTTTTTCCTTAATTCCTAAGAAGATTGAGAGACTAGAACCAGAAGGAGAAAACTCGACAGAGGTAAGAAATTTGCTGACAGAATATGATGATATCATTTAAGATAATGTACCTGATGGATTGCCACCTATTAGAAGTATTAGTCATTGCATGGACTTGGTTCCTAGAGCTAGTTTACCTAAAAAAGCTACACATTGGTTGACACTGGCAGAGAATGAAGAATTGAATAGACAAGTGTAGGAGTTGTTGAAGAAAGGTTTGATCGAGGAGAGTATGAGCCCTTGTGTGGTACCAACAGTATTAGCACCTAAGAAGAATGGAGAATGTGTGTCGATTCAAGAGAAATAAACAAGATCACAGTGAAATACCTGTTTTCTTTGCCTAGGATGAATGACATAATGGATTTTTTGAGTGGAGAAAAATACTTTACAAAGATAGATTTGAAGAGTGGATATCATCAGATCAGGATCAGAGAAAGTGATGAGTGGAAGACAACATTTAAGGCAAATGAAGGACTATATGAATGGTTGGTGATGCCTTTTGGATTAACTAATGCACCGAGTACTTTCATGAGGCTGATGAATGAGGTATTGAAGAAATTCTTGGGAAATTTTGTTATTGTGTATTTGGATGACATTCTGATTTTCAGTAAGACAAAACAGGAACATTTGTTGTAGTTAAGACAAGTTTTGCAAAGGTTGAGAGAAAAAAAGTTGTTGATCAATGTCAAGAAGTGTACTTTCATGAAGGATGAGTTAGTATTGTAGACACCTAAAATTGTCCAATCTAATTAAATAAATATTTTTATTTATTTAATTATTTTTAGCCCAATTCTTCTATTAATTAAATAAATATTTATTTATTTAATTAATTCATTTATCCTCTTCTAGCCTTATTTCTCATTTAAATAAATACATTTATTTATTTAAATTATCTTTTTCCCTAAATTAAATAAATACTTTTATTTATTTAATTGATCCCGCTTCCTCTATTAATTAATTAAATCTTTATTTATTTAATTAATTCATTAACCTTTTCTACCTATGACACATGCCATTCATCTCTTAATTCCTACACTACCTACCCTCTCATTATTTTCTTATTTCCTTTACCTACCCTCTAATCATAGCCGACCATTTATCTTTTACACCTCTCAATCTTATCCCTCCATTTCATATAGCGTCTTCTATATAAGGATATTCTTCTTTCATTATCAACCCTGATTAGTTGACTTCTCGACTACAATATGCTTTTGAACTTGCATATGCAATCAAGCCTACTTGCAACCACATTTCCGTTCTTTGTTGAGCTCTTGTGCACATATAAAATCTGAGAGCAAATATATCAAACAAGATCAATGGAGATAGGAAGAATGGATAATGGAGATAGGAAGAATGGATATCCAAACCCTAGTGGACATGTGATGGTATAATCTTTTGATTTCATTTGATTTGCATTGTCTTAGGTAATCTTCATATGCTATGGTGGATCTTTGTTGTTGTTAGGCTAGGGTTTTGTGGTTGAATTCATTTAGTCTTTCAATATTGTTGTTTCCACTTTTCACCATATACATTTTGGCACGCCCCGTGGGACATGGATTTTTGTTAGATCTATTTTTTTGGTAGGTTTTTCTAACCCTATATTGTTGTTTTGTAAAACAATTTGGAGAATAACCTTGTGCAGCTAGGGTTTTGGACACAAAATCAAGATCTTGGAGAGATTTGATCTGATCTCAGAAATGGATTGGAAATTTTGCACAAAATTTTGTTTGCAGGTTGAAGACAGTATCAAGAGCTCTCAATCCAAAATTAAGAATTTTTGGAGCACATTTTCATTTTCTATGAATTTTTTTATGAGTTTTCATAAAAAAAATAATTTTGACAGCAAATGAGTGAATTTTTTGGATTTTATTGCATTTTTTTGGAAATATCTCTAATTTATACACATGATATGTTCTTTGAGATTTTAATTTTGATGCAAAATATTTACTAAAAAATTGGATTTTTAAAAATTACGGTTTTTCATTATTTACATCAGATCTCACTAACGGATTTGAATTGTGGCATCAAATCTATTTTGCAAGTCATGAACATTATCAGAGGTTCTCATATAAATTTTAGATTTTTTGGAGCATATTTGAAATTTCTATGAATTGTTTATGTATTTTCATAAAAAATTAATTTTGAGAGCAAATTAGCGAATTTTTTGAATTTTCTTACATTTTTTGAAATATCTCAGAATTATACACAGGATCTATTCTTTGTAATTTTAAATCTGATGCAAAATCATTCCTAAAAAATTGGATCTTTGAAAATTAGGGTTTTGCATTATTTTGCTCATATCGAACAAACTGCTTGGAAAGTTTGCAGAAATTTTTTTATGCGGGTTTGGAAGACCATCAAGAGTGTCCAGTAAAAATTTCATATTTTTTGGATCCATTTTGCATTTTATATGAATTTTTTATGATTTTTCATAAAAAATTATTTTTTGGAGCAAATTAGCAAATATTTTGGATTTTCTTACATTTATGGAAATTTCTTGAAATTTTACAGGTGGTGTTTTTTTATGATGAATTAGATCTTTGAATTGGTCGAAAAAACTATTTTGTCTAAGGCCCCTATTTCACAAAGTCTTTTGGATCTAAAATTGACCTAACTTGTGTGTTTGCAAGAAGGGGTGATCATTTGAAACAATCCAAACTACTAACAAATCTTTGTTGCAGGACCTTGATAAGGATTTTCTTTTTTTATTGTGTGCCTTGCTTTCATAGATTAGCAAACACTTCAATTGGTGCACTAAAATTGAACTAGTGTCTTTTGTGTTTTGAGCAATAGGCTCTTTTTGTTTAATCTTTAGAGGGCATGTCTCCCCGTGTGGTCATTAGGACTACTAATGAGGAGAGAATGACCCAAGTGGTAGTGAGGAAAACCCACCTCTTCCGAACCAATGTAAACAACTGTATCCATGGTGAAAACCATGGGTAACGTGTGTTGATTAGTTCATACCGACACTATGTCTCCCCATAGACCCATTTGATCAAATTTATTTGATTATTTGTAGGGCACAACCCCTATCGGCTGGGAGCCTTCTGTATTTACAGAGCTAAAAGTGTTGCATGTATGGCCACATGAGTGGATGCCCTTACTAGCACCTTTTTGTTTTAGAAGCCAAAATCCTTCTAGTTGTTGGGGTAGGAGGTCGGACCTCTGGAGCAGCCCACACACATACGGTTCTTAGTAGAGATACAAAATTCACCACGGGGATTTTTCGTGGGGACTGATGCTTGGCTGCCTTGAGAAGTGAGTGCCGAGGGTGGAGCCAGTGGGGTCAAGCATCTAAGTATCCACTCTGAATAGTGTAGCCTCGGGGGAAACCCCATGTGGGATCAACAACTATTGTCCTGGCCAACCATAAGAATTGTGCTTGTCTTATTTTGGACAATCAAATATTCAAGACCAAACATCAAAACATTGTGTCTTTTGTGTCTTCAAGTGTATGCAAAACAAATTTACATCAAACAACACACTTTTCATTGAGTCATTTTGATTCTAAACACTTGCAAACATTGAATCTTCATCAACATTGTGTCCTCTTGTCACGAAAAATAGTCAAACAAATTTAGATTTGGTCACAACAACTTCACAAATTGGAAAAATTTACAGTCCAACAAACAAGAGCAATCAGTTTCAGAATTCTTGAGCTTCCTAAGTTATTTCTCTATATTTTCATCTAGCATTCAACCTACCTTTGGGTCTCACAAAGTTCATCATTTCTTTACACCTTGCATTACAATCACATTTGTCTAAACTTGAGTCAAAAGGTCACATGCTTGTCCTTATCATACTTTGTCAACACACTACATACAACAACATTTTGCTAATTGGTCCCTCATCAAGGTCTATCTCCTTTGGGTCTCATTTGGTCTTACTTAGAGTCAAGGTCAACTTACCTCATCAAGAGAAACTATCATCTCTTTGGAAGCCACACCTACTCTACTACATACATACTTGGTCTTACACTTTGGACATTGCAAGTACACTTCAGATTCATTTACATTTCATCCAACTCTTAGTCTTCCACACTCTTTCCATTTTCATCTAGTCTCCCACATCTTGGTCAAGACCTAGTTCATGGTTGAAACCCATTCCCAAAAATCTAGGAGAGAAACTAAAGAGGCTCAAGAGTCTGCAAACATGAGTACTTATGAGTATGACAATGATGTCTTTTTCAATTCTAATCATAACACATTGCCTGACATGGATGCCTATAGAAACATTCCAAATGTTGAGAACATGGACACTGTAACAACAATGATACACACAATGACAATATGGAAAACATTTCAGTACATTCAGCAGAAGTGGAAGACTCCATTATGGACCCATGTTTCAATCGATTGGTTGAGGAAATAATGAGGAGAGATAGACAATACTTCTTACAAGTGATGGCACAAAGTGGAGCCAAGCTCCGTCATGTTTTTGACATGTCTCAAATAATGGAACATCGGCCTTTGCAACAACCTCACCTCAACATGGCTCAAAGGAGGCCTAATAGTGGAGGCAATAGAGGACCACATCTTGTGCCTAAATCACCATCATCTTTGTTTCAAAAACCTGAGGTCCCATACACACATGGTCAAGCATATGATGCTCACCTTCGCAGACCATTATGGAAGACTTATGCAGAAAAATATGCTCAACCACATGCCAATGCTAAGCACCCACCACCAAAGCAATTGGATATCCAAAAGCATGCTCAAAATTTGGAAACAAGGAAACCCAGCGT
Organism: Cryptomeria japonica; assembly: GCF_030272615.1. Classification (NCBI taxonomy): domain Eukaryota; kingdom Viridiplantae; phylum Streptophyta; class Pinopsida; order Cupressales; family Cupressaceae; genus Cryptomeria; species Cryptomeria japonica. Next base: position 690,823,171 of record NC_081405.1, on the reverse strand, counting down.
CAAATTTGGGGGCAACACACTAGAACAAACTCATGACATGCCTATAGAGTATGGTATACATGGACAAAATAGACATTCCATTCATCATCATGACTTTATGCCAAGTGGTCCATATACGCAGCATCATTATAGACCTCCTCCATATGAACATGTGTATGATCAATACCATCCATATATGAAACATGCTCCTCCTCTACCTAGTGGTTCAGGCATGGGGTATGGTCCAAGAAGTTGATCTCCACCTAACAACAATTTGGAACAACAAATTAAGGACTTACAAAAGAAAATGGAGGACACAAATACACCAAAGCCAACTTACACAATGAGAGACATATGTCCCTATCCATTTGACAAAAGCATTCCAATGCCTCCATTTCCTACACACTTTGTGACACCTAAGTTTGATAAGTATAGAGGAAAAGGGGATCCTAAGGCACATATAAGACAATTTTTCACAGCTTGCATTGAGGTAGCAGCAGAAGAGACATATTTGATGAGATTATTCCCACAAAGCTTAGGTGATCAAGCTATGGAATGGTTCTCCCAACTTCCACCTGGAATTAAGTCTTGGGGTGACTTAGGAGAGGCATTTATCCAACATTTCTCATACAACATAGAAATAGACATATCAGTCACTACTTTGTGCAACACCAAACAAAAGGATGGAGAGTCTTTTTCATCATTTTTACAAAGATGGAGGAATTTAGCCATCAGATGTTCTTGTGAAATTCCACAAAAACAAATGGTAGAGATGTTCACCTAGAATGTCCACAGAGAAATTAGTTATGACCTGAGAAAAGCTTTCTTGTCCACTTTCAAGGACGTCATTGAAAAAGGCTTAGCAATAGAGAAGGTCCTAATTGAACAAGGAGTTATTAAAATATTCAAAGAAAACAAAGAGGACTTTAAAGGAAAAGACAAGCCAATATTTTGGAATAAAAACAAGAACACAATCAATGATGGTGTTGTTGATGCCAATACAGTATGACCCAAAATCATTTTTTCTAAATCAAGCTCTACAAACAATCAAGTGAATACTCAAACAACTTCCAAGTCACGAAGGAAGTACACTCCATTGGGAGAACCAGTAGAGTTAGTTTTCAAGAAGCTAGTGGCAAACAAAATAATAACAATTCTAGATCTGCCTCCATATGAGCCAAAGGTCAAACCAAACTGGTGGAATGATGATGAATATTGTGAATTACATAAAAGCAAAGGTCATAAGACAAGAAATTGTCATAGATTGAAGAAAATCATACAAGATCTCATTGATAGAGGTGACATTGAGATTGAAGGACACTCATCCAATCAAGAACATGAGATGTTTAAAGAACCATTCCCAAAACATGACAAGGGAAAAGCCAAAGCCACAAATGAGTAGACCAACTATACAAGAGCATCCTTATAACTATGATTCAACTGTCAATCACATTTCAATGGATAATTATGTCTCTACCATTATCATCAAGGACAAAACGCCTTAGAATTCTACCCAAAGACCCAAGATTGTCCTAAAAGGCATTGGATCTTCTTCCGAACCAACCTCTAAATATAATGTCACAACTCATCAAGGTAAATTCACCTTGCAAGGTGCTCCAGCTAAAAATATCACTTTCTCATCAACCAAACCTGAGTATGACCTTGTAGAACAGTTAGGGAAGATACCTACGCTTATCTCCATCCTCGAGCTCTTACGCATATCCCCTGCACATAAAGCCATTCTTGACAAAACTTTAAGAGACACTTCCATTCCCACTAATCTGAATGTGGATTAGTTTCAAGCCATGGTGGGATACCTTTCCGTTCCACATTCCCTTACATTTACAGAAGTTGATGACGCATCCGTAACCCAACCACATAATGCACCTTTACACATCAAAGCGTTCCTACACAAACATCGAATAAAGTGAGTCCTGATAGATGGAGGAGCAGGTCTAAACATTTGTACATTGAGCACTATTAAACAATTGGGATATTCTGATAAAGTTGTGAATTCTACAAACAAAATTACCATAAAAGCATATGATGATGAAGAGCACTCATCCAAAGGCACAGTCACCTTGCCCCTCAGAGTTGGGCTAGTTACAAAGGATGTGGTTTGTCAAGTCCTAGACCTGGATCTCACATACAACATATTGCTAGGATGTCCATGGATTCATGAGATGAGCGCAGTCCCATCTACATATCATCAATGTATCAAGTTCCTACACAATGGAGTTGAAGTGACTATCAAAGCGTATCCGAACCCATTCATATATTGCAACAATCTGTGACCTAGATCATAAATAATAATCCCAGTCAATCGAGACGTTGTTCCTTCATCAGCATATGTTGATCCAGAATCATTGAAAGCTTCTACATCAAAACAAACAAAGCTCAAAGAAAAACTCAAGGTTAAAGACCTGGGATGTGGTGAGTATATCTTTCATGTTGATCAACTCCCACTATCTCCTAAGGTATTCAGTCAACATGAACAATCTATAAACAATTTGCAAGGAATTGGGTGTGAACCACCTAGTGTTGTGGCTACTATGCCTAAATGCAAATCTCCTCTAGTGGTGAAAGCATCTCTTGATATCAATAATCCTAAGAGTGGTTCCAGCAAAGAATCTATTGAGAATATCACCAGCCCTTTTGAGAACTCACATAGCCTTACCATTTCATCCATTCATTCCATTTCCACTCCACTTCCAGACTTGGATCAACAAGAATTAGAAAAGCCCTTACTAATTGAGGATCAAAAATTAAGCTTTGAAAAGAAAAATGTAAAAGTCAAAAATAAAGGAGAGGCCTTTAGTCCAAATAAAAATAAAAAGTTATTGGACTCTAAAAAAATCAAGGTCAAAGATAAAAATCATGTGAAGAAAAAAGAACAAGATTTGATCTCCCCTAATATCAAAATAATTGGGGGCAAAAGTTCTACAATTTTAAGTCAAAAAGCATACTTGTTGATCCTAAGTCTCCATCATGCTATCCTACTTTCACTTCTTTTCACAATCACAAGCCTTCATAACTCATCCACTTGTTCTACACACCCATCCCCTTTTGGCGATACATGATGGACCTTTAATGGAGCTTCCTTGAAGGACTTTGTTATCAAGGATGCCCAAACTCCTTTAGATGACACGCATATGGGCCTGTGTAGTCCACACGCTAGCAATTCTATCTCAGTTCCTTTATCAAGGAAGATAGTCACTCAAGCTACACATCATTCAACGTTGCAGTTACTATCATAAGGTAAATCCTCTCACATTTGAGGTGGGTGACTTAGTTCTCAAGGAAAATCCTAAAAATCAGCAAGACGGAGAGAAGAAGGGCAAGTTCAAACCAAATTGTCTTGGTCCTTACATCATCACGATAGTCTATGGATCCTATGCATATCAACTTTCAACTCCAGATGGCGAACCTTTGGAGGATCCTATAAACAGCATGCACCTTCACAGATTTTACACATAGCTCTTTAGACTATCCTAGTTAAAAAATACAAAAAAAATAAAAAAAATAAAAAAATTGAAAAACAAAAAACATTTCGTCCAATGGTGAAAACCACTTCGGTGGCTCCCTGGGCAAGTACCATGGTGAAAAATGGGTCACTAGAGCCATGCATAGAGACATTGCTCCTCCCTCCTTCAGGATTCCATTTCATCCTTCACTTTGCACACACTCACAGCCTCTTCATCCATAATAAACTTACCCATTCCCATCATGGCTTGTTATTGATCTACCTAAGATTGGTTAGCCATTCATAATAAACCTCCCTTTTCACCCCCTTTCCATCCATAATAAATCAGCTCCTATCTGTGGCTAAGGAAAATCCTACGTCTAGTAATGGGTGTGGAACCGAGAACATCACACGTTCTGAGGAGTACAGTTTCTTCCAACTTTCTTCAGTCTATCCGCACATAACTCACAATAAAGCAACATTTGCATCGCCAATCCATAATAAAGTTCCATCTTCTCTGCAATAAAGTATCAATTTCATGGATTCAGTCAGTTTCAGATGAGACACAATAGCAACAATGGGCTTCAACAAATCAAATCTTTCAAAATACTCAAACAACATTATGGTTCAATGCTATCTATCCTTTTGTGAAAGTAAACATTGTGACCACAATCAAATAAGACTTATACAAGTGACAAGAGACACTATACTTGAGGACTATAGTGGACATTGGTGTCAAGTCTTGGTTTTCTTTTGATTTTATCTTTTTTGTGACATGTCTTTTATCTTTTCAAGGATGTCTCTGACTAGAGATTCTATCTCCGGGATGTCTTTGACTAGAAAGGCGGGGATGGGGTATCGTCACCTATTTTTCTTTTGTTGTCTGTGGATTGTCTCTTAGTAATGCTATGACTTGTCCAAGGATATGAGAATATTGTGAGTCTAGTGTGAATTGGGGCATTCCTTGTTTGTGACTATCTTATCTCCATGCAAACGGGTAGAATGACTTTCTGGGTCAAACATATACCTCGATTGTCATAACCTACTTGCCATAATAATGCTCAATGATGATAACGCACAAGAAACTCATTCACTTTCATATCTTCTATCTTCCATCCCCCTTTATTGATTGACTTTCATTATCCTTCCTGAGTCTGTGTAGCCTCCTATCACATGACTGAGTATAATGACACACCAAAAACATTTGCATTTCATGCAGTTTGCACCTGCATAACCACATTTCATACATACATATAGATATCACAATTGCATCACATCCTGTACACAACACATGTTAGCACATTTTACATTCTCATCATGTAAATAGTTATTTTCATTATCATATTCATACATTCACATTGGCATAACATATTAAAAACATAAAAGAACAAAAAACATTGCATTGTATCATGTACATATTTGTATTAACACATAGAAACATCACATAGGTACACATGCATATAACTGCCACAATATATATATATATATATATATATTAAAATCATAAGTGTCATGATACAATGAGGTCAAACTCTCATATGGATATAATCACCCAGAGGTGTCTACATCATCATACAAAATGGTACAAAACTGATACATAGGGAGCCCTCTAAGGCTATGATGAACTCCCTCCCTTGGAGCCAGCTGGCCTCGACGGAGTCTAAGCCCTAGAAGGACCTACCCCTGGATCATCTCTCTTGCCCCCTCTATCTAGTGGTGGTGGAGGACCCATGACCCCACCTCTAGATGTCTGTCTCTTGTCTCTCCCTCCAGTGGTCGTCGTAGTCCGTGATGGTCTCTGAAACCTCCTAGCCCACTGATCTGGTGGCACCACTCCATAGTACAGGTCTCTCCAATAGGCTATCTCCTCCCCTGCCCATAGAACATACGTGTATCTAGCCCTTGTGTCCTCTTCTTCCTACCACCCTACCCTTAGTGCTGTCTCAACCTCTGTATAGCACCGAATAGCCTAATCCTTCTCTTGCTCAGTATCCCTCGACTGCCTCCTGAGTCTAGTTGTATCTCGCTCTAGATCCTTGATCACATCTACTTGTCCCTGGTAGATCTCCCTCAAGGATAGTAGCTCATCTTCCCTCATCCCACAACCAACCCTCATGTCACCCTATTTGGACAGAGGAATCCACTAATCACTCCTGCCAACACTGCTGGTAGTGCCAATCCTGTCGCCATCATGGTATCCCAAGCCACATGTGCAATTCTCATCTCCAGACCTGGATCCTTAAACACTCATCTCAGTGCATCCCTGTCTCCATCTTGATCATAGGGTACTAACTCCTCATCGATCAGTATTCGCAATATCGTGTATACATCCTCCAAGGTGACTGTCATCTCACCCATCGGCAAATGAAATGTACAAGTCTCTGAGTGCCATCTCTCAGCTAATGCAGTCAACAATCCCATGTTCGCCCGAAACTCAGGCACATACGCAATATATCGCAAGCCCATAGCTTGAATTGCTGCTTTATCCTTGAAAGATAGCTTTGGTCGCAAACTCTGAGTTGAAGGGAATCTCTCCCATGACTCCAACATAGGTAGGTCCTCTTGCAGTCAAGTAAATCAACCATGTCAATCATAGTGGCATTCCATGTTCATCACAAAATGCTGCTTTTTATCCTAGTGCTTATGGCACTCTATCCTAGTGGCACTCCATGTTCATCACAAAGTGTTGCTTTTTATCCTAGTGGCACTCCCTGTTCATCACAAAGTGTTTCTTTTTATCCTAGTGGCACTCCTTGTTCATCACAAAGTGTTGCTTTTTATCCTAGTGGTACTCCCTGTTCATCACAAAGTACTACGTTTTGGCACTCCCTGTTCATCACAAAGTGCTGCTCTTTTTAGTACTCCTTGTTCATCACAAAGTACTATGTTTTGGCATTCCCTGTTCATCACAAAGTGCCTTGATCTATCCTATCCTAGGGCCTCTGCTTGAGTGTACCCTCTTGAGTAGTTTCCTAATTGGCAACGTATGTTCTATCACAGAATTGTCAATCCTAGCCCTATCTGCTATTCTAGTCTTCTCTAGAGGACCTCCTTGAGTGTATCCTCTCAGCAGCTTATCTAATCAACAACGTATGTTCATCACAAAACTATCAATTTGGCCTTGAAGATATCAACGTGCCTTCATGACATAAATGCACTTACAGATTACATAAACACGCCCATACAGAATAGACGTGCCTACACAACACAGATGCGTTGGCATCTAACACATACACTATTACATTCATAGACGTGTCTGGCACAAACACAAACGCATCTAGCCTACCCAGACGCACCTAGCCAGCATAGACGCACCTTAGCATTTTTTGCCCCTTGCTTGACATATCTAAAATGCATTTATTGTGCTACCTAACATGCATTAATGACAATAGTTATTGTGACAAAGTACAAGGAGGTTTTGTGGTACTTACCAGCTCTCCTGCATCTGTTGGCCTCTGAAACTGGCGAATGCAATTGAATCTGTGAACTAAAGCCATCGTTGTTGACTATTGTTGCTCTATTATCTCTCTGCACTCTGATCTCTTGGATGTGTGGATGACAATGAGGATATATTTCCCTCGTGGTCTATCTTATAGACTACCCTAGCCCTAGCCCTAGCCCTAGTCTCCCGAGTCAGTCTTCTTTATCTTGTGACTCTGTCACTCCATTTGGTCAGTCCATTTCTAGCCTTTCTTTCTTATCGAGAGATTGTCTGTGATCTTTTCAGACATTTTTATCCAATCTCTTGAGGGGGCATATCATTCCCATCTTGGGGCAACTTTGTATCAGTTCATCTTATCTTCTTTGAAACAATGCAACAAGCTGCATTGTCTCAAAGAGGGGCAAAATGTAGACACCTAAAATTGTCTAGTCTAATTAAATAAATATTTTTATTTATTTAATTATTTTTAGCCCAATTCTTCTATTAATTAAATAAATATTTATTTATTTAATTCATTCATTTATCCTCTTCTAGCCTTATTTCTCATTTAAATAAATACATTTATGTAGCGTCGTAAATTGTACGCACTTGCTAGGGTGGTACAATTTCACACCTAGTTTAGCACCCGCCTTGGTGCATTTTACATTTTGCATTGCATTTCTCCTTTAGCACTTAATTAATCAAATTAATTAGGTCTAAGGTCCTATTTCACCATTCTCCACATCATAAAGTTGGGCCCTTTCGTTAAAGTGTGCCCTTTTCATTTTATTCCTCCAATACATCATTCAATCAAAAACCCTAATTAAGTCCTATTTTGAACTTGGGGGCTTGATTTCGGGGGTCAAAACATCTCGAAATCACCTGTAACTTCGGGATTCTCTCTAAAATCATCATATCCGACGGCCCTGAAAATTTGGTGAAAAGTTGTTAGGATCGTGGCACCTGGAGTGCACATGGTCCCAGACATTTTTCCCGAAATTTTAGGAGCACAATCCAATCATAAAATAAAGCTTAACCCCAAGAAATTGGTGGGATATTCAATCTCTAGGTCGGCCAAAAGATGAAATTATGATCTAGGGTTTCATACATAAGAGCTCTCTTTCTTCATTTGAAAGGATCCGAATTTTGTTTTTAGGAACCTCATATGCAGCGAAAGAGCAGATCTTTGAAGACTTCAACAACATTCAACATCCTTCTATCAAGCATTTATCAATTTCATTCATCCATTTAGGGCTTGGAAGACATTGAAGAACAATAGGAGATTACCGACTGAAGATTGGCTTGTACCCCTCCTTTGAGGGTTGGGTATGATTTCATGTTGTTTTCATGTCTTTGCATAAGCTTCAATATATCATTTATTCATGCTTTAGATCACATTGCATCTTGATTTAGAGCATTTACATTATCATTTAGAAGCAATTAGGTTTTACTTTCTAGGTTGCTCTAGCTTGCTTTCTTGCATTTTAGGAACTTGCACACACACTAGGTCTGCACACACAATACATTTTACAATACAACTTGGCTATTCATGGAGGTGGAAATCACTGAAGCAGGGGTTTGACTAAGGCAAAACCCTATATAGCTGCCCATACCCTTTTCAGATATAAGTGCAGGTTTCAGGACTCGGACGACGCCGCAGGAGACAGATCCAGGAAAAGCAGGTCGAGACAGCACTCCACATCAAATTGCAGAGCAAAAGACCTGGACAGGGGCCCTGGGTGCCCTGGTCCTGCCAGGATAGGGGCACTGGGTGCCTTCGTCCCTGGGACAGAGGCGCTGGGCGCCCTGGTCCTCCGAACAGACAGCATTTTTTGACACTTCCGATAGTTTTCCAGAGTGCAAAATAGCAGTTTCAGGTGCAGTTTTTGGGACAGAATCAGGACAGTGGTGCCCACGCCCCCATCCTGGACATTTTCAATCTGATTTTGACTCCAGGTACGCATATGCATTCCTATTTCATCCTTGTATTTACAGCTGTTCATTGTTTAATCTCAATTCTACAATCTTGTTATTCATTTGTACATGCATTTTGGGATTAGGACTTGAACTTGTATCATTTTATCTTTCAATTTCAACGAAGGAATAGAAATCCTAATAGGTAGCCCATGGCTCTCTCTTTCACAAGAAGAAGTAGCCAATTGTGTGATACCTCTAGGCTCTTTCGTATTCCGTAATGTGTGTCAAAAGGTAGGATTAGGGCATATTAACCTAGTCTTGCTTTTTCCCCTACACATTTTGGTGAACCTGATGTGAAACTATCATTGCTTCCTCTTGCATTGCATTTGTTAGATCTAGATCTAGATTTAGTGTGTTTTCATTTCATTCTCATTAAAAAGAAAAAAAAAAAAAAAGAAAGTGTGTTTCTTTGCATTGTGTGTTTAAATTTTATGCAACCTTTATTTCAAAATGTCAGATTTTTATTTGCAAAATGTTCATACTTTTGATGATTATTATGAGTATAGCCAAGATGAATTAGATGAAGCTTTAGATGAGTTTTTAAACCCTAAAGATGCCAAACCTTCATTTTACCAAAAACTCATAAACCTTGTTACTATGCCATTTAGATGTGATGAGAAAGATAAGTCGAATGGTTCCTTGCAAGGGTACATTCCTATCAACTATTCCACTGAATCTAGTAACATGGTTGTGTTCAATAATCCCCTCTATGAGGAGATGTTTCCTTTTGAATCAAAAGATAAACCTTTTAATCGATATGATCATGCTTTGTTGGATGATGCCCTTGATGACTTTGTGGCTTTATCGAAATCTTTAAACAAGAACAAGACTTCTAAATTGGTTAACATGATAAACTCAAATGAGCATAACGAGCCTCTCTTTGAAGTCCAAGGTGCTTATCCTTCTCCCACCTTTCAAGTTCCTAAATCACCTCTCCTTACTGTCCAAGGAGGGTATGATCATGATTCCTTTCGTACCTCGAATAAACCAATCATCACCGTGCAAGGAAGAAAACCTATAAGTCCTTATAGTTATGCCAAGCAAATAACTAGAGAGAGTTATCATGTGGTTGCCCATACTTATCACACCAAAAATAATAGGCAACCTAATCCTCCTCCTGTTATTCCAGTTTCCCTTCCTAATCCTCAACCAATCCTTCCACAAGCTCCCCGTATTTTGCAAGTTATGGGTAAGGAATATGATCTCAGAGAACAACTTAAAGCTACCCCTGCTAAGATATCCCTCTGGGATTTGATTCAAACTTCCTCCGCTCATCATGGAATATTACAAGATGCCGTGAAAGATTTGAATGTTCCTCCACCAAATACATCTAGTAATATAGCATCTTTGGTTAACTCTGTGATGAATCCTAAGGCTCAAATTGTGTTTACCCAAGATGAGTTGCCTACTAGTGAAATTCAACAACAATATGATCCCTTGATGATTGTGGTTATCATGAAAGACACTGCTATAAGACGAACACTAGTAGATAATGGCTCTGGCCTTAATGTGTGTAGCATTAATCTATTGCATAAAATGAATGTGGATACATCTCTCATTGAGCCTGACTCTCGTCCCATTCGAGGCTTTGACAATGTGGCTAAGACTTCATTAGGTATTATTACCCTACCTCTCACAGTGGGACCTGTTACTTTGCCTACTCCTATTCATGTTATGTCGGGAAATTTAACATACAACTTGTTATTAGGGAGGCCTTGGATTCACAGTATGCAAGTTGTCCCCTCTACATTGCATAGACAAGTTAAATTTATCTATAACAATAAGACATATACCTTGATAGGTGATACTAATTTCCAAGCTTGTCTACAAACATCTACTTCCAAAGGGGGTTCTTCTAAGCCATCCTCATCTAGTGATGACTCTTTAAACAAGATACCTATCGATGAGTCCTCACTCTCTGATGATCAAAATTCTTTGGATGAGTCTGGAGCTCCTGAAGAAGATTCTTCTCGACTTGAATCTACACATAAGAAGGATTTTGATCCTGAGAAGGTCCTCGCAGAAGATGATTAGGGATCTCTTGATTTCAATCCCACCTTTGTAGGTGAATATAAGGTTCCTTCTAACGATCTTAAAGTTGAAAAGAAGGAAGAAGCTAAAAATCAATCAATCTTACCTGAACCTATGAGTAATAATTTTGTGGCCGCTTCTCAAACTTCTTCTCCTCACACCTCTAGTTATGAAGAGTTTGATTCTTTGTCTTATGAAAAACCACCTTCTCTTCCTGAAATGGCTGATCGTTATGGTCGTGGTTTTCGCATTTTTGCTAAGCATGGGTATCATGGAAATGGTTGTGGTGCTCATTAACAAGGGATAAAAGTTCCTCTAGAGACTAATTTTCACAATTATGCCTTTGGACTTGGCTATAATCCTTGCAAACGCACTAAAGCTTCTAAAAGACCATGCATTAGTGTTAATGCTATTTCTACATCTCTATCAATGCAACACCTTGAGTATATTGATGGGGATCCTTCGAGTGACTGTGCTTTGGATGTCTTCCCTACCGACGATGCTTTAGCTGAGTTCTTGGGAGCCTATGACACTTTTCCTCATTATCATCACAATAGGGGACTCCCTTATTGTTTGAACACTGAAGCCTATTTTGGAAAAGAGATTGATAATGATGAGATTGTGAAAGAATTCCCTCAGTTAAAGGATACTCCTCAACAAAGTAATCTTCTCATAAGTGACACCACTGATGTTAAGATGGATCCTTGCAATAAAGAGGAAGTTATTAAAATTGGAAAATGTTTGGATGAAGAAGAACAAAAACAATATGAAGATTTATTGCATGAATTCCCCGAGATCTTTCCTTGGACATACTCTGACATGCCTGGTATAGATCCTAAGATTGTTACTCATAACATTGTCTTAGTTCTTGATGCTAATCCCGTGAAACAAAAGATTTGAAAAATGAATCCTAAGGTGGCTCTGCTTGTTAAGGCTGAGATTGAAAAGTTATTGGAAGCTCGATTTATCCGCCCTATTGACTATTCCCCATGGATTTCAAATATTGTCGCTGTGGCTAAACTAGATAACAAAATAAGAATGTGTACCAACTTTCAAGATTTAAATAAGGCTTCTTTAAAAGATGACTTCCCTCTTCCAAATATTGACATGATAGTTGATTCTACAGCAGGACATGCCTTGTTATCCTTCATGGATGGTTTTTCAGGATATAATCAAATTTTCATTAACCCTCAAGATCAATTTAAAACCGCTTTCACCACTCCTTGGGGTACGTTTTGTTGGATAATGATGCCTTTTGGACTTAAAAATGCCGGTGCAACTTATCAACGAGCGATGACCCTTATCTTTCATGATTATATGCATAAGATTTTAGAGGATTATGTTGATGATATTTTAGCCAAATCCATTCTTCGCATGGTTCATATTAAAATCCTTCATCAAATCTTTGAAAGAATTCATAAATATCACATGTGCTTGAATCCCCAAAAATGTGTTTTTGGTGTGGATAGTGGAAAACTATTAGGGTTCATAGTTTCGCATCATGGGATTGAGGTGGACACTAAGAAAATAGATGCTATTGTCAACATGCCACCTCCTAGAAATGTGTCTCAACTTAAAAGCTTACAAGGAAAGATTCAAGCTATTCGTAGGTTTGTGTCTCAACTTGCAGATCATACCTTTCCTTTTACTCAACTTCTTAAAAAGGATATCACTTTTCAATGGAACGAAGGTTGTCAGCAAGCATTTGAAGATTTAAAAGTGTATTTGGCTAGTCCTCCTATTCTTCAACCGGTCGAACCTTCTAAACCCTTCCTTCTGTATACAACTACTTCCTCTCATGCTCTCACAGCATTGTTGGCCCAACATGATAAAGATGGTAAGGAATGTCCGGTTTATTACATAAGTCATACCTTACTTGATTATAAGACCCGATATTCTGCGATAGAAAGACAATGCTTGGCCTTGGTGTTTGCGACTCAGAAATTGAGACATTATCTTTTAAATTCAGAAGTCCACGTCATGGTAAATTTTGATCCTTTAAATCATCTTTTCTCTAAAACTGATTTATCAGGACGCCTAGCTAAGTGGGTTATGATGTTAACTAAATTTGACCTTAAATTTGTTTCACAAAGAGCAATTAAAGGACAAGCGTTGACCGATCACTTAGTTGAGGCCCCTTCACCTTTCTCCTTCCCTAACCCTGAGTCTTTTCCCGATGACTTCATTCTTTCTATAGAGAAAGATGAAACTTGGGAGTTATACTTTGATGGCTCTAAGTGTCGTACGGGATCGGGGGCAGGTGTTGTTCTGATTTCTCCTACAAGGAAATCCATTCCCTTATCCTATCGTCTAAATTTCCTGTGTACGAATAACATTGCTGAGTATGAGGCTCTTATAGCAAGAATAAAAGCAGCCTTAGCTCTGAACATAAAACACATACATATCTATGGAGATTCGCAATTGATTATAAGACAAGTAACAGGACGGTATCAAGCAAAACAAGACAAATTATCACAATATAAAGATCTTGCTATCTCTTTATTACAAAAATTCGATTCTTATACCATGGAACCTGTTCCTCAAAAAGATAATCGACATGCAGACACAATGGCATGTGTGGCTTCTCTGGTGTCTTTAGAGGACCCTGTGGTTGATCTTAAATTCGTTATTCACAACCTTATTTCTCCAGCTATTGCAGACAATTCTAGCTTGGTAACATGTTGTGACTTTATAGACTCAGATGAATGGTACTCGCATATAGTAAGATATTTGACCGATGGTACCTTTCCTGATTCTGCTAATAGGAACACTAGGGTTAGAATCCGCAAGCTGTCTGCTAGGTATATCATTCTTTCCAATGTTCTTTACCGAAGGGGTTATGATGGTCTTCTCCTTCACTGTCTTAACAAATCGGAAATCCCCGTTGCTCTTGAAGAGGCACATTCAAGTGCCTGTGGGGGGAATTTTGGGGGCAAATCCTTGGTTCAAAGATTGCTTCGCATGGGATACTATTGGCAAACTATGCAGAAGGATTCTTTTTCATTTGTTAAGAAATGTCATCAATGTCAACAACATAATAATTTGATTCATGTTCCTACCCAAGAACTTCATTCTCAAGTAGCTTCTTGGCCCTTCTCCGCATGGGGTTTGGATCTCATTGGTAAAATCTCTCCTCCTTCATCTCAAGGACACACCTTCATTATAACCACAACAGATTACTTTACGAAATGGATAGAAGCTATTCCCCTTCGCTCTACTACTGCTGAAGTGATTTGTCAATTTCTTCTAGAAAACATCATTTCTCGATTTGGGATACCTTCCACTATAATCTTAGATAATGGGACATCATTTAAGAACAAGGACATGAAGAAATTCCTCGAGAAGTATCATATCAAACATCGATTTTCTACACCATACTATCCCCAATCAAATGGTCAAGCCGAATCATCCAATAAAATAATTGAACAAATTCTTTGCAAAATCGTGAATAAGCATGGTAAGGATTGGAGTAATCAGCTAATCTATGCTCTTTGGGCCTACCGAATGAGTGTACGAATTGCTACGAGAACTACTACTTATAATCTTGTTTATGGTGCTGACGCTATTAGGCCCTTAGAGTTAGAGATTCCATCACTTAGGGTTTCTCTCAAAGGTAAAGTAGATGATGACTCTTACAGAGAACAACGACTTCAACAGCTTGAGATGCTTGATGAATAGCGTATAAACGCTCTTGAGCATATTCAAGCGTATCATAAAACTCTACAACGAAGCTATAATGATAAGGTTATTCAATGTTCCTTCTTAGTAGGTGACTTAGTCCTCTATGAGAATCAGCGCAATGTGAATGCCTTACCTGCAGAAAAGGGAAAATTTTGTCCTAATTGGCTTGGACAATATATCGTTATTGAAGATTATGGATCAAGTGCTTACAAAATAGCGGATGTAGACGGTACGCCTCTTAAAGAACCTATCAATGCTATGCACTTGCATAGATATTATGCTTAATTATTCATTCCTTATCTATCTTCTTTTCAGTTCTTCAAACATTGGGTAATATGTTAGTATCCCCTTATTAGAGCAAAATAGAATTAAATGTTGTGGTGTTTAATCTATATTACTTCATTCTCGACAAGCGTGTTTCTTTACTTTATAGTTTGTCTTGAATTCATTTATGTAAATTGTAAAAGATTTACATTTCCATTATGCTAGCATATTATACAGTGTCTTTATGTGTTAAGTAGAATCGTATCATGTTGTGTTTAAACTCAAAATTAAATCACATTAGTTATATGATTCTTAGACTTAATGCATTGTTCTTCCCTATCATCAATGTAGTACTTGATTAAATATTTTAATTAACTCACGCATGTATCAATTTAATCATGGAGCATTGAGAAATCAATCACATGGAAATTAAATCCTGAATATACATGTACATCTACCAAATGTATTAGATTTAATCAAAGCAAAATATACATTGTTTTAAGCATTAAAGATAACACATTTGAGACAAAAGAGAAGCATGTATATATATGTGTGTGTGTGTGTGTGTGTGTGTGTGGATCGTATACAAATATAGGTCACTGTACATCCAAAATGTGACCTATTCTACATCATAAAATCATCTCCTATCCCTGGGGCTGGTGGCTGGAGAGTGTTGACTAGATGCTCCTTCCTGATCCGGCCGTGCAGGTGGACCCATAGGTGTGTAGCACAATATAGATTGTAAGTGACTCCGAGAGGAACTCCTACGATCTCTATCCATAAGGATCGCACGATAGGAGGTAGCCTCGGCCTGAGCTGCTGCTAGATCTCGCCACGCCCACTGAATGTCCTCGGATAGGACTCTCTCTCTCTCCCTCCATATGTCTACCTGTACTCAGAATGGGGAAAACAAGTCCTCATGCCAACCCGCGTTCCCCTGAGGCCTATAAGCAATATGTGAGGAACTCAGGATCTGTGCCATTGTGAAAATGTTTGTCACTGCCTGCTGAATCAGGGAATGCCACTCCTGCACATTAGCTGTAGCAGTAGAACAGATTCTTATATTAGTACCATTCTATATATCATCAAAACATTAATCAATCAATATAAACCTACTATACCTGGATCTCCCTCACGCCAGTAGGGATCATGATATGGTAGCATCTATGACTGGGAACTACTAGGCTCCCCTCGCTCGAATACTCTGTGCATGATGGGTGTAGGCTGGACGGTACTAGGAACAGGTCTCCGCATCGCCTCATGTTCCCCCTTTTGGGGAATAAGAGGAGGATCCAGAGCTATGGTATCGTCTCCTGAATGATGGGGAGCTGCATCTGACCCCTCCTCATCATCTCTATCCTCCTCCTCCTCATCATCCTCATCCTCGTCCTCGTCCTCATCCTCACCTGCATCCTCATTCTCCTCATCTCTATCTGTGTCCTCCTCCTCCTCCTCCTCGGCACTAGGCTGATCTCCTGTGGGTGGATCAGGATCTCCTACCTCCTCATGACCCTCTCCCTCCTCTGGCTCCTCTGACCTGGATCCCTGGTCCTCATCTCGGTCTCCATGTCTCCATGGGCCTGGATGGCCTGTCGGATGATCTGGTGGAAAGATAGGCCCTGGGTATGATCTCATAAACCATGAGACATACCTGCGCTGTGCTCCAGGCTCTGTAGAGTAATCAGTGACTACATCCTGATCAGATCCCTCTATGTCTGTAGTCTCGATGTCATCTATCGTCGGTCTCGCCACTGCTCTAGGTCTGGGAAGGACTCGTGAGTGTCGAGTATAGATGGGTACATCGGCTGGAACGCACTACTCTAGCCCAAACTGCCTCCATACTCGGTCAAAGTAGAATGGGACTATGATATGTGAATATTGTCCCCGTAGTAGGCGGTTCCTCTATAAGCACGCTAACTGTCTCTCCATCCCATCCCATCTGTGCATCCGCAGATAGGGTCTCCATACTGTTGCCTCGGCTGTCAATCTATCAAAAATCACTCTCCAATATAACAGATCTCCAAATCTCCACTCACTGGTAAGTGGATAAGCAAACACCCTAGGTCGCTCGCTAGCCATACTCATTGGAAAGCCGACGGGCCTGGTGCATGTGAAGTGCTCAAAAATCCACACCTGCAGAAGTGTGCATGTCATCAAGCTGTAACCCTGTCCAAACACATACTCCTCAAGGTCGTGATAGAGATGTAAAATCATACTCCGACCCCAAGCATATACCCTTCTATGTCTCTCCATAGCTCTGATGCACCATGTGAGGCCCCCATGCATATGCGTACCTCACCCATTAGGGCAGATAGCTAGTGCTATGATGGCAATCATAAGGCGTCTCACAAGGGGCACCTCTCATGTAGGATGTAAGAGCCATCTGACCATGATGCGACCTCTCGTCTTGCTCGGCATGACTCTCCCTATGCAATATACCTGCTCTCTCTGATGGTCCTCCGCTGATCGATCGGTCGCGTATGTAACAGTAGCTCCTCTGATAGGAAGACGAAGTATGCGGTACACATCCTCAAGTGTAACCGTCAGCTCCCCTACTAGAAGATGAAATGTGCATGTGTCAGGATCCCATCGCTCCATCAATGCCATCAGCATCGTAGGATGGAACTGAATGGCTGGCATGAGGATCGCATACCATAATCCCACGTTCGACAATGTGTCTCTCTCTACCTGAGTCAGTCGTAGAATCTGATCTCGCAAACTACGAAGAATATGACCCGCCGTATGCTCTCTCATGTATGGGAGACCCTGCAACACAAAAACATAACTATAATCAGTACTCGATTATCAAAATCATTCATGCAAACTGTCAAACATCGTATGCCAACCCTGAAATCCCTCGCCAAGCCCTGATTGGGACCATGGCGCCCTGTCAGGGACCATGGCGCCCTGAGGGGACCATGGCGCCCTGAGGGGACCATGGCGCCCTGGGTGGGGCCCGGGTCAGACTTCAGGGCCCGCAAACGATCACAAAAAAGTCAAATGCAGAAAATCAAAAGTCAAACATTCAGTCAACTCACCTCATCCAGTGGCTCGTCGTCGATCACAGCCTGGCGCAGGATCTCAATCCTCGTGGGACACTCCGGTCATCGTGAAGGCATGATGATGGCTATGTGGGCTCCGCTGCAATGAACAGTATTTTGAAATCAACAAAGTGACAAATGCAAATGTCACTTTCAAAGTATATACTTTCATTTCTTTATCTTTACTTTTGAAACCCTAATTTTCCTCTATCATTCATTTTATCATAACTTGAGTTTGGGAGATGCGATTTTCGAGCCGTTTGTTGCGTCGGAATCATATTTTCATTCCCCTACTCTCGGGATGTTCCAAAAAGTGCTCTGATGAAGCTTATTCAGTGAACATCCCTCATCAATACTCTCTTACATAATTTGTCGTAAGTAAACATGCTACCCTATTTCACCTCCCTAATAAGCAAGTTGAAACAGGGGGGGCATATAGCTACTCACAAATTTCATCACTTTCCTTAGTAAGCATTAGGTGATTTTGTGATCTAACGTGTGTTTTGTAGAGTGCGGTTCCTAACTGTGTACTACAGATACCGCTGGGGGCTTCGTCCGACAACTTATGGATATATCCTTTTTCAAATGATGTTTACTTTTCTGTACTTTAGCTTGCATATGCACGTAGTACTCATATGACCACTAAAGTGGGGGCTAAATGTAGCGTCGTAAATTGTACGCACTTGCTAGGGTGGTGCAATTTCACACCTAGTTTAGCACCCGCCTTGGTGCATTTTATATTTTGCATTGCATTTCTCCTTTAGCACTTAATTAATCAAATTAATTAGGTCTAAGGTCCTATTTCACCATTCTCCACATCATAAATTTGGGCCCTTTCGTTAAAGTGTGCCCTTTTCATTTTATTCCTCCAATACATCATTCAATCAAAAACCCTAATTAAGTCCTATTTTGAACTTGGGGGCTTGGTTTCGGGGGTCAAAACATCTTGAAATCACCTGTAACTTTGGGATTCTCTCTAAAATCATCATATCCGACGGCCTTGAAAATTTGGTGAAAAGTTGTCAGGACTGTGGCGCCCAGAGTGCACATGGTCCCGGACATTTTTCCCAAAATTTTAGGAGCACAATCCAATCATAAAATAAAGCTTAACCCCAAGAAATTGGTGGGATATTCAATCTCTAGGTCGGCCAAAAGACGAAATTACGATCTAGGGTTTCATACATAAGAGCTCTCTTTCTTCATTTGAAAGGATCCGAATTTTGTTTTCAGGAACCTCATATGCAGCGAAAGAGCAGATCTTTGAAGACTTCAACAACATTCAACATCCTTCTATCAAGCATTTATCAATTTCATTCATCCATTTAGGGCTTGGAAGACATTGAAGAACAATAGGAGATTACCGACTGAAGATTGGCTTATACCCCTCCTTTGAGGGTTGGGTATGATTTCATGTTGTTTTCATGTCTTTGCATAAGCTTCAATATATCATTTATTCATGCTTTAGATCACATTGCATCTTGATTTAGAGCATTTACATTATCATTTACAAGCAATTAGGGTTTACTTTCTAGGTTGCTCTAGCTTGCTTTCTTGCATTTTAGGACCTTGCACACACACTAGGTCTGCACACACAATACATTTTACAATACAACTTGGCTATTCGTGGAGGTGGAAATCACCAAAGCGGGGGTTTGGTTAAGGCAAAACCCTATATAGTCGCCCATACCCTTTTCAGATATAAGTGTAGGTTTTAGGACTCGGACGACGCCGCAGGAGACAGATCCGGGAAAAGCAGGTCGAGACAGCACTCCACATCAAATTGCAGAGCAAAAGACCTAGACAGGGGCGCTGGGTGCCCTGGTCCCTGGGATAGAGGCGCTGGGCTCCCTGGTCCTCTGGATAGACAACATTTTTCGACACTTCCGACAGTTTTCCAGAGTGCAAAATAGCAGTTTCAAGTGCAGTTTTCAGGACAGAATCAGGACAGTGGCGCCCGTGCCCCCGTCCCGAACATTTTCAATCCGATTTTGACTCTGGGTACGCATCTGAATTCTTATTTCATCGTCGTATTTATAGCTGTTCATTGTTTAATCTCAATTCTGCAATCTTGTTATTCGTTTGTACATGCATTTTGGGATTAGGACTTGAACTTGTATCATTTTATCTTTCAATTTCAACGAAGGAATAGAAATCCTAATAGGTAGCCCATGGCTCTCTCTTTCACAAGAAGAAGTAGCCAATTGTGTGATACCTCTAGGCTCTTTCGTATTCCGTAATGTGTGTCAAAAGGTAGGATTAGGGCATGTTAACCTAGTCTCGCTTTTTCCCCTACACAATTTATTTGTTTAAATTATCCTTTTCCCTAAATTAAATAAATACTTTTATTTATTTAATTGATCCCACTTCCTCTATTAATTAATTAAATATTTATTTATTTAATTAATTCATTAAACTTTTCTACCTATAACACATGTCATTCATCTCTTAATTCTTACACTACCTACCCTCTCATTATTTTATTATTTCCTCTACCTACCCTCTAATCATAGCTGACCATTTATCTTTTACACCTCTCAATCTTATCCCTCTATTTCATATAGTGTCTCCTACATAAGGAGATGCTTCCTTCATCATCAACCCTGATCAATTGATTTCTCAACTACAATACACTTTCGAACCTGCATATGCAATCAAGCCTACTTGCAACCACATTTCTATTCTTTGTTGAGATCTTGTGAACATATAAAATATGAGAGCAAATTTATCAAGCAAGATCAATGGAGATAGAAAGAATGGAGATCCAAACCCTAGTGGACATGTGATGGTATAATCTTTGTGATTTCATTTGATTTGCATTGTCTTAGGTAATCTTCATATGTTATGGTGGATCTTTATTGTTGTCAGGATAGGGTTTTGTGGTTGAATTCATTTAGTATTTCAATATTATTGTTTCCACTTTTCACCATATACAAGTATATTTATATCTAAGGATGGTTTGAAGATGGACCCTGAGAAAGTGAAAGTGATTGTTGAGTGGCCTACACTGGAAATAATTAGAGAGGTAAGATCATTTCATGGATTGGCAAGTTTTTACCAGAAGTTTATCTTGAATTCCAGTTCAATTTGTAACCCTATGACTGAGACCATGAGAGGAGATCGGAAGGAATTCGAGTGGACCACCAGAGAAAACAAAAGTTTTGAGTTGTTGAAGAAGAAAGTGATTGAGCAGCTTGTGTTAGCTTTATCGGATTTCAATAAAGTATTTCAAGTTGATTGTGATGCAAGTGGAACAATAATAGGAGTAGTCTTGAGTCAAGAAGGGAGAGCAGTATCCTATTTCAGTGAGAAATTGAATGATGCCTGGAAGAGATATTCAATGTATGATCAAGAATTTTATGCCATAGTTCAAGCCTTGAAGAAATGGAGACATTACTTGTTGCCTAAGGAATTTGTGTTGTATGTAGATCATCAAGCTTTGTAGTATTTGAATAGTCAGATTAAATTGAATCAAAGACATATGAGATGGGTAGAATTCTTGCAGAGTTACACCTTTGTGTTGAAGCATGGAAGTGTAAAATCTAACAAATTTGTTGATGCATTGAGTAGGAGAAGGAATTTGTTGACAAAGATGAGAGTGATAGTATTAGGTTTAGAAGATTTAAAGACCTTGTATAATGAAGACCCAGATTTTGCAGAACCTTGTAAATCATGTAGAGAACCAGTTATGGTAGATAGAAGCAAATGGTTGGATTATTTCATTCAGGATGGGATGTTATTCAGGGGAGTTCAGTTGTGCATACCTAAGAGTTCCATGAGAGAGAATCTGATAAAGGAGAAACGTAGTGGAGGTTTAGTTGGACATTTTGGTATTGACAAAACAATTGCATTGGTGAGTGACCAATACTTTTGGTCTAAGATTCATAAGGATGTTAAGAGATATGTGCAGAGTTGTAGAGTTTCTCAAGTTGCAAAAGGTAGTAGTCAGAATGTGGGATTGTATAAACTTTTGACAGTACCGGTAAGACCTTGGGAGGATATAAGAATGGATTTTGTACTTGGATTTCCTAAGACATCGAGATGGAATGATTCTATATTTGTGGTAGTGGATATATTTTCAAAGATGGCTCATTTCAAACCTTGTAAGAAGACATTAGATGCATTGCATGTAGTAGACCTATTTCTCAAGGAAGTGGTGAGATTGCATGGATTACCTAAGAGAATAGTTTCAAACAGAGACACTAAGTTTGTTGGCTATTTTTGGAGAACACTTTGAAAGAAGATGAAGACAAATTTAAAGTTTGGTTCTACTTTTCATCGATAGACTGAAGTTGTTAACCAGAGTTTGGGAAACTTGTTGAGATGTCTAGTGGGAGCTAAAACTGGAAGTTGGGATTTAATCCTTGCACAAGAAGAGTTTGCCTACAATAATTCAGTGAATAGAAGTAATGGAAAAACACCTTTTGAGATTGTTGCCAGAGTGCACCCTAAAGGTATAGCAGAATTGAGAGATAATAGCAGTGAAAATCAGAAGAGTTCAGAAGCAGAAGATTTTGAAGATCACATGGCAGCATTTCATATTCAAGTTAAACAACATTTGGAAGACATGAACAACAAATATAAGGAGAAGGTAGATGAGAAAATGAGACATAAGGAATTTGAACTTGGCGATGAAGTGATGGTATATCTAAGAAAAGAGAGATTCCTGGTTGGAACTTATAATAAGTTGCAGATGAAGAAGTTTGGACCCTCTAATATTTTGAGGAAGTTTAGTTCTAGAAATGCATATGAAGTGGAGCTACCAAATAGCCTAAGTATTTCACCCATATTCAACATTGCAGACCTTCATGTGTACCATGAACTAGAATTCAGTAAGGATAGTGTTGCAGACTTGGAGAAACAATTGCCCCGAAAGGAACTGGATCAGATTGAAGAGATTTTGGACAATAGGATTGGGTGTAGTACCTAGAGCAGTGAGTATAAGGAATATCTTATTAAGTGGAAGGACAGACCAGTTGAAGATTCATCTTGGATTTCTTAGGAAGAGGCAGACTGCCTTGGTTTCCCTTTGACCCCAACAAAATGAGAGGCTCACTTTTTCACTAACCTTGGATGTTTGATGCAGGAGCATCCCCAGTTCACAACAATCTTGCATCAACCAAAAACCACATTTTCCTTTATGTTTTGTTTTTTGTTTGCAGTTTTAGTTTTCCTTTCTCTGTGTCTCAGTTTTGGCTCATCGGATCTTGTGGAGTTGGATTCTACTTGAAAACTTGATCATCTTTCTTTCTTTCAAACCACATCGCATTTGGATCACTTTTTGACAAGATATCGCTACCGGTTTCCATGACAGTTTCTTGTTACCAGTTGTTCCTTTGTTACCGGTTGCCTGAGACATATTCTGGTGATCTACTGGAACCCATTCCGAAACTTGGAGAGCCTTGGGCATTGATCTTGATGTTCCTTGGTGTGTGGCCGACCTTTTCTCGCGATCTACATTTATCCTTTAGATTTTTTGGAGGGATATCTTAGCGAAGGCCGACTTTTCTATTTTGCATGTTAGGTCTTGTCCTTTGGGTTTTGATCCTTTTTGGGCTGACCAGATCCTTTGGATCAATATATATATTTATAATTATGCTTTAGAATGCAACAAAAAATGAGAGAATTAGATAGCTAGACTATACATAGAAGATAGATCTTTTGACTCAAGGTCTTGGTTGTGACCTATTCTACCAAGCTTGTGCGTCGGTATGTTGTAATCTGGTTGTTGTCGGTTGGATGTAATCAAATTCCATGCAATAAAATAATCTTTTCTACATTGCCTCCATCATATCTGTATGTTTCTGTTATGTTTACTCTTGTTGGTCAGTCCAGATTGATCTCTTTGAGGTTCATCCTTACCGGTGACTGCTTCAACATGCCACATACTGATATTCACACTTCTACTTCCATTGATATACTTATACATGATGGTATGATGAATCAATAAGGATCTGGTCAACTACTGAGAGGGAGGGTGAATAAGTAGATAGAAAACTGATTATACTTTCACCAATCTAAAAAATAACCTCTCAAGTCAAACTCAAAACTAACTGGTTTAAACACTGTACTATCAAATGTAATATTATTGTCAAGTAAACCGATTGACTATTATAACAAACTAACAGTAAAACAACTCTGAAACTCTCAAAACCTTTTAACCAAATCATTCAAATACTTTACTGACAATAGTAAAAACATATTTCAGATTGTTGGCGGTCATCATATCATATCAAAGTGGAATTAGTAGTTAAGCAATTTAACCAAAGCAAACATAACCACAAAATAATTCACCACTTGACACAATAATTTTGATGTGGAAACCCAAATGGGAAAAACCATGATGGGGATGAATACTCACAAGTATTCTAAACTCTTCTAAAGTTCGCCCTGTTAGGAGCCAAGACTGTTAAAGCTTTTACAAAAGTCTTGTTAAGAACAGATCATGTTAGGGACCACCTAGTTAAGGGATTGACTATAATGCCCTATTATAAGCAATACCCTATTAGGAGTAACCTCGGTAGAGGATTTAAAATCCAAGCTAATGGATCACCTGGTTAGAGGATTTGAATAATACTAAGCTTGTTAGAGCTTGTTAGTCCTAGCCGGTGCTGAGAGGGGAGGGGTGAATCAACACTTAATCAAATTTTCTCAATTTAACTTTTATCTTAAATCTTCATTCATCTAAGATCCAACAATATACTTAATCGCTAAAGTAAAATATGCAAGCATGAAAAGTTGATAGTGACACCAAGAAGTTATCTAATGGAAACCTAATAGGGAGAAAACCACGGTGTGAGTAGGAACTCACAAAATTTGCACTCTTCTGGAGCACACTCGATTAAGAGCCATCCATGTTAAGAGATTACAAAGACACTATTAGGTGCCACCCGGTTAAGGGATTTTGATCAAGGCCAATTAGTGCCTTTATCCTGTTAAAGGTAGTCTGGTTAGAGGACTTAGAACATCAGTTAAGATGTTATCTGGTTAAAGGATTTTACAAAAGGGACCTATTAAAGTCCACCTAGTTAGGGGATTTATGTTGCAGTTGTTAGAAAGCAACAGATGGATGATATGTTGAATTAGCTACTAATAGCTTGATCAGATCTCAATATGCATCCCACTCAATACACATCGGTTGTGTCTTCTTTGCATAGCACCAGTTTCCTTCTTACACCTTCGGCTATTCACTTAGTCGGTCACCTATCCCTTAGCACTGCACTTTGTTGGTCTTCTGACCTTCGGCTCTGCACTCTGTCAGTCTTCTATCCTTCGGCTCTACCCTCAGTCGGTTCTCTATCCTTCGACTCTATACTCAACCAGTTCTCTGTCTGTCAACTCTTCACTCAGTCGATCTACCTCACACACACACTCAATTATTCTAACACCTCTTAGCACTTCCTCTCACTCTGCTCTTCACCTTGGATCACCTTCAACAAGATTTCCTTGTTTCACATTTCACGATCAAAACTTTCTGAAAGAGCTCAAGAACTCTTTATACATTTTTTATCGACACCTTTAGGCATATCCTCAATCAAGGATTTTAGAAGATTTCAATTTCAAAATCTCCCACTCTTTCTATGCATGCCTTACACCAATTCCGCCAAGTGTTCAACCAATTCCGCCACCGCATCTCCCAAAGATAGAAACTTCTAAGTCATGTTTAGCCAAATAAATGTGAACCAGAAAATCTGCATGTAATCATGCTTGACTACATGATAATTGAAAGTTAACCTTACCAACAAATGTTTTGACATAGACACAAGCTTTCCAACTCATCGTTTGTCACCGCAACTGAATAACTGATCACTGCTCCAAGATTTATGGTGATCACTTGTCTTCCTTTTGTCATATCGGTGTACTGGTATGCAACTGCACTTCTTATATTATTGGTTCATCCTTTGATTGCCGGTTTGTTGTGCTAGCACCAAGTCTCTTCCCCTATTACCAATGAGTTACCGGTTGGTTAGAGCAAACAATTTTTCTTGCCTGAGTCACCTTTTGTGACTTGACCATCACCAAAGTGATTGATCTTCCTGAATGATAGATCGGTTGACTTAATTTATCTTTCCTTGAGCTGAAGTAACCTTTGATCATTCAATACCAATGTTGTTTCCATTCACTATTTCTTACTGAAAAGAAACACCACTCTACCTATACCACTTCACCGGTTAGTGTCTTCACCAGTAAGTGTTGAACATCAATGACAAACCTTAGCACATATACCAGTTTTCTAGATTGATCGGTTTTGTCAATGCCAACAATCCAACAATTTACTCGGTTAGGGGATATGACTGTTGTTGTTGTTAGAGAACAACAAGAGTTTGCTGATCTATTTGAATAGCAGTACACTTGCTTGTTCAGATCCTTTTCATGCTCCTATCTTCCTTTACACATACTGTAGATACATTATCAGGTTCGGTAACCACTCACTCTTACTCTCAACCAAAAATTGCCAACTCTACAACAAAACAACTCATCAACCTTATAAACAAAAATAATAGGTCGGTAACACATCATAGACCTAATTATCTCATAGAGATTACAAACAAATCAGTTCAAGTATGATCATTGGATTACATAACAATCATTGCACATTATTCAGGACAACCTCAACCGCTTCTTGATCACCACTTCATCGAACTCTGTTACTCATCATGCGGTTTCCGCTTCATGCAATGAAATTTCTCATTCCCAAGATAAAAACCATTATCTCTACATGCCAAAAATCATTTGAAACTCCTCTCATACAACATAGATACGTGTCATAATCATTACCGTTCATCATTTGATCTTAAACCACTACAACTGATTCACCAAGCTCCATCAGTTAGGGTTCGGTCTCATCAACAGGTAGGGTTACCAATTGATCTCTCCTCTTCATAAGTAATATCAGTTTCCTCCACAAGATCACCTACCAGTTGTAGTTCCCTTTACTATCTCTTCCTATCGGTTGCAAAACAATATTATTACAACATCATTACTGGTTAATTGAGATCAATGACATTATAACATTTCATTAATGCAATCTTCATGCAAATGCCAACAATACATCCTCATCAATAATTTCACACAATAATTTACATGTCCACATATCTATTTAGATAAACTTATTCACTAAAACAATCAACTAGATTGGCCACAAATTGAATAAACATAAATTACACAAATTCAATAACCAAGAGCAACTGTGCTAAATGCGGTCCACTCCAACAGATAAAGGGACCCAAATACATCACAAAATGTCTTCATAATTCAATTCCAATGAACCACACACACCAACACATCCTCCAAATTTGGCATCAAACATAACATGTAGATAAGCAATAAAGCACATTAACCAATCAGCCCAAAAACATTATCCAATGTAAATAACTTAATGTGGATCTTCACACGCCATAGTAAGACCCATAAATACACCTTAACCAAACCTATAATTCATATCTAGACCAAAATAATATGATCCAATTAAGATAAATCAATTGAGTTGGCTAGAGACCAATGCAACAAATAGTGTCGAACAACAAAATATCATAACTTTAGTTGTGGAGCAAGCCAACACTTGAATTCCAAAATGGAACATTGCATGAACAATATGAACATGTCCTCCTAGCCACACTACATGAACTAACACTAAGGAGCAACACAAAGCATTCTCTAGACCAGTTATGACAAACAACCTCACTATCAACAAACCGTAACAACTAAATTCAATACCTAAACTACTAAGGAACTGGAAACATAATAGTGTAACATCCACAAAACATAGACATTAAATCCATAACTGCAATTCATCATCTTCAAAAGTAGAGGAATGTGGAGAAATCACCCATAAAGACTTTAAATATTATTTCTTGTGTATGTTAGCTTCCACTATTGCCACCTTGTAGAAATGACATATACTTAATATCATCACTGGAGATCATAACAACATATTAACACAAATTTATAGACCATACATACCAAGAAACAATTAGATTGACAACAATGACCACAACTAAACAACTAAAACCTCCTCTTCACCTTCTTCATCAATACAAACAAATATGACACCAATGACAACACCATGCAAACTACCAATCAATCTCCCATGACAATACAAACTCAAGTTTCCAACAGAGTCCAAAAATAATGGAGAAAAAAATGAAGATCATTGTATTTCAGACTTGCATTACTAAAGCAGTTGAACATGTTTTCTTGTAGGCTTCAATGTGGGATAAATTGGGAAACTTTGTAGACAAATACATAATTTTAGACTTAGTAGGGTAATTCAGGGAGGAAGAACTAGAATAATATATCAAAAACTATTCTCATATCTTAGCCACTTGGGATACAATTAAAGGATAATTTTGTTCATATGTGGCGATTGGTCATGTTATTGGGCTTAGATTTTGGTGACTGGGCCATGGTTTCCTCTAGACTAGTTGTTATTGATACATGAGTGTGGGGGGTTACAAACGGAGGTATTTAAAAGTTTTAATTGTGAATCTTGACCATTTATCATTAGGTTATAGATCTAACCGTGGATATTTTGTGTACTTTTGTATTCCCTAGAAGGCATCTATTTTATGAAGGTATTGTATTATTGCTAGATATCATATTATGATTTTCTCTCCACTACATAATCGAAAAAAAGTGGATAATTATTTATCTAGTGATGTAGCCCACATTGGATGAACTACATTAAATATTTGTGTTATTATGATTTTTATATTTGCCTCTCTTATTTTGCATTATATTTTATATTGTTTATTGATCTAGTCTTCCATAATTCCTTGCAAACTTTAGCACATCAGAAGTCCCAACATAAAGGGTCACCAAAATGAGAAATATAACACAAGATAATGAATCTGTAAAGAGTTATGTTAAAAAATTTGACATATGCAAAAAATTAGAGGAACCATTAACTAAGAATCAAAAGATCAAACAATTTATATCCAAACTACACAAATATATAAGAGCAATATTGGATAGTAGGTAATTTGAGAAGTGTACCGACCTGATCACCATTACTTACTGAATTGAAGCTCGATGATGGAAGAGACCATAAAAGGAAATTAAAAATATTGGAGGATTTACAATCGAAAGTACAAAGGTTATTTGTAAAATGGGAAATCCAAGTTATTGAGCCTAAGCAACTAGAAAGAATATGGGGTATATATTGTAATCGAGAAGGGGGCATCTAAAATAAATATCCCAAAGACACAATAGAAAATAACTTGGCAGTATTTGAATCAGTCAAATAAAATTCAATTTATTGTGCTATATGTAGAGAATGAGACCTGCACCTACAGAATATTACCCAAGAAAAACCTCTAGCATGAAATAAAGGAAACCAAGGATATCAAAAATATAACTATAAAATTGATGATAAGAATGATTTTATTATTGTATCCCACCTTGGAAATTCAACCAAAATGCTTGTGCAATGTAAAATAATAAGTAGGGCTACTAGGATGACAATAGACAATCTAACTATAGACAAGGAAGAGGATGGAACAGTAGAAGGATAAATGGTGCTAATTGTTTTGATTGTGGAAAGATGGGTCACTATGCATCACAATGTTGGATAGAGAAAATACAAGTGTATATTTTGTGGGCAATACACTCACAAAAATTTCTCATGTAATGTTACAAGAACATTTTATCTAAACAAGGATGATAAAAAAAACCTTCCTGGAGTGAAAAACTACAAAGAGGATTAAGGATGGTAAGGATGATGCCACGGTAGGGCATAAGAAGTTGTCATAGAATGGATGTGTGGTCTTTAGACACCTTTATAGAAGATAACTATGGAGAAAAGATAATAATGGAGAAAGATAAAAAGAAAATTGTTAAAGGTAAAAAGAAAGCGAATGTTTTGACCAAACAAGGAAATGATACTATAGTGTCATAAAATTACAACCCTTGCAATTTTTGACCGCATTTGGGTCTTTGCATTAGCAGATGAATCCCTAAGCCTGATCAGAGACCCAAGACATGCTCAAAACATCAAAAACTTGCATTTTTTATCACCCCGCATTGTCTTTTTGTAACTGTATGTCCTAAATTAGGGCAGGACAGGGGTGTGGTGCCCCTATCCACCCTAGGACATGGTTGTGGCACTCTTTTCATGACCCTATTTTTGGCTTCCTTTTATCATATCTTGCATTGGGCTTGTCAATCCTTGAGCAGGAAAAGTTTTCCTATATCATGGCCCTATTTTGGGCTTCTTTTGATCATATCTTGCATTGGGCTTGTCAATTATTGAGCGGGAAATGTTTTCCTATGTCGGCCTAATCGGCAAGTATATAAGGAGCATTTCCCCTCCTATTTGCATAAGCGAAAGTAAGGTGAACAAGCAAGAATTATCCATTATCGTCATCAAACATTCAAGCATTCAAGAATTGAGCACTTCAAGTCTCCTTTCAAGGCTAAGTGTTTCATTCAAGTCAAGGATTCAACCATTGAAGAGGAGATCTCTATCAACATTCAAGACATCCTGTTCCATACATCCTTTCAACAAAATTCATCAACATTTCAATTGCATCCCCTTCTTGAGGTGGATTTTACTTTAGAAATTTCCTTTCATTTACTTGCAACATTTTTCAATCACTTGGTTAATTCCAAAATGGGGTTTGACCTAAAGGCAAACCCCCAATCCCAACAACATTTTCCTCTCTTTTTTGTGTGTAGGTTGCAGGTGCGTGGTTGTAATTGCAGGTTTAGGCTTCATTTTCAGAGCTGAAAAAACCCTTTTCGGCACGTAGATTTTTTGGAGGACCGGGTGCAACTTCAACTCGGTCCCTACAAATTTTGCTCAGATTTATAGGGAAGCTTCATCTCAATATTTTACTACTAATTCCAGGTGCATAGCTTCATCCTGGATCT
Source organism: Cryptomeria japonica (assembly GCF_030272615.1). Lineage (NCBI taxonomy): Eukaryota > Viridiplantae > Streptophyta > Pinopsida > Cupressales > Cupressaceae > Cryptomeria > Cryptomeria japonica. The sequence goes on along the minus strand of NC_081405.1, from coordinate 690,792,447 downwards.
CTATCTCAAGATATAATTGCTTCTTTGTCATTTCTACACTTAGTCTCAATTTGCTTGATTCGGCTAGTCTATTATAAAAGAGGGTTAATTTACTTTCCAAATGCATTCTAAATTCCCTACAATTCACTTAGCATTCAATCTCTTTTCATTGGGATTGTTTCTAGTGAATTCAACCCCTATTTTAATGTAATATGTGTGAAAAGTTGAAGGGAAACCTTTGTGAAACTTTCATCCCTCTTTTGAGGGGAGTAAAGCTTTCCATTTGATCTCCCCTCATCACTTTTCACCATATCACAGATACAAGGAGACATAAGAAGATACCATTATTAGAAGAAGGATATGAAGAATTCTAAAATTTAGAACATGATAAAGAAGAGGAAGATAAACCAAAATAGTTTTAGCCTAGTAAGAGACAATGAAAAGGTGATTGAACAAGGAAAACAAAAAATAATGCAATAGTTACATGAGGAAGTAGGTTGTTTTACAGAAAAAGAAGTGAACATACTAAAAGAGTTAGCTACTATGCACAAATAAAGATCTAGTAGTTAAATTAACATAGTGGTGAAAATATTGGAATAAAAGAAACATATGAACTAATTATCAGAGTGGATCAAGACAAATGGTCCATTATTCATTAATTTTTAGTTGAATGATCATAAAGTGAAGCATGTCATAGTGGACTTGGGAACAGACCTAAATATCATTTCACCCATCACATGGGAGAAGTTAGTGTTGAACATACCTTGGGACTAACAGGGGGGTGAATCAGTTTGGACTTTAAAACAATATACTTAGAATTTATTTTCCCAAATCATTGTTAGCTTATCTATAATTTTATTAGTAGAAATCAAACATAGAATAATAAAACACAATGCACAAATGAACACCAAACTTACATGGAAAACTCAAACAGGGAAAAACCATGGTGGGACTCAACTCACAATATATGAAATCATTGCAAATATGTTTTAGGCTCATTATCGAGGAAGCACATTACCACCTAGATTACTTGCAGGCTAAAGCTCATTGCTCTAGGGAAAGATGCAAAAGGACTTGCAGGTTGAAGCTCACTACTCTAGGGAAAGATACAAAGATTTTCCAAGAAGATTCACTATCTCCTATCAAGGTACATGAACATTTGAATATTTGAATCAAAAAAATAAAATATTCTCCACTATGAAGCTATCTTTGAACCACTATTACAAGCAACCAAATCCAACAACAATAACCATCACACTTTTAGTGCCTTCACCTTACAATAACTCTGCAAATGATATGGTCATGAAAGCACACTTACACATATTCTGACTCACACACTTATATGCCAAAATAAACACACTACACAACCACATTGATTTGTTTTCTAAATATACCATCTTCTTCATTGCAAACATCAATTAGGTCAACCAGAATAAGGAATAAGCATAAGTCTTATCAATTTGGCCACCAAACACAATTATAGTGAATGTTGTCCAATCCAGGAGATAGAGAGGACCTAAAACATCATATTACACTTCTCTAAGTAGATCCAAATAATACACACACTAGTCCACATCATCCAAGGTTAGCAACAAGGTAACGTGTCGATAATCAATGTAGTACATAACCAGTTGGCCCAAAAGCATATCATCTAAATTAATTAACTCAATGTGGACCCCCATAGGATAAAGGTAGGACCCTAATACAACTCAACACACTCTCTGAAGTTGGCACATATAATAAATATCATAGCACAAACTAGAAAATAAACCTTTGTGAACAACGGTTTTCAAAAAGACAACATCAAACACAATGCAGCACCAAAATAATCATCCAACACCATGCAAAGCACATAAGGACATTCTTAGAACATCCAACAACATTTCTAAATATTTATTGTTTACTATCACATATAGACATGCTAACACAACACAAACAAATACAGAATATTTTGTTGCCAAAATGCCAAGAAACACAATCCTAAATAAAACATCAATAAACTTTATTGTGGAACACCTCAACACCTAAAACTGGAACTGAGACAGTGCATAAACATTACAAGCATATCCCCCAATTTGCAGCACTAGAAACATCAATGCAGAGAAATGCAAAGCATTTTTTGAATTAACAAATCCACTTCCAACAAACAGCCAAAATTTTAACAAACAATCATCACTAACAACTTAAACTACAACACCAAGAACATGAAAATATAGTAGTGTAGTGTTCACAGAGCATAAACATTATGTCAAAATATCTAAGACCAAATTCTCAAATGTGAAGGAATGCAAAGCATTCTTCCAGCTAGACATTAAATACTCTATCCTGCATATCACGTCTCATCATACTACAAAAATTTCAAAAATAACATTAGCTTGAATAAAAGTGCCAGGGTCAAGGAAAACACATCCTGATCATCATCATACTATAACTCTTCATCCAAAATATATCTTCATTATGCCATCACAATATCATCACTAGCAACAATACAACTTATTGGATGGAGTGTAGACATCAAACACCAAAAAAGGTGGATATCCACAACCCAAGGCAATTAGAACCATCAACCATCACTACTGCATAACATCATCCTAAACAATGCTAACATCATCCTCAACAACCCATAGAAACAAAATCTCCACATATTACCAATAATTTCTACAACATCAATGACCATGTTGGCATTTGATTGAAGATTGCATTAATGAAGTTTTAGTATTGTCATTAATATCAATTGTAACTGGTAATGATGTTGTTATGCAACCGGTAGTTATGCAAGTGATGGTAACTGATATTACTTAAGAAGTAGGGAGATCAACTGGTAACCCTACTTGTTGATGTGTCAAACCCTAACCGATAGAGCTTAGCGAATCGATTGTGTTGATTTGTGTTGGTCTATGATCAAATGGTGATAGGTGATGATTATGCCACATATGCATGATTGCATGTGATGAGTTTCAAAGTGTTTTCTAGTGTTTAGAGATAATTGTTTTATCTTGGGAATGAGCAAGAGCATTGGATAAAGTGGAAATCGCGTGATGAGTTACAGGTTTCGATGAGCGGCAATTGAGGTTGTCTTGGACAATGTGCAATGATTGCTATGTAATCCAACGATCATGTTTGAACCGATTTTTGTTTGTAATCTCTATGATATCTTAGGTTTGTGATGTGTTATCGACCTATTGTTTTGCCTATAAGGTCGATGACTTGTTTTGTTGTAGTGTTGACAATTTTAGTTAAGTGTCAATGTGATTGATTGTCAAACTAGAAGGAGTATCTGCAGAATTTTTGAAGGCAGATAGAATCACGAAAAGGATTTGATCAAGAAGATAGTGCTATGTACCAGATCAGCATAAACCATGTTGTTCTCTAACAATTGCAATAGCTAAATCCCTTAATCAGGTAAGCTTTCATATGCTTGGTGTTTTCTAAATCCTCTAACCAGGTGATCCATTAGCTTGGATTTTCAAATCCTCTACCGAGGTTACTCCTAATAGGGTATTGCTTCTAACAGGGCATTATAGTCAATCCCTTGACAGGGTGGTCTTTAACAGGATTTGTTCCTAATAGGACATTTTGTAAAGCTTTAATAGGCTTGGCTCCTAACAGGGTGAACTTCAAAAGAGTTCAGAATACTTGTGGGTATTCATCCACACCGTGGTTTTTCCCATTTGGGTTTCCACATCAAAAATCATTGTGCCAAGTGGTGAATGGTTTTTGTGGTTATGTTTTTGATATGGTTATTTGCTTAACTGATAAAGCCACTTAGATGTGTTAAGATAACCGACAGTAACCTGAAATGTGCTATTACATATGTTAGTAAAGCATATTGATGTTTTGGTAAAATGGTTTGATGTTTCAGATCTGTTATACTATTATTCTGTTATAGTAGTCAACCGGTAAACTTGTAAGTGTAGTTATAGTTTAATGCTTAGAGTTTGAATTGGTTAGTTCAAGAATTGTTTTATGAGCCGGCTTTAAAGTTTGGTGAAAGGTTAGTCTATTTTCTATCTACTGATTCCCCCCCCCCCTCTCAGTAGTTGTCTGGATCCTTATTGATTCATCATATCATCATACCACACAACAACACATATTGTTAGACATCAGATTGACATTAATGACAACATATATTGTCAATAGAAAGGGAGAATGAAGCTTGTAAAATGGTAATGAACATATAAATCTAGCTAATGATGTTGGAATGGAGACATTAGGCACTCGGAAGAATGTTGAGGTAAATGTAAAGAGAACCAAACATGTAGACTTTGAAGTAGTGAAAATGGAAGAACCATTTAACACCTTTAAGGATCTCCTTGGACTAAGATGGTTTGTAAATTCTAATGAAATTGTGGACTCTTGGAAGGAGGAGATCTCATTTGTAGATGCTACCAAAGTGGTGTGTATCTCGTTAGGAGAACTGGATGATATAACTTATATACAAGAAGTAGAACAACAAAATGTAGGGGGAGATGTAAAGAGTCTACATTCAATCTCTAAAATTCTGGATGGACAAGAAGAAGCAAATATAAATAATAAAGGGGAATTCAAAATAGAAAGTGATTATTGCAACACAAACAATGATGAAGTTTTGGAGGCATGGAAAGTGAACTAGAGTTGACATCCTAAAGAGTATATGGATAGTAGAGAGCTTTTCCAATACACACTAAATAAAAAAATAGACTTAAACACCTTAGAAAATGTCATAGATATTGGAAGCCTACATTCTTCAAATTACATACTAAACCCACACACACACAAACAACACAAAAATATTCCAAACATTGAAAACTCTGAATGAGTTAGAAGACAAATATTAGGGCACTCATAAAACAAAAAGGAACACCTTATGATTATAAAAATAAAAGGAGAACACCACATATACAAACTGGTAACCTAGGCTTTGAAACCCTAAAACTGGAAAGAAACCCTAGAAGAATTTGACATGACATTGGAAAAAATGATGATAAATATGAGGCGACATAAACATATATATATTTGTACCATAATATAATATATCATATCATAAATAAATAGGAAAAGTATGCAATAATGACAAAAAAAAATTAGCTGTAGAAATATAACGAGCAAAAAAGAGTAGGAAATGACTAGCAATGACTACAATAATAAATAAGGCTGAAGTAGGAAATTTATAAAAGAACCTCACTCCATTGATTCATTCACTTGTCTAATTTATATATCGCATGCTCTAATCATACTCCCACAAACTCAACTCAATAGTGCTCTCATTTGCAAACCTTAACCTATCTTACCCTAACTCACCCCCCAACTCACAATCATGGCCACTCACATTGTTATCCTTGTCACAACTAAGCCACAATCAAAGTCCAATAAGTTTCTATACAAGGTGATGGAAATAGACCCAAATGGCACATTTTTTGTGGGTTTTAGTTGAGGTTATTTATACAAAGGATATCTAGAAGTATATACACTTACCATTGAAAGCAATAGATCATACCACCTTTGAGGATCTCAGAAAAATATTATTGTAGAAGGGAACCTACTAATATGCACACAAGAAAAGAAGCTAGATGTCTAGAAGGATTTCCTATATTTCACTAAGAAGAAGGAGTGGGTTCAGGTAGTGCTAAGTAGGTTGTACAACAAATATCTATACCTAGATAGCTCCTACCGAATCAACAAGGAGGCCATCCAAGTCATTACCAAATTATTGGTGGAAGGAGCCATCCCACCAAAGAAGGGGATAAAAAATATAAAAGTGGAGAAATTGACTAGAGCTACTTTTTATGACCAGAGTCTAAACATTAGAAACATAAAAAACAAAGCAGTTGTAGCATCGTAAATTGTACACCTTTATTAGTGTGTCCAATTTCACACTCTCCTAACGCCTATTTTAGTATTTTCCTTTTCTCTACGCATTATAGGACCTTTATTGTAATTAACTAATATTTAATTCAATGTTATGGGTTTTATTCCAATTTATTACATCATCACACTCTTAATTGGGCCCTTAATTTTAGGTGTGCCCTTTATCATTTTATCTTGATTTATCCTTAAGCTTACCCTAATTTCAATTCTCAAAGCATATTTCACATACCTATGCATTATGGTTTGAGCCACCGAGCTAGATTTGACTTTATATTACCATTATCTCGCATCCCTAGAAATTCGAAAAAAAGCTGATAGAACCAGGTTGTTGGAATTTGCCCCGGTCCCACCCTTTTTTTTTTCTTGAATTTTGAGAGGATAATTTAGTGGTCCCATCTAATTCAAATCCCATTCCGTGTGAAAATATATCAAATCTAAGTCAACCTAATGGTTATTTTAATAATGAAATCCCTATATAAGGCATCCCTCTCAATTCATTTTCAACATGACATCTTATGCTAACATTATCGTCAATTCAAGAGCAAATCTTCTTCCTCAAGAGAAGATTTGATTCAAGGAGCAGTAAATTACATCAAGGCATCTTCAACTTATGTTTTATCTATAATTTCATGATGGATTTTATATGATTTATATTGTCATTGCATCAACACATGGAGGACTTATCCTAAGAACATTGTATCACCGAACTATTGGAGTTGAGAAAATACAACACCACAAGAGCCCAAATAATCTCTGCAAGGTGAAAAACCTGTTACAAGGAGAAGCAAGGAAGCAAATACAAAGAGAATATGCTAAAAAAGAGAGAGCTCAATATTCATAAAAATATGTAATGTGATTCTTCTTACAATGAAAAGAAAGAACTCAACCTTTAATAGGTCAAGAAACCCTAAAAGGGAAAACCTAGGTTTGCACATAATAATTAATCAAAATAATTAATTATATGCACCTAAAGTTAGCTTAAGTGTAAAAGAGATAAAGGGAACTTAAATAATTAAATAAATAATGTTTAATTAATCAAGTAAATACCCGAATACTCTAACACCCCCCCTTAAGATAGACTTAGGGAGAAGCTAAAACCTAGAATAGCTACTGAAAGCAAAAAAGATGGGTCCCGGCAACAAGGCCTGATTAGGTACCCAAATACAATGAAATCTCTATGAACTGGAGAAATAGAGAAAACCACATGGGAACAAAACTCTACTCCAAAAAGAGATGGAAAAGAATATCACTGAAGCATGAAGAACCTACAAACTCTGTCGAAGAATAACTGCTGATATGAAGAACCTCCACTGAAATAGAACATGACCAGGTAGAGAAGACTGTAATCTGTATGAGTCCCCTCAAATGACACTACTCGAATCAGATGGAAAACAAGGCAAACACTGAACTTGAAGATACAGATGGCATGAGAAACTAAAGCCTGAAGAGTTGATCAATCGAACCACGAAAGCATTAGAACCAACAGGATAAACCTCCCCATAATGCAAAAGAGGGAGAGGGAGAGGGATAGGTACACTGAAAAGAACAGCCAACAAGAACTACATGACGAAGAACTAGGAACATCAAAGGTGCTGAGAAAAGTACAGGGTGTCATGGAAGGAACACTCACTGGACAAAGGAAGATGGAAAACAACAGGCAAACATCAACCCCCCATGGCACTTTATCAAAAGTGCATGTACAACAAGCCACACGATCCCAAGTAAACAATGCATGATGGCACTTTATCTCAATGTGTTTACATAAATACAAGCTACAATGATAAGAAGACTGGAAATAGAAACGTGAACCAAAATAGAGACATCCTACTCAAAGAAGAGATCCTAAGACCTGAAACAACCACGATATCCACCAGAGTGCTGAAAAGCAAAAAACTGAATAAAATATGCATGGAGTAGAATCTAGAAATAAAACTTAGATGGCTAGAAAGTACACAGCACACTCTTTCCAAAAATATAAAGTTTTCAAAAAACAGAGGTTGGATGCTCATTCTATGGCTCCCGGAGTGCAAAAAATAGACCTCACTTTGACTAGAAAAAAACACAGTCAAACAACAAAATTGGAAAAAATTACCAACACCATGAGGTCGGGCTCGAAACCAACTTTCTGACGCCTATTTGTTTTCGAAAAAATGACTCCGTATGCTCAATATATGGCCAAAAAACCAAACCCCCCCCCTAAAAAAGGCAAAAAAGAGAGTCTGGTGGCTGGGCGGTGGTCCGGTGGCCAGTGGGTGGCGCTCCGGTGGTGGTCGGGTGGTGGTCCGGTGGCCGAGAGGAGCTTCGGTGGCGGCCGGGTGATGGAGCCAGGGCAGCCACCGACAGAGTAGGGCTGGGCTAGCGGGTGCAAGGGTCGAGTGGAGGCCGACGGTGGGGGCCAGGGAGGAGCTCCGGTGGGCCGGGCGGAGGCAGGGAGGTCGGGGCCAGCTAGCAGCGGCGAGGCAGCCAAAGGGCAGCGGAGCAGAGGGGGCCACAGTGCCGGCGAGGGCCGGAGCGATCTACCAGTGGGGGCCGGAGGGAGATGGAGGCTGCCGGGGCTAGCAGGTGGCCGGACTGACAGGTCCGGTCGCCGTACGGTGGCCGGACTGTCAACCCGATACCCTACAGTAAAACAAACCCCAAAAAATAAATATTTTTTTTTATTTTTTTTTTTTAAAAAACAACTATCACCTTTTGATTTTTTTTAAATTTTTTTTTCAAAAAAATTAAATTTTGGCTTGCATGCCATAAAAGGCAAATAAAAAAAGTTGAATTTTTTTCTCGAACTGCATGCCAAGGCTGTACGACCTGGATCTAAGAAAAAATACTCCTAGAGGCTTAGGAACCAAAATAGGTCGAATTTTATATGACCATAGGGGTTTTTGGGCCTTCTGAGCATGATGGTGAGGTCCGTTTAGGCCCAAAGTGCTCAAAAAAAAGGGTCAAACCCTAGGTATATAAAAAAATTCCTGAAACACCAGATCTGCTTCAAATGCAAAATTCTCAAAAATAGGAATAGGTAGCTGCAGATCTGAGCTCTAATACCGTATTTGAGTTGAGAAAATACAACACCACAGGAGCCCAAATAATCTCTGCAAGCTGAAAAACCTATTACAAGGAGAAGCAAGGAAGCAAATACAGAAAACAAATACACAGAGAATATGCTCAAAAAGAGAGAGCTCAATATTCATAAAAATATGTAATGTGATTCTTCTTACAACGAAAAGAAAGAACTCAACTTTTAATAGGTCAAGAAACCCTAAAAGGGAAAACCTAGGTTTGCACATAATAATTAATCAAAATAATTAATTATATGCACCTAAAGTTAGCTTAAGTGTAAAAGAGATAAAGGGAACTTAAATAATTAAACAAATAATGTTTAATTAATCAAGTAAATACCTGAATACTCTAACATGAACATTGTATCACCTATTGAAGGTATAAGCATCTACATTCAAACATTTCAATTCCAAATCTAGCCTTGCCCTCGAAAGGCAAGCTTTCCAATTCAATTTCTATTTCAATTAGGGTTAATTCCAAACCTTAGGTTTGACTTAAGGCAAACCCCTATCCACAACACAATTTATCTTCTTTTGGTGTGCAAGTGACATATTTAAGAGTTGTGAAAGTGAAAGGATAGAGAAAACAAAAACAAACAAAAATAGCTTTTGCAGAAGTTCCAAAGACCTTTTGAGACCAAGGTGCTACAAAAGGACTAGGGCGAATTCAGAGGATCCCTAGGAATTTTCCTAGATCTTTCACCAATAGACTGAATGGGTCTTGCCATTTTCGAAAAAACCCAACTTGCCTATGTTTGCAATTAAAGGACTAGGGCAAATCTCTACTACGTACTCTTGGAAAATCGGCCCAAATTTGCAGGTACAGGTTATGATCCTCTTCTTTTGCCTAGATCACAGTTTACAGCTCCGTTTGACTTCTGTAACATTCTGTTTTCATCATTTCACTTCAAATTCTCATTGTTAGCCTTAGAGTCAACTATATAATTCAAATCCATTTTCAACTCAAACAAAAAGGGGAAATAGGACTTCAACTAGCATTTAACCCTCTTCCTCATAGAATTCAGGTTGGATCTATTGATTTCATCCACCTTTTAACATGATGCATGTGAAAGTTAGGTCATTTTCTAGTTTACAAAAACATAACTTGTGAAGCCCTAATTTTTCATCTATTACAACAGTGTTGTATGCAACGAAATTCATTTCCTATACAATTTACTTCACAAGCTAGGAGGGTTCTGCCATGATAGTAGCTACTCATATGGCACATCAATGTAAAGAAGTTAAGGTAGTGGAACAAATTCTTAAACTAATTTGAAGAGGAGGGTAATGTAAAACTTTTACAAATCTTTACAACAGTTTCAAAAATAAACATAAATAGAATGTGTACCACAACATAGTGATTTATGTGGGGGAAAACCACATAAATCTGAAGAGGAGGGTAATGTAAAAATTTTACAAATCTTTACAATAATTTCAAAAATAAACATAAATAGCATGTGTACCACAACATAGTGATTTATGTGGGGAAAACCCTTTTAGGAGAAAAAATCCACACTCCAAAAGTTGCTTGATATATTATTTACAAATAAATAACAAATTACAATATACTTGTAGAGCAAGCTTCTAACAAGAGTATCACTAATCATAGATCTAGAGGTAACCAAACAACTAAAATATCTTACATAGAACCTCCACCTCGTAAACCTAATCTATAGACGATACAATACATGAAACCATCAAACAATATTACAAAACCGTGGGCTAAAACCACCCAAAAAATGGTGCCCATCTTATCTCCAATGCAAGATGCCCTATGATTTGTTAAAACACACACCAACACTTGTATCTCTCTTTTTACAACTCATTTATGTGTCCAACACATTTTATATTTCCTATAGGAGACCCAACTTCTGAAGGCCATAACTTTTGAATTGGGTGTCCGATTGACAAACTGTTTGAAATGCTAGAAATCTTGTGACGTGCACTAATAAGATATAACCTACTACTCCATCTACAAATATTGTTGGTCCTTTTAGGAGCCTCTAAGTCCTTCCAAATTGAATTCAAAACTCTCATTTACAACATCCAAAAATGGCAACTTTAATTTCTTCAAATCTAGATATGATCTTGCAATGAAAAATGTATTAGTATGATTATCTATCCAATCCAAAGCTCTGAGGGAAATTTTGGACAAATTCGTGCTCAAATGAGAACTTGCTATAAATAGTAACCTTATGTAAATGCATGATTGAGTCACTATTTTCTAACATTTTGATGGTGGTCGAAGGGAAGGATTTTCACCTATGTCAAGTCCCGAGGATGGAGCTTGTAGAGAATGCATCCTAGATGAAGTAGACCGATATGGCACTCTTAATTTTCTTAGCTTTTTATTTTGTGAGAAAATTATCACAATATACTAGAAGAGTGTGGGCTACAAATAGAGTGGTAGCAACACAAATCTTAGAGTATGCCAAAAAAAATTTCAAACCCTCATGCATATATTCAAGTTTTTGGGAGGTTATTTAAAGGGTTTTCTTTAAAAGATGCAAGATTGGTACCCCATATCACATTGCATTGTGTAGAATTACCTCAAAGCCATGGTGTTTCAAGTTGATAAGGACTTCATTTTGATGGATGTCCTAGATCCCTAGACTTCATGGATACCACCCCTACCATATGAAGTTTTAGATGCATAAGTTGAGTCCTATGCACAAGGGCTACTAAAGTTACCAAAATATCTAGAGGCACACAGAAACTAGGCCACTAAGGAATTCTTTGATTCATTAGCTTACTAGAAAGCAACAACAAAGGTTGAAAAGAAGAAAGGAAAAAAAGTAGAAAAAACAAAAGAGCCCATTAAGGAGGGAAAAGAACATACAAAAACCAGGCCCACCCCTAGAAGGACATCCAACAAGCTAAAAACTTAAACACCTTTTACCACACTTGCAAAAGCAAGAGGGAGTCAGTCGATAAAAAAAAGATTACCCACTACATCGAAGAGAGAGGGGCCATTAGAATAGGAAGCATCAGAATCTCTACTCCAGATGAGCACAGGGAAGAAGTCAAGGAAGAAACAACAAGCACATAGACCATTGGAGTTACACACATAAAATGAGGAGGAAGTTCCCATTTAAAAAAGAGCCTAACAGTTTGGTTAGCATAAAAAAACAAGTTCCCCTCCTAAATGAAGACCAACTATATAGTGCACTCTATGACCCTCGGGTTTTTGCCAAAATATTAGAGAAGTATAAGGATATGCCACTAACAAAAAAGCACACATTAGAGAAGTATAAGGATATGCCACTAACAAAAAAACACACATTAGAGAAGGCCCTAATCTAGTATAAGATGGAGAATAGGTACACTTTAGAAGACTTCAACTAGAACTTGTTGGGCCCCATTACAGACACCTAAAGGAACTAGAGAGCAAAGGTGCAATAGGGAGAGGAGAACTTGAAGGAGATAGTCATCCAAACTATAGTATTGGACATGATACCTCTCCAATTACAAAAAGTCAAGGATATGTAGACTAAGGAGAATCAAACAAAATAAAAGGGCTACAAGTTAATGATAGACAAGCAAGAGATAATTCAACAAGTACATATGGAGATATCAAAGGCTAATACCAAGGCCTACAATCACTTATGTGAGGAAGACACAAAGGAGAAACATAAAGAGGTTGCATCTCTGCTACCTTCTTGGATAGATATCAGATTCACAACCTCCACAACATCATCATTTGAGACCTCCACAATGGAGCATATCAAGCAATTTTTGGCTCAACAATAATTACAATTGATGGCATCTAGCCAACTACTTTAGATTCTAGTGAGTGGCAATCAGGTGGACATAGGGAACATTTCTCCCATACAATAGTTTCTGTTAGTAGATCTCTTCCATCAATCTTCCTAGGAATATGTTTAAAAGCAACATGTACAAACCACTAAACAATTAGAAGATGTCATCAAAGAGATCCAAGAAAAATACCCTTGAAAGGGGGCCCCTCTTAGCCAACTTTGGTAGAACTTGGGTTGTTGATAGATTAACTATTCCAAGATCCAACTATGTAGAAAGATAACATAATATAGTACGTAAAAATGGATTTTTAAAAAGAAAAGGAAGATGAAGCAAGACACCAATGTGCTGCATTCTTGACTACCTTGGAGACACAACTGACCACCACAAAAAAATGCAAAGGTAGAAATCGAACAATTATACAAGTTTTATTTAAAATAGTCGACCTTACTAAGCCCCATAAAGACTCAAATATATCAGCTGAAGGTTTGCAGCACAACAATATGATGCTCTTAAAGACCTAGATGGGATAGAAAGAGTTACAATAGAAGACCTGCACAATCAATATGAATAGATTTAGGAGTAGAATGATAAATCTTGGAGGAAGTTCAGATATCGAAAGGAATTTGTCAGCCTCTAAATAGCACATATCACTAGGATTATTAAAGATAACCAAAAATTTCTTAAAAAACATATAGATCCAAAATTCACTTCCAAAAGTAGAGAGTCAACTCATACAATTACACATACACGTCAATCAATCTATACACAAGCAGGCTGACTGAGGACAAGTCAAGGTTTTGAAGAAAGGACAATTCAAAAGCCACCAAAAATTTCTAAAAAAAACATATAGATCCAAAATTCACTTCCAAAAATAGAGAGTCAACTCATACAATTGCACATACACATCAATCAATCTATACACATGCAGGTTGACTGAGGACAAGTTGACTGAGGACAATTCAAAACCTCCTTTCAGCTCTATATCCGGAACTTTACCCCGGGCCAACCAGCGCTATTAATCCCCAGGGTGGGAGGGAATAATGTTAGCTAAAAAGTAGTATACAACCACCGGTCCGAAGATATGTAATTTAAATGTTTTAAAACCTTGGTCATGAATTTGGTGAAGTTTCTATGTAGGTTGTGTTGTTTTGATGAGTCTGTTGACACCATTTTGTGAACAAATTTTGAATGAACTGTTGTAGGAGCAAAAATCAGTTTGTGGCAGTCCAATATATGATTCAATATGGTCCCAATCTGAGTTTCTATTCAAAAATCAGTTTGTAATGTGCTTATATTTTCCATTCAAAAATCAGTTTGTAATGTGCGTATATTTTCCAGCTCTTTTTAAATCTTTATAGAAAAAGATTAATGATGTCTGGATCTGATTTTAAATCTTTATAGAAAAAGATTAATGATGTCTGGATCTGATTAAAATTATTAGTTAGAGACAATCTTGTAGTAAATTTTGTTGTGCTTCTTTCTATTTCTACAATTTCTCTTGTTTCTTCTCCACTTAATATTCCTTTTTCTAATTTTATTTTTTATCCTCCTTTAATTTTTGCAAAATTCTTTTTGTAATAAAGTAGTGTAAGTTTTGTGTAGCTTCTACTCTATGGTTTGACCTCAACTATTGTAATCGTCTCAATTTGATCTTTTGCAATGGAATAAAAGTCTCAGATTATGTCTTCCTCTCCAATAATCTCTGAAATATGTTTTTTGTGAGATCTCTCTGAGCTCTTGCTTTCCTCCTACGAAGAACATCATCTGTGAGAAGTAAGCAGAACTCCATTGCATGTACCATTATGTCAGGCACTGATTTGATTTCAGCATATTTAAGTTTGTTTAAACATTCAAGTGATTACAGCTTAATAGTCACTCAATAATAACATAAAGTTCGAGGTTTCTCCAGAACATTTTATAGCAGCATGTCTATGAGCAGTAGATATTACCTCGTTTTTTCTTGAGTAGTAATTGAAGGGGATTCTGTTAAAAACTATTTCTGCTTTGCGGTACAGGTCTTTGAAAACACATGCATGATGACTCTTGTACAGCTTTGCTCTGTAATACATGATTTCCTAACAGAATTTCTTTGTTTTGCTATAATTATTCAAGAAAAGTAGGACAATTTGGTAATTGTGTCTTATATTTATTTGATGTGGCACTACCAAACAAAATAAGTAAAGCAGCACCTTAGGTAGGGGTCTCATGGGAGGGGAGCTCTATTTTTAAGGAAGAGACGTCTTATGGAGATTTGTTTTTTGGGGCTACAGGATTATTTGGAATCTGCTCTAAAAAATAGAAGCTCCTACTTTTTAGGCTTCCATTTTTAAGCGGGTGAAAATAGGATGGGGCTACAAATTGCTCCACCAGCGTAGGAATTGTATTTGCCACTTGGCAATCAAAAAAGAGTTGAGATGAATTTCACCAAACATTTTAGAGAGAATAAAAAAAACAAATTATTTCATTTTTCACTGCTGCTCATGGTACCACTAGCTTCCTTCAATTTAGGAGCTTAAATTTTTAAGCAGAACTGTGCTACACATTTCAAGGGACCACCCACTTAAAAAATATTCCTGAAAAATCTCTGCAACACCCGCTCTATTTTTTAAAAAGCCCCCCTCCATGAAACCCCAGCATTATTCTCAATTCTATTTTCTAAAATTTTAAACATGCCCAGATTTCAGGCTATGCCGAGCTTAAGGGGCTTAGCCTAGTGAATTATATGAATTGATGTGGAATCTTGTATTAAATCTTATATATTGAGTCCAAGATACACCACAGATTATACATCAAATCTTACCACCTAAATAATGTAGAACAGAGCTGTAAACCAAATACTTGTTTATCTACTCAAATATTTTGGTATTTCTGTCACTTTTCAAAGTAGGAGCCAAGCCTAGAACCCAGTTGAACGTCCAAGATACACCATAGATTATACATCAAATCTTACCGCCTAAATAAAGTAGAACAGAGCTGTAAACCAAATACTTGTTTATCTACTCAAATATTTTGGTATTTCTGTCACTTTTCAAAGTGGGAGCCGAGCCTAGAACCCAGTTGACCACGACTGTCCATTTTCATAAACTTATCCATATTCAACTAGGTAGCGTTTCTCACTCTCATAAACTTATCCATATTCAACTAGGTAGCATTTCTCACTCTGAAATGATATCACAATGTACAAAGGGAAACTTTACAATGTAGAATTGCCCAAATGTAACTGCAAGCTCATAATCAGGACTGCAATAAACAAGAATTTTGATGAATGGAGCTGATAAAGAATAAAACAATAAGATTGGCAAAGAATATTTGCACAAATAATAATACTTTATTAATCAAGTAGTCCAAAGGCCTTACATATTTCCAGAGGACCATGTTCCAAAATGGCCTACATAGAAATCTTCAGGTACAGTAACATAAATGCTGGTCGAAAATAATGACCAGTTTTGCATACCATGTCACTTAGAAATATAAACAAAATTTGCCTATGAACTTTTTGGCATAAGCGATGAATTTAAAACAGATAAATTCAACCCAAAAATGACTTATTTAGACTGCACAATATCATATACACAGTTTGCTGCGACCATAAATTAATCAAAATGCCATTTTTACAGTTTGCTGCTTCCGGTGACATTGCAAAATTTAAATAGAATCTGTTTAAAAACTTTTGGGAATAGGTGCATATTAACAACTCCATTGTCATGAACGGTAACCTGTGCAAGCACACACATCATTAATGAGACACTGTGGATGAGTTTAGAATTCAATCTCCTAGCATGCACAATCTGTGAAATGAATCTGGAAAGATTTGCACAAACCTGTATAAGAAAGACCCTCACCTAGATATCATCATCTGACTTCAACCAGTTAAGTATAGTTTCGGTATCTTGCGAGCTCGAGAACTACAAAGTATAAAACACAAAAAAAAATATAATTAGAATGACAATAAAAAAGTACTACAGATTAAGAAATCTCACAGTTCTAGAAGATTAGAAATCTTGACAAGACCTTTGTTAAACGGAATTGTTAGTTCCTTGAAGTTTTTGAAAGCTTCTATATATTCCCAGTTTCCTTAAGATCTTATACATTTAATATAACAACTTTGGTATCTTTTTAAGAGAATATATTCAAAACAACTAGTTATCGTAGAAGTTGGCGGAAATATTCCCTTAAAGCATATTTTAAAATTGTTTGCAAAAAAACCCATTCACTATTTCTAGCAACTATAATTCTCTGCAAGTAAAAGCATTGAGAGCTAAGCCTAGCCAACTTACAGTAATTAACCCATCGGGTGGTGTGTCGAAGAAGATTTTTGCCAGGACAGGGTCCACAGATGTGTCCACTTGTCTTGCTTCGACATTTTGAGTGTATTCGTTCTCAGGTTCCTGATTTGCATTGCTGCTTCCTTTCTCGTGGTTTCCTATGGAACGATTTTTAGGAAACATCGAATTCCCCTTCTGACGAAGTTCAGATACATTGCCCCCAATTCGACCACATTCAGAGAGATCAGGCATGGAGCTCGCAGCTTGAGCAGTCCCTTGGCAAGCCTGGTTCCCAAACATCTCGTAACAAAGAAGAGGAGACTCCTGAGAGTCAATTAACTGAGAGTCAAAAAACTGAGATTCACCTGCACAGCATGATGGATAGTAACCCAGTGTTGCATCCAAGTAACTTCTGTCATACTCTATCTCCTTCCCCTTGTAATCTTGATGAGTTGTTGCATCAAGATATGCAGCCTGCCTCCAAAACAGTTCAAGCACATAAACCAATTACAATAAATCAAGCACTACAAAATGCTGACAGAGGAACCTAAAAAACCAACTTGAATGAAATCAAAGCAAAATCACTTATTTATTGTTTCTAACAGAATTTTTACCTGAGGTGAAACTGCCTGAGGAGTTTGCTCTTTCTTGACGAAATCCAGGCAAGCATGTGTGTTTCGTGGTTGCAGGGGAGGAGTGATCGCATTCGGTGTTTCTGGATCCCCCTTACTGGTGGAAGTCGAAGGATACTCTTGATGTACCTGATCATTTTTCTCGAATTTAGATTCTTGTTGATAAAAGACCTTCGATACAACAAATTCACCATCTTTCTCATCTTCATCTAAACCGAGATGGTACTGATGCATGACCCAATTTGTTTTACAGGCTTTTGAGCCCTTCGCAGTAGTATATAGAACCATGATTTTCTTACATCCTTTTTGTATTCCGTTTTCCTTTACAGGCTTTGTTTTGCCTGTCTTGTGCCAACGTACTTCTCCTCCACTAGAAGCATCACTTGTTATTTTTCGACACTTCCGATGTCCTGTTGTATAAGCCTTGCTTGTTTTATGGAAAACGTGGGTTATACTGCCATCTTGTTTAATTCCTGTCAGAAAAACTTCACATAAGCCAAACATATCAAACAGTAAAGCAACAGTTATCAAAAGGTAGGCACCAATTACCTGGCAAATTTTCAGGATGTGTATAACAAATTCCACTCTCATCTTCCAGCGTCAAAATAAATTCTTTTATAAATGGATGAGGCTTTGCATTACCAATTCCAACTTTTTCTGCTAAATGTCTCAAAAGCTCTTGATCTGAAGGGTCGAATTTCACACCTGCAGGTAGCCCAGGCCAGTCTGGCGAAACCTGCAAATAAAAGATATCACTGTTTAGCTCTCAAGTACAAAGCCGTGTAACTATTTATCTACAGATTGGATTCTAAAGGATCCCAATTTGTGAAAACAGATGCTTATATTATCAGTAACCTTGCATCAGCTGATGCCACGTATACACGGATACAAACATTCTTTTGCATTTCTAGCCTAAATTTTTTGATTGCTCAACCATTAAAACAAATGTTGGCTACCTTTCAATGAGACAAAATGGTATAAGCCCCAGTACATTCTACTCGACCATGAAAGGGAATTCTACATAAGCAAAATTCAGTAAACAGAATTCTAATAGAGAAGATTTAAGGCCGATAAGATTTAATAAAAGGGAGCCATCCTATCACCTTAGATAAAATGGGGATGTTCGTTTCTTATGAATGGAGCAGTAAAATTTGATGTTAATTGTAGAGTCAAATGGAATAAGCTCAATTTGATAACGAATTGTAAGGTTACTGCTTAAGAAACGAATTTTTGGTTCAAATTTTTGCCAGAGCGAAAATTCATGCAAATTACCTCTAAATTTTTATCAACAGGTACTATTTTAGTATTTAGACTGCTACTCAGAATTAGCCCTAAAAATGCTTAGCAGCAGCTACTTAGAAAATTGAAGTGCCTTTCATGGACCAAAAGATAATGTCATCTTTTGCTACTTGATGAAGGAGCTATGACACCATTCAAGGCGATTAGTCAAAGGAAAGCTTTGATTAAAAGAAGCATTCCAGTGGTCAATTCGGTTGAAGGTAAGAACTTATTATATAACCATTGGAAATGCCCACCTTTTGGTCCAAGATCTTCTGGCATCAAGTTTCCTTTTTGTTCCATCGACTCTCATTGTTAAGTTATATATTCTAATTATCCAGAGAAAGCAATAGATTTTATATTCTAGCTGGAAAAGCTTTATCTCCACATAGATGTTGCAAAGTACACAATACTGTGGACTGTAGAGTGTGGAGAAACAAAAATATTCAATCACAAAGAATTGCAATTAGCAAGAAGATTAAGGCCATACTTGAGTATTATCGATTGTATAGTCGCAGTTAGGGCAAACAATGCTGGCATCACTTCTCCAATTCTGTCCTCTTGTATTTCTTACTTTCGTTGCAAATCCATGACCATCAATAATAAATGCTCTGCATTGCCTTATAAGAAAATAGAAAGTTAGCTTTCTTTTCATGTATCCAAGTATTTTATGAACAAATAACTAGTAGTACAATTTTTATGCTAATTCCTCAACGCATGGTAATGCTTAAATTCAGTTAAATGAAGATAGAAATCGGCACATCATTTCACTAAGGAAAAGAAAAGAAAGGGATACATACAGATGAAGTATCATTTTGTGATATATTTTGATATTTTCAGTTTTTTTTAAGGATACAACTTTTTTCAATTTGTTTGTTTCCAATATATGTTTGTAATCTTAAATTAACCATTAAAGAATTGCAAATAGTAGCTACCGCAGAAGAATTTTGATAAAGTTAAGTTATGCTTACAAAAGATGGGATTAATACCTTCAAAAGTGCGCATTAATGTTTACATACTGATCCAGTGCAGCTGGCAAACGAAACAGGAATGGTGTGGTTATGCCATAAAACCATTTTCCAGAAATTATTTACAGTAGCTAATCTCTCGAGCCTTAGGGAAAGGTAGACACTAAGAAACCTGAAGTTTACATGTTTCAGTATACTGCAACACAAACTACATACAAGACTAGAATTCGTTCGTAAGCTCATGCCCCTTTTAAATTGGTCACTAATCAACCCTGAACTCGTGAAGCAAGGTAGATGCAAAATCTCCAACAATATTCCAGCAAACGAAGCCATTGTGCATGAAAGTTTAACAGTAACATTTGTTTGATAGTGAGCATTAAGTGCATATATGATGGGCTCTTGTTAGGATGGTTAAGATGTTTCAGTGGTCACCCAGATTCAAACCCTCAGTGGGTCAATGGGCTTGCAGGTTTGGTGCCTCCACTAGGCACATACGTATTTAAAATTTATTTGTTGAAGACGGAAACCCTCTTTGTGGTCCCAACAGGGCCCAGTTCCTGGGCACATTTAGGCAGAGGGTCTGATAAGTTAAAACCCTTAATTTACAGATATAAAATACAATTAAAAACTTGATAACGAGACATGTTTAGTCAATTAAAAATTTAAAACGATAATCCCACTCGCTACTTATCGCTAGCACAACCAAAACTCACTACAAAATGCTGGCTAGTGAAACAATCTATGCAGACAAATATTAGTACTGAGTTCTTTTATTCAATCCACAAATAGAGGAAGAAATGTTCAATCCGTTCATTTTGAGATAAGTGTACCCATTGTAGAATAGGTGCATTTGTTCAATATCCATCCAAATTCCCAATCACAGAACTAATCTTAGCTATTACAATCAGAACAAAGAAACATAAAAATAAACATGCACGATTTGTTTGTAGCGCTACTGAAAAGCAGCTACAGAACTGTGGTTTTACTTTTCATAAACATGTGTCTATTTTGAAATATGCACAATAAAAACACATATAATATCTGTTGTTCTGCATATAAAACATTGCAAAACAATGAGTAAGATGATTCATTAGTTATGTATGCTCTGCAACTGTCAAACTCGTGCACACCAACAAAAGATTAGATTCATATAAGTGAAGCATTAGCCTAACTCTACCAAATGCCCACACCTCAAACCCTAAGGTGCTTAGCCAACTTAAAAATATAAGTACTTCACCTGCTTCTATAAAAGATATGCAACCCTTCTTTTTCCTTTGTCATAGCATTCATGACCCATCTCCAGTGTTTATCAGAGGAAATGATTTTTGATCTTCTGGATTGAGGAGTTACTGCTTTCCATCCCCCTCCAATGTTATGAATTATTGGGCATATCTATGTTGAGTGTCTCTTTATGAATGATGTCCTCCTTACACTTTACGAATTCAAACTTCCAAGTTTAACCCGTTCACCATTGGAGATTAAGCAACAGTATGTGAAAGGCAATGAACTGGAAACAAAGGGTTAGGCTATCTAACTCGAGCAACATAAAATTGGCAGCATCACAATAATCCTAGCTGTCCTATGAGTGATAACGCGGGCTTTTGGATAAATTCAATTCAATTTTCAATTATTTCGATCTTTCTATATTAAAAGTGGTTGGGATAAGAGTAAGTCTGATAGCAAAGTTAAAACGAATAGAAATTTCTAAACTAATTGATAACTATCACTTGGATAACTGAAATCTTCACCTTCAAAGTTAGAGAGGCCAATTTTATCAAAGAAAGCTTCTGCAGGTGCTGCAGAGAAGCTGGAGGGTTCCCAAAGATGCAGATTTTTAAAAAATAATAGATTTCTGTACCTATTATATCTACCTACCAAATGGCAGACCTGTACCTATTATATCTACCTACCAAATGGCAGACCTGTGATGGGATATAAGACTAATATTGTTCATGCAAACTGCTCTTAGAATTTATCAGAAGTATCTAAGGAAAACTTCAACCCTCATATTTATATTTCAAGTAGAATTTCTATTTATACATGAAATAGATGCATACATCCCAAGCCCAGCCAACAAGACCGTTTCATCTTGATACAAATTCTTTACCTTATTGTTTTTAAAACTTGGGCTGAGTAAACCTGGCCTTGCCAATTCCCCTAGATTAATTTATTCTCATTTCACCATTCAGAATAAGTTACAGAGACATGTGCTATATAGGTTTGACATCATTCCATAAGGACTAAAATCCTAGAAGAATCATGCTGATTTAATTTAAAATTTCAAAAATGGTATAAGGTTATCCTTGAGCAGCATAATCCTGTTCAAGATCTGATTTTTAAGCTTTTCATAAATTTTTGTTTAAAAATAAAATCGTTAATATTTTGTATCAATTTTAAAAAGGATGTACATAAATTGCAAAAGAATACTCGTACAGTTTCTACCAGGACTATTTAGAGGTGCAGTTGTTTTGAAATCAGAAAATAGAGTGTAGGATGTGAGGCTAAATAAACAAGTGCACAGTTATTTTAAATATAACTATGAAGATGTATTATTTTTGAGGAGTATATTTCAATTTAAGATCGGATTCTTTAAAATGTTTGATCTAAAATTAAACTAATTTTTATTAAATATATTTTTTAAAAAGCAATGTGAATAAATTGTAAAAGGATATTAGTACACATTTATTTATATTAGCACACAGTTTATATTATGAAATAATATAAACTAAGAGTACAACAATTTTATATAAAAATAAAGATATCTGTTGCTTTTTTACAGTTTATTTTTGTTTAAAATTTGATTTTTCAAGCAAGCTTACTCTAAAATGAAATTAATTTGTAATCTTATGTGTTTTTTCAAGAGTAATGTGAAACAATTGCAAAAAATGCTAACACAATTTTTACCATGGTCATTTAGAGGCAGCTGTTTTTCAATCAAAGTGTCTTGGGGTAAATGAGTAAGGGTACCTATAATTTATAATAAACATAAAGATGTATGTTCTAGTAAACTAATAAATAGACTTAGTAAATTAATAAGATTAAATATGGTTGAAGACAGACATAAAAATGTGTAAAATTAAGAGAATATTTGGTTAAAGATAGTAAAACTAAAAGAAAATATGGTTAAAGATAGATATAAAGATGCATCTTCTAAAAACAATGAATAAAAGATCAAATATTATTAAATGTGTGTCAAAAAAATGAATAAAAGTAGATTTATAAAAATATAGTTGCATTGCATAGATGTGTATAGAAATAAACATAGTCACATAGATGTACAAATGCGTAGAAATAAATGTGTCCATAAAATAAATAAGATCCAATGTCCCACAAAATGAACAAAGATCCAATGTCCGACAAAATGAACAAAGATCAATGTCCCACAAAATGAATAAAGATCCAATGTCCCACAAAATGAATAAAGATCCAATGTCCGACAAAATGAACAAAGATCAACGTCCGACAAAATGAATAAAGAATAAAAATCCAATGCCCGACAAAATGAATAAAGATCCAATGTCAAACAAAATGAATAAAGATCCAATGTCGGACAAAATGAACAAAGATCAACGTCCGACAAAATGAATAAAGAATAAAAATCCAATGCCCGACAAAATGAATAAAGATCCAATGTCGGACAAAATGAATAAAGATCCAATGTCGGACAAAATGAACAAAGATTCAATTAGAATCGGAATAAAATGAACAAAGATCCAAAGATTTAACAATCAATTATAGTCATATAGATGTATATGCAGAAATAAATATGTAAGAAAATGTGTAAATAAATGAATATAAAGATGAATGTTTAAATAATTGCACAGATGCATATATAGAAATAAATATGTGAAAGAAAAAAAAAGTACAATTACATTATATAAATCTAATCATAAAATCATATATAAAGAAATATAAAAACTGAAAAACAAATAGAGATACGGTGGCTAGAAAAAATGGATGAAGGATGCAGAAACGAAAACCAGGATACAGAAAAGATTCAAAATAAAAATATTGATAAGATGCAGCTGGATGAAGGATACAGAAACAAAGACCAGGATACAGAAAAGATTCAAAATAAAAATATTGATAAGATGTAGCTATTGATAAGATGTAGCTGTGAAGGTATCTTCTATGTATTTTCTATGGTAGGAATGAGAATATGATTATATAGAAAAAAAAATGGATATAGATCCAGGACATTAGTATATAAAAATATTGATAAGATTTACATTTGTTAATTTATTTTCTATGACAGGAATGAGAATATGATCATATTTTATATAAACAGTTACAAACAAGATTTGGTTTTGTTAATATGATCATATTTTATATAAACAGTTACAAACAAGATGTGGTTTTGAAAACAAATTACATGAATCTTGTACAGAAATAAGAAAAACTTAATAAATTAAATTAAGATGCTAGCACCCGCTCTACCCATCAAACAATCAAACTACCATAATCAACAGGGTTTTTGCTCCAATGCAATGCATAAATTCTTACAGCTTAAACCTCCCTTCTCCCGAATGAAATCCCATCAAATTTTTAAAAAGAAAAGAATATCAAAATGCAATCAATAGAAAAGTTTTACATTACTATTTTATCCATTTAATTTTTCCAAATGCATTCGCATGCCAGCACAATTTCTATGCGTTAGGCTCTCAAATTGCCAATCAAATGGCTCCTTGCTTCAATGCAATGGGTTAACCTTAAGATTTAACCTTTTCCCCAATTAAAAATAAAAATAAAAAATCTCAATATGTGAATATGTAATCAGCCGAAAAGATTCTGCTGCTATTTCATCAGCAGAAACAAGTTGGCTGCTACTTCATCAATTTCTCATGTTAAAATTGTGGTAGAATGCCAACGCATAATCAATCCATTAGGCTCACAGGCCACCATTAAAGGGGCCCCTCGCTTCAATGCAATGCATAAAGGTATATTATCAACCCGCTAAACTCGAAAACTAACAAAAACAGGGGCCCTTGCTTCAATGCAAAATATACAGACTCAGCCCTGAATAGCCGTCACATTAACAATTGGGAAAACATAACATCCGCAATCAGGAAAACCGAAGAAAAAAATGCGAAACCTGCAAATTCCGTCATGAAATGCAACATACAAAAACACATTGCAGGGATTCAAGCTAGCCTACCTCGCCATCGGGTACTCGAATGTGAAAATTTTCCAACAGCAACTTCTTTCAGCTCATACAATTCTTAGCAAAAACCAGCATAAACCCTGCGAAGTGCGAAGTTACTTTAAAACCCTGAGCAAATAGTGCACTGCCAAATGCTCTATTTTGTGTTGCCTCCCCATCATACAAACTATATATGAGGGCGGGAAACGGCCTAAAGAGACGTTGTGGAGGCTTGGTGTCCTCCGAGCGTGAAGTTCCGACAGAATCTTAAATTCACGAGGTTGATCAGAACATTGAAACTAGATTTGGTCACAGGTCTGGTCCCGAGCCGGAAAAGCAAAACAAATCCACATTCGAAAGAACTTTTCGAAGTGACGTGTATAATAAAGTTTTGACTAAAATGAGGACAGTTTATGGTTTAAGCGTGGATTAATTTGATAGTAATTTACCATTACGGGAAGCTTGTATGAGGGGCTTTATTTTTCCAATGAGTTTCTTTCAAATATCGAGGAACGTGGATACCTGGAATAATGACGAATTCTTATCGGAAAGTAAATGCTCAAATTAGGGTTTTTATTTAAGGCGCCGTTATTTGATTAGGGCTCCCAAATTAATTGAGTTTTACAGTGAAGTGACTGGTAATTGGATCTTCCATGCGGCGACCGCGAAAGGTATCGGAAATTACATGATTTAATCGGTTCCCATAAAGATTTATGTGGATTGTTACACTTACAATGTTGGAAATCGAATTCGTTCTTCATTTCTGGCATTCACACTGTAAGACAGGGACTTTTTCGATCGGGAAAATTTGATGCACTGGAATTTGCCGTGCGTTAGAAATGGTTTAAAGGGTAAACAAATGCATTCAGGGGCGCTCTATTATTTTTGATATTAAAGAATTATTTTTTACAATAAAAAATTTAATTGTTTTTTTTTTTTTTTTAATCATGGAACTCCATGAAAAAGTTATCACAAATATCATATTAAGGTTTATAATTTTTTTGCTTTTTTTTCAATCCCCTAGAGAGTGGATGAATAATTGTTTTTTTAATATTATAAAAATATTTGAAAGATGTGGAAAAATAATAGTTTAGATGTGTTGCATCTATGGTCTATTTTAATATTTGTCTGATTGTATTTTTTCCTTATTGGATTGTAAATTTCTTATTTTAAAATTGTATGGAAACGAAAAACATGATTTTAAATTTCTCTAAATGTTTGTTGAGCATCTTTTGATCAGCTATGTAATTTTATTTTCTTAACGTTTCAGAAAATAAAATAAACTTGCGCAGCTAATACTAAAAGATACACAACAAACGTTATGAATTGTAGAAAAATGTCTTCCTCGAATGTTTTAAAATGAGGTTTAAGGACATCTCAAATAAAACTAAATTAATGAATTATAAAGATAGACATTTTCTTTTATCTTTCAATCACTTACTCAAATAATTGTTATTTTGTTGATTATAATATTTTGGCGTTTTTCCATCTACACTCACTTCCAAAATCAAAGAAATACAACTCAAATAATTAACCCTTTGTATAGGGAGAAACTATTGCTCAAATAATTGCTTATTTTTTCCATCTCTACACTCCCTCTAAAATCCTAATCTGGTCAGAAACAACTACTCAAATAACTATCATTTGTTTACGGTGAAACAATTACTTAAATATTAGTTATTATGTTATTGGAATATTTAATTATTTTTTCTCTCTCTACACAATTAATTATTTTTTCTATCTCTACACTCACCTCCAAAAATCCAATCCTGATCTTTTGTTCACATCTCTACACTCACTTCCAAAAACCCGATCCCGACCTTTTGTGTCAGGAGAAGCAACTACTCAAATAATTATTAAGGGAAACACAATCCTAGATAATTCACATCTCTACACTCACTTCCAAAAACCAGATCCCTACCTTTTGTGTCAGGAGAAATAACTACTCAAATAATTATTAAGGGAAACACAATCTTAGATAATTCACATCTCTACACTCACTTCCAAAAACCCGATCTCGACCTTTTGTGTCAGGAGAAACAACTACTCACCTTTTGTGTCAAGAGAAACAACTACTCAAAACCTTTTGTTTTTTATTTTTTCCCATCTCTACACTCACTTCCAAAAACCCAATCCTAACCTTTTTTGTCAAGAGAAACAACTACTCACGTTTTATGTCTGGAGAAACAATTACTCACAACCTTTTGTGTCGGGAGAAACAACTACTCAAACTATTATCGGAACAGCAATCCCGAAGCTTTGCAATCCTAAAGCTTTGTGTACAAAGAAACTATTACTCCAAAAAAATAATACCAGAAACACAATCTTGACCCTTTGTGTATAGAAAGACTATTACTCAAGATAAGTATTATTTTTTTCCATCTCTACACTCACCTCCCAAAATCCTGATTCTAAACAAATCTATTCAAATAACTATCCTTTGGGTACGGTAAACAACTACAAAAAAAATTATTACCGGAAACACAATCTTGACCCTTTGTGTATAGAGAAACTATTACTCAAGATAAGTATTTTTTTTTCCTTCTCTACACTCACCTCCAAAAAAACCCATCCTAAACACAATCCTAACCCTTTGTACACGAAGAAACTATTGCTCATATATTTGTTATTTTTTTCCATCTCTACACTCACCTCCAAAAACCCAATTCTAACCTTTTCTATATAAAGAAACAATTAATCAAATAATTGAAATCTCAATTCTTATCCTTCGTATATAGAGAAATAATATTCAAATTATTAGAATATTTTATTATTTGTGAACATCTATTATGATTTGAGAATTAAGTCTATTTTGATGCACAAAATTGGTTATATATTTGTCATGTGGACAAACGTTTAATTGTTTTGTTATTGTTGTATTGGGGATTTACAAAGTTTCGATTCTTCTTTTTGCATTTGTTCTAACTAAATATTATTGTGCTTCATTAGTCCATTTAGTGATTGCACTGTTTAATTTACTTAGGTAAAAAAATTGTTGTATTTTGATATTCAAATTTGCATATACTAGACTAATGTATTTCAACTTCTTGTTTTAACAAAATATCTCCTAAGATATTTAAATTTATATATACTAGACTAATGTATTTCAACATAAATCAATGTATTTGAACATAAATAAATGTAAGATAAAAACAAATGAATGAAACAAAATAGATAAGAATACTATATATAAATAATCATAAAAAAATTTAAATTCACAAATAAAAAATAAATACATAATTAAAAATAAATAATAAATAAATATTTTATTATATTATACAACCCAAAGTTATAGAACTCCTTAAAAATTTAGATCATATTCTTTCTTTGATACAAAATAATTTGAGATGATTAAATTAAAATATACTACTATCACAAACCCCTACTTTCAAATAAAAAAGAACATAATATTTAAAGAAAATCCAACCTATTTAAATTTTTTAATTAATAAATACCAAAATAAACTACATAAAACCCCACTCTCCTCCTCAAGCTAACAAACCATCGTCACCATCAGTTCACCGGGTTAATTTATCGGAAAGTTGCTTGAAGGGCTTTTATTTTCCGATGAAGTTGCACCCAAATATCGAGAAAATGAGTGTAGTCCCAAAGTAATTTTATATTAGGGTTTTTTCTGTGGCGCAGATTACATTTAAGACTTAGCACTGGCGATTTGATTTTGACGGTTTGTTTTTGACGGTGGACATTCTATGTGACAGTTGTCATTTTGGAAATTTAAATGTTTATAATGCATTCCCCAAAAAGAATTAAGGTAGATTGTTATGTTGGAACTCGGATACGCGTGCGATTTCGCAGGTGGGACCTACAATTAGAATTTGATTGCTAAGTAAAATATTACTTATGTGCTCAGCTGCAAAAATGTATTTATATTTATATCTGAGTAGTTTGTAAATTAGATTGTGTGTTAGTTTTTTATCAATGTTTCATATCACACAATCAATCTAATCTAAAATCCATCCTTCTCAATTCATGAATTATGAAAAATTAATGTTTTCAATCAATATATTTATTTGTGTATATCTTATTTTATGAAAAATAATACACATACATATATAATTTGAAATTTTTTTAAATAAAAAATTGTAAATTTTAATAATGTTTTTTTTAATCTATCAATATAGGTTAAACTGTTGGTTATAAATGAAACTTTTGTCTATCACCATCAACACTAAGTAAAAACTAGTCTTGAGGAAGAAAAGTTAAATAATTGTCATTTTGTTGTTGATTAAAATATTTTATTAATTTTAGATGATTGTTAAATAAGTTCAAATCACTCTAGGTATTATGATTTACAAAATTAGTTATGTTTGTCATGTGGATAAAGCCTCTAGGCTTAATTAGTTATGTTTGTCATGTGGATAAATGTTTAATTAGTTGATTATTGTTGAAGCTAGTAATTTACTAGTTTGTTTCTTAAAATTAGTTATATTTTTGTCACATGGATAAATGTTTAAATAATTGATTATTCAGTTCTAAGAGATTTCCACAATCCATCATATAATTATCAAGAGATTTCTGGATTCGATTGTGTCACGGAGTGTGATCTGAAACGTTGATGCAAAAATCTTTGACACAATCAAATCCAAAAATCTCTTGATAATTAATTGATTATTGTTGAAGCTAGTAATTTACGAGTTTGTTTCTTAAAATTAGTTATATTTTTGTCACGTGGATAAATGTTTAAATAGTTGATTATTGTTGAAGCTAGTAATTTACAAGTTTGTTTCTTAAAATTAATTATATTTTTGTCACGTGGATAAATGTTTAAATAGTTGATTATTGTTGAAGCTAGTAATTTACGAGTTTGTTTCTTAAAATTAGTTGTATTTTTGTCACGTGGATAAATGTTTAAATAGTTGATTATTGTTGTAACTAATGATTTACAAGTTTGATTCTTGTTTTTCCACATGTTCCAACTAAATATTATTGTGTTCTATTAGTCTATTTTGTGATTACTTGTTTTAATTTTCTTATGTTAATGATTTATATTTTCATATTTAAATTTATAGACTCGACTATGACATGGTAAAATTATATTATATAGAAATATAATGACATAATGTGTGGACAAAAACAAATAAGTGTCTGGGAAGAAATGAAGAAAGGTATAAATCCATATTTTATTAAAGGTTGCAACAAATAAACAAAATATACAAAAAAAAATATATGAATGAAGAGAAATAGATAAGAATGTCATATTAAAGACAGAGAAAATATAGATATAAATATTAAAAGAAATAACAAAAAAGAAACATAAAAATATATATCATCAATAAATATACTTTAATTATTTATATAATATTTTTATATTATATAAATATAGATACAAAATAATTAGCATCAAGAATTTATTCACTATAATTTTAAATGATACAAAATAATTTCATATAATTAAACAAAAAATATTCTCAAATATAAACTCCTATTTTTTTATTAAAATATTCCAACCAAACGTTTAATGGGATTGTAAATTACTATCATCGGTAACTTGTTTGAGGGGCTTTTAATTTCCGATGAAGTTGCATCCAAATATTCAGAAAATTAGGGTTTTTCATAGGGCACAAATCAAATTTAAGGTTTGTTTTAACGGTGGGCATTCCATGCTGAAGTAGTGATATTGGAAATTTAAGAGTTTGAATCACTTTTCAAAGGAGTTAGGTGGTGGTGTTGGAAATTGGGTAAGTCTTTTTCATTTTTTGTGGTCATATTTTGTAAGGTCATGGATTCAATTTGAAAAGGGATTTTTGGAAATGAAATGATGGATTTTGATAACGTTCATAAGGTCAAAGCAGTCTATGGGACTCACGAGGTATAACACACACCCCAAAAAATCAAGACATTATAACTTTAATCAGTATGTAACCTCTTTTGACCTTAATCAATATGTAACCTCTTTAGAGTTTTGTTTATTCAATAAATAGATGTTAGAATGAGACTTTTATAAAGAGATGGTAAACTAGGCTTTCACCAGTTGTTAGAATGGGATTCTTCTCTACTATAAATAAGTGTAAGTTAAGGAAATGGATGTAATAAATAATAGTAAAGTTAATATGGTTTATAATAATAGGTAACAAAAAGATAATATGATAGATGTTATAATTGATTTGTTTTGATATTAAATTTTTTAAAGATGATTATGAAGAAATTTTATGGTTTTCAAAATGGGTGTTTTGTTGTTCTAGTTTAATTGTATTTTTAAAGGTCTAATCTTTTTAAGTATGGATTAAATTTTATGCAAACTTGATATGAGATTCCTAGATATGATATAGTAGAATGTGGAGTTTTAGTATTCACTCGCCTCAATTTTCTAATGTTTTCTTTTTGCAAGGATAGGTTTTCGTAAACGCCATTAAGGAACCTATTGAATCCTCAGGGTCATGTACTCTTTAGTCAATCCCTAACAAATCGACTATATGACTCTACCCAAAACATAATGTACATATTTCTTGTTAATATATGCTCCCTTGAAATGAGTGATCCACTTAAAAATTTGCAATCATGAAAAGGGAAGCCAACAAGTAGCATCTACCAAGTATGCTAAAAGTGAGAATAAACATAACTATTAAATTGTTTATGAATAAAAATATAAAAGTAAAAATCTTCTTGGGGTGAAGGTAAGGTACCACAAAGGGGTGACTAGAAGATACTACTCATAAGAGTTGACAATATATTGTTCATAACAATTGACATAATAGAAAAGTATATCTCACCATATATAGGATATTACTTACACCAATTGTGATCATCAATAGAATGAGCTAATCACTACAAACATAATCTTCAAAAGTTGTCAATGATATTGCATTTCCCTTCCTTCACCAATTACATGTTGTAGGGTAAAACAATATTTACTCTATAATTTTGACATTACAAATCATCCTTATATTGGTTTCCATCTCCTTAGCATATTTTTAGGACCCATTTAGTGTAGTCTTGGCCTCTATCTTGCTCCTCGTGCTAAATTTATTTTGTGTTTTTATATGTTCAAGGTTTATTTTGTGTGCATATGTGTCCTTGGTGTCCATTTTATATCTTGTTTCAATTATATGAAGTTTATAGCCATGCTTTTGTTTGGACAATAGCACTAGTACATGCATGTATATGTAAGCACCTTGCCATCCCACAATCGTACATTCATATAATATCTATTTCTTGCAAAGATAAAAAAAATTCAACTCTCAAAATCTCGTGTAATTGATGTACATTCCTTGTAGGATAGAATCCTAATAATCACCTTACTCTAGGAATAGTCATTTAGTGACCTTTGAACTTCTCTCCTACTCTTTGCACATCTCTCTTGGCCTCTAGGGAAAAACTCTTTATGAACAACGTAGTTTTTATCATGATATTGATATTCTATAGCATACTATGAGCTTCTTTTTGTTCTTGGGCTTATTGGAATACAAAGATGTGTTTTCTTTATTTCTATTTTATTTACTAAGGCTTACATGTTGTTAGAGGTTTCTACACCATCTAAAAGAACAATTTGAATCTCATAGAATTATCCTCATTTCTCTACGAATCATTTCACACTCTCTATCTCCTTCAAGAGATTTATAAGTATCTATTTTGTTGTTGGTTTTAACATAGTTTTTCTTTTTGGCACTTTAGAGTTCTCACCTCCTAACATTTCTCATGAATATACACACTAGAATATAGTAGCTATATCAACCAAGATTATCAATATCAATAGTTTATTGTCATATTTTGTTCTCTACTATTATAGAGAAACTTGGGAATTTTAACAAGAAGCACATTTTAATCTATGTTCCATAATTTTTATTTCACTACCCATAGAAGCCAAAAGACCATATCAATGCTTAACCATTTTGGAAATAATAGTGTTCCCTATTGCTTGCTTACCTAGACACCAGTATCTCAAATGTTCTATTCACATAGAGGTTTTCATTTTGTTATCTTCATTTTTAATTTTGTGACTTCATTTAATTCAAATTAGATTAGACTACATCATTGCCATTCTATATTTTTCTTGTGTATATCCAATGTGTTGTGATTTTTGTTTGCACTTCCCCTGTGTGTACATATTCCAAATTCCTACAAACACTTTGTTTTAGCATATTTCAAATAATAATGTGAATCTATGATGATAATGTAGATGCACTAGTGTTTGAACTAAGTAGCTTCTAGATTTTATATCTAAGTTTTTATTTTATTCAACTTTATAATTCTATAATTTTTATTATCATATTCTACTTCTTTAATTTTAATATTTCCTATTTTTCATTCCCATCTTAGTACTTTCGCTTGAGAAATAAATAGTTTAATAGGGCATGTGTACACTTATATAACATTAAGCATATTGCTAGTTTTCTATTATAAACAATAATATTTTCGGATCTTAATCTTGTCAAGTAACTGGAAAATGTTCAATTCTTAAACTAATTAGGGATCAAATTTTCATATTATATTTTTTTATGAACTTGGTGTACTTGTTCACTATGTTTGAATCACTGTCTATAATTTTTATTTTTTTTTGTGTACACTTTTCAATTATATTGCCTAAAACCCTCTATTTTAACTTTTTAGGAATTTTACTAAATAATCTCTATTTACTTATCAACCTATATATTGAATTTTATATAATTAGTTCAACATATCTTCTTCTTGTGCTCTCGAATTAATAGGGCTTCTTCATCTACCATTCCATCAACCTATCCAACTATATCTATGGTTGACCTCCTTCATCTATTCCTCCTTTTCACATCACTGTAGAATATTATCCTAACTATAGGGAGGAGTTTGACCAAAAGGAGACCCTCAATGTGATTGATCATGAGAAGGTTTAAAAATAGACTAGGATTTTATTATCCACTTCATTATTGATGATAATACTCATTGTACTATTAACCCCTTCTTGATTCTATTTGAACTATGCCTATAAACCATCCTAAGGGCCTAAATATACTACAAAGTCATGAGTGATATTGTGCACTAGCATGCCCCCTTTCTCAAGTTTTCACTTACTAGTCAACTAATATACCTTCTAGTTTTTTATATACACAATTTTACATGCTTATTCCCACAACATATATTCAAATGCATAACCCTATTCATGTTTCCACATCTTTTGTCTTGCCTACATATATAGGTGATTCTCTTTGCCATGCCACTCAAACCTAATTTTTAGCTTCGATTTAATTCCACCTTCTCAACCCCTCCACTTATGTGGCTAGATTATCTAGCTCATCCCAACCATTCAACACTGCTATTGCTTCCAATATTCATACCCTCAATAATAATCTAATTATAAATTTATTAATTAATTTAGAACACAACGAGTATGAAAAATTACCTCACCTATCTTTCCTTTATCTCTTAGTTTGTGACCACATTGTATTTTCATCTTAGTATACATTTTCTTGGGCTGCTTGTGAAACCTTTCCCCCTCAATTTGAGATCCCCACTTTGATAAATATAATGAAAAATGGAACATTAAAACTAACCTTTCTTCATTCCTTGTTATTTGTAGTGACTTTATTTTAATGATAAGTTGTTAGCAAAACTTTTCCTTTGTTCTCTTAAAGAGACTACCCCTAATTCGTTTTTCTTTCTTCTTGATCATTTTATTTGTTCCTTTGATCAACGAACTTCTCTTTTATTGCATCACTTCTAGGTGAATATTGCCCACAAGTCACCTTTACCAACCTTGTCTACTACAAACAAGGTCCTAACAAGAAGATTATTAATTTTATTTTTGGTATTAATTGCCTTTTTCTTAAATTCCTTATCCATTTCTCAATTCTAATGTCAAACATGTCTTCATCAATAATCACAATGACAACATTTAAAATAAGATTCTTCACATGCATTATTATACGTGTATGCATCTATACATAACACTTGTAACTACCAATAAATGGTGAGTTAGTTTGAAGCACTTCCTTTAGCCACCCTAACTACTCCTTTTGCACCTTCTTCATTATATTCTATATGCTCTTTCTTGTTTTCTTTTATAAATCTATGTTTCAATCTCATCTTTTTTTCCAGCAACAACAAATCACATTCATTGTGCATCAAATTTTTTTCTTTACAACATTTCACACTTCCTTTAACTCTTGTACACTTTGATCTGCTAACTCATTTCCATGCTTTTATGAATACTTCAATTTGGCACCTTTAATCTTTACCTTCCTCTCTCTACTGTGCATTCTTCTATATTCTTTATTTCCCCCCACAATCACCTCTATATACTTTGCATATATTTTTAATTTTGATGACTCTATGTTGCCTTGTAAGCATCTTATTTTTATTGTATGTTTAACTATCTTTTAAATCTGCAACCACCTATGCACCCTTCCATTCTTGAAGATCAGACTCTTCACTTCCCTTGCTATCCTTTGTCTCTTTCTCTCCCTTATGAAGCCTCTCTATTTCCATTCATTCCCTTTTTATTTTTTATTTCAGCTGCATAACATTTAGAAATTCAAGCTTGATGATTTCCTATGCCAAAATAGAGGTAGATGATGTCCCATTATTAGTTAATTTATTCCTCTTACAGGCAACCTTTTAGATGCTCCTACATCAATATTAGACACAGAGGTTGGGTTATGGTAGGTTATAAGAGAATCATCATTTTTTAATCAATTATGATAGATTATCTTACAATTGTAAATAAGTTATGGCATATCCTACGACAATTATAAATATGCAAGAGTATCTACCATATCCTATTTTTAGTTAATTCTAGGCATCCAAGGTTGGGATGGAAAATTCAAATGTTATGGCAATTGTAAGGGATGTAAGGGAATATTGTCCAAGTGTCCTTTTCCATGTAAAACGTGTATGAGAGTATGGCATCTATATTTAGATGTTCATTCCTTGTTCCTTCCTCTAGAAGCTCCCCCAAAGCTTGTATTCTCTATAAATAAGGTGCTTGAGGAGTGGCCTTCAATAGGTTGATTTGTAGGTACCATTATGCTATCAAGATTGCTCCAAAATTGTCAAGTGGTAAACTCATGAAAGAGTGTAACTCTGCAAGCATATTATAACCTCCATTGTCTATAGATTAATAAAATGGGTTATTATTTGGAGTGTGGAGTTTTTCTCCTAAAAGGGTTTTCCCTGCATATATTGGTGTTATGGTATAATTTATTCAAATTTATCTGATTACCCTCTCTCTATAATTGCTATTGATTTTAAAAATATCATTATCTTCTCTATGTAGATTTGTATAGGAAGCATTTCCACATGCCTTGCTTCCTTATAATTAGAACAGTGCAATATAAAGAGGTTATGTTAAAGTTTTAGTGACGATTGCTACAACCTGATCCTTAATGTGCAAATACTCTAAAGTTAGAACACCATTATGGACAATTTTTTGAATGAAGTCCATATTGTTTATGTTGAATTGTGAATTTATTTGTAAATCCTAAAGATCGAACCACTAAACCCTACATCTACAAACTAATTCAACACAACATCAATGAAGATCTACAAATGCATGCAAATAACAATCAAACAAACCAACATACCTTCACATGCATGAGAGGCTCGTCTCCATTGTTCTCCTATCTTTCATGATCTTGCATTTAATGTTGTTGCTCTCAAATTTGTGTTGCACTTGCACAAGAGCTCAAGGAAGATCAAATGTGGTTGTGATTGTGTATAGCCATGATGCAAAGATGATGTGATGATGTATTGCTAGAGAGACTTCAACAAAATGTAGGTACAATTGCTTATATGAAATGAGAGAACAAAGTCATTTTATAAAGAACATCCTAACAATGGAGGGGTGGGATTAAAAGGTTAAAGGATGAACGAAGGGCTAGGATTGATGAGTAGGCATTTAAAAATATGTTGTCCTTGTGAATAAGAAGAAAAAGATATATAAATTAATTAAATAAATAAAATCATTTATTAGATTAATAGAATGTAGATCACATAAATTAAATAAATTGAATATTTATTTAATTTTGGAAAGAGGGATGAGATTAAATAAATAATAAATATTTATTTAAATTAGAAAAAAGAGGCTTAAGTAGATTAATTAAATAAATAAAAATATTTATTTAATTAATAAAGGATTTAGGATTAAAATAATTAAATAAATAATGAATATTATTTAATTAAAGGATAATTTTAGGTGTCTATGTTTTGCCCCTATTTAAGATAATGCAGTTTATCATGTTGTTTCAAAGAATAAAAATTTTATAGAATGTGCCCTAGTAAGGAAGGTGATATGCCCCATCAAGAGATTGGGTGAAAAATAAAAATAAAAGTTTAGACACTATCTTGAGAGAAAGAGAGAGTGAGGTAAACGAAATAGCAAATAGATGTGCACTAAAGCAAAAAAGAACGAACCGAGATTAGGTCACTAAGGGATACATGGGAGAACAATAGAATAACACAAGCGATTAGAGTTTCAAAACCTATAAATAGGAGCTTGGGGAAGGATCTCCTCATTTGCATTCATCACTTTCAGAGATCAAGCACAAAGTAGAGAAAATGAGAACAAAGCATTTGGTGATATCGTGGAGAAATTCCACATACTACAGGAGTACAGAGAGTTGGTAAGTACATTGTCCTTTTGTTGATTTTGTGCATTTATTGCATCATTAATAGGGAAAATTTAAATAGCTAAAAACATGAGAAGATAGGTTTAGACTAAAAATGTGTGTAGGGTATGTAAAAGTGTGTGCACAGTGCAATAATGTGTGTTAGGTTGGTAAGGGTATGTGCCTTGTTGAAGGTGAATGCTTGACTTGTAAAATTGTGTGTAAGGTCTAGGGGTGTGTCTTTGATCTAAAGATGTGTATCTAGCCAGTATGACCATGTTTGCAGTTGAAAGCATGTGTGCACTATAAAAGTTTGTGCATGGTCTAAAAACATGTATGAGGCTACTAAAACTATGTTCTTAGCTAGGCTAATAAGTTTGCAAAGATAGAGCTAAAAATGTGATAAACAGGTGTGGTTGATAAGGTTGAAGCTACAAATGTGATAAACATATGCAGTTGATAAAGTTGAAACTACAAATGTGATAAACAGATGTGGTTGATGAAGCTGAAGTTACAAAAGTGATAAACAGATGGGGCTAAAGAAGCTAAATTTGCAAATATGATAAATAGATGTGGTTGATGAAGCCGAAGCTGAAGCTGCAAATGTGATAAAAATATGTGGATGATGAAGATATGACTGTCAAATTGATAGAATCAAATAGTTACCCCAATAGGACAAGTTGATTAGGTTGATTGAGATAATTAAGTCAATGCAATGATTGTTGTGTTTGCCAATTGACTTAGCATTGTTGGGGTCATGAGAAAGGTTTTCACAGACATAGAGGTTACAACTAGAGTTGATAGAGATTGAGCACCTCGTTCTTGACTACCTAGGATTATCTCAAGTGACTTTCATGCGTGAGATAATAGCAAAGTTGTTTGTGCTTGCTAACAGGTGATACAACAAGACCAGCTCATTTCACTTGTCGACTAGAGAGATGTTGACACACTAGAGGATGTCTATAGAATACTATAGATTCCTATAGCAAGGGAGCTCATTGTATATAATAGATATGGAGATCTTGATGCTTTGTGTTGAGTGTTTAGATGTGATTTGGAGATTTATAGAGGGTAAGCGAGATGGGATGAGATCATCCACTCAATAGAGATTGTAGCATCATAAAATTGTGCCCTTGCAATTTTTAACCATATTTTGGTCTTCACATTGGCAAATCAAATCCTCAAGCCTGATTGGAGACCCAAGACATGCTCACACTTCCTGAAGACTGCATTTCCTCACATCCTGCACTCACCATTGCTGGTTCTTGTCTTGAATTAGGGCAGGATAGGAGCATGGTGCCTCTGTCCTTGCCCTATTTTGGGCCCTTACTGCATTTACCCTTCATTGGGCTTTGCATTTGAAAAGAAGGAAAATTTTCCCTATGTCAGTCTATGACGAAAAATCAGTCAATTAACCCTAATTAATGAATATATAAGATGCATTCTTCCCTCCTATTCGCATACGTGAGTTACATAAGCATACATGATGTGGAAATTGCGATCCTAAGAGAAATCAAGTATTCAAGCATTCCTTTCAAGAATTGAGCATTATCAAGTCTCCTTTCAAGGCTAGGTGTTGCATTCAAGTCAAGGATTCAACCATTGAAGTGGAGATCTCTTTTGACATTCAATTCTGCATATCCTTCAAACAACTCTATCTATATTTCAATTACACCCTCTCTAGAGGTGAATTCCATTTCAATCATTTACTTTCATTACTTGCAAATACTTTTCATCATTTGGTTTTCCAAAACAGAGGTTTGACCTGAAGGCAAACCCCCAATCCCAACAACATTTTCTCTCTTTTATGTGTGTAGGTTGTAGGTGCACAATTATATTTGCAGATTTGGACTTCATTTTCAGAGGCGAAAAAACCCTTTTCGTCACTCGAATTTTTTGGAGGACCATGTGCACTTTCAACACAATCCTGACAACTTTTTCCCAAATTTGCAGGGGAGATTCATCTCGACATTTTACTCCTAATTCCAGGTGCACAACTTCATCCCACGTTCCTATCTCAAGTTATAATGATTTCTTTGTCTTTTTTACATTTGGTCTTAAATCGCATAATTCAACCTATTGCATTCTAAAAGAGGGGTTACTTTCACTTTCCAAATCCATTGTCAATTCAATTAGCATTCAATCTCTTCCTATTAAGATTGGATCTAGTGAATTCTCCTCCCTCTTTTAAATGTAATGTGCGTGAAAAGGTTAAGGAGAATCTTTTGTGAAACTTTCACTCCTTCTCTTGAGGAGAGAAAAGCTTTCCTCCTGATTTCTCCATCACCCTTTTTCACAACCATTACATTTTGGTGAACCTGACGTCTTACATGCTTGACATTTCAAATTATTGCATATTTTTCATTTACAAGTTTAATTTTCTTGCAAAATTACAAAACTTAGTGGTTCATTCAATCAAAACCCTAGTTTTCAAAAATTTGAATTGAACTTGTGCCTTGTAAAAATTGCTATCTATTGTTTTAGATCTAAAAATTCATTTGCTTGTAAAATTCAATTGCATCATTGTCTTGTTCAAATTGCAAATCAAATTTACAAAATTAAGTGGTTAGTTGTCAAAACCCTAATTTTCAAAAATCAAATTTAACTTGTGCAAAAATTGAATTCACATTTAATTTTCAGATTTACAACTATTTTCAGATTTGTCTTCTTGTTTAAAATTCAAATGTTCAACTTCCCTCCCTTTTCCAATATTCAAAATTTTAAAATTCAGTGGTTAGGTCCTAAAATCTTAATTTTCAAATTTAATTGGATTTTGTGCAAATTTCAATTAATCTTAATCAATTTCAGTTTTCTAACCATTATTTGAGATGGCCTTATCCATTAGGTGTGACCTTTTTTAAATTTGCAATTCAATTTCTTGTCTTTTTCAAAACCCTAATAAGGTCCTATTTTCACATTCAAACCTCAATTTCGACTATCTAAACTTCGTAAAATCAACCAATTTTTTGGGGTTAGCTTTAAAATCATCGTAGCTTTCATCCTTGAAAATTTACGAAAATGTTGGGAGGACCGTGTACACTTTCAACACGGTCCTTGGCTTTTTTCCCAAAATTTCGGGAGATTGTTATGACTGTATTTAATTGCTTAAATCCAAAAAATTGACTGATTTTCTTGAATTTTTCTCTCTCTAAAATAAAAAATACTTCCCAATTTCAACATCACAACTTTCAAGGAAAATTTTGAAAATAAGAGCTTAATTATAATCTCCCATGATTTTAAAAATTCAAATTTTGACAAATTTAATTCTGAAATTTAGAGGCATTTCATTGGCCCTAATTTTAAAATATCAATTTCTTGAATTATTTTGGAAATTGTGTCATTATTTCTTTCAACAAAGTTCAAATTGTGTAATCATAAATTCCTTGAATTTTGTGTTATTCATTTTTG
This sequence comes from Cryptomeria japonica, assembly GCF_030272615.1. Classification (NCBI taxonomy): domain Eukaryota; kingdom Viridiplantae; phylum Streptophyta; class Pinopsida; order Cupressales; family Cupressaceae; genus Cryptomeria; species Cryptomeria japonica. Next base: position 690,751,579 of record NC_081405.1, on the reverse strand, counting down.
CAAAATTTGTTCTTAAAATTTAAAATTCAAATTCCAAATTCAAGTTTTCGCTCCAGTGCATGAGTTTTACCACTATTAGTCCTACCTACACTATCCTCATTAAACAAAGCATTAGAATTAAGGCTTCCCAAGGTTTAATTACCAAGGAGACAGAGCCTAATTTGGGTGACTTCTTCAATGAGGATAATGCTAATTCTTCCCATCCTAATAACATCCCTATTTATCCAATTGATGAATCCAATGATGAAGAAGAAGCTTTGACTAGAGTATCTATAGATCAACTTTCAAAATTAGATAATCAATTTGACAACTTTCAACAATGGATGTCCCAAGAATACCCTAATAATGAATCTCTTCCATTAATTGAAGGTCTAAAGCATGTGATTCAAAGTGATAAGAATGGAATTGATATCTTGCGCAACATTACTCATATTGTTGATTCTAATGTCATACCTATAAAAAGTTGTGTTGAGAACTTAGGTTATTCACAACCTTCTACACAAATCAATCATTGTATTCCTTTGACCACTCCGATGACTAGCATTCCTACTTTCACTTCAAACATAATGGCTACATCAACTCAAAATGTTATACCTACAACCATTAGTCATGGGGGCAATCCCTCTTTTTCAATCAATCCTTCTTCCTTACCCATTCCTTCAATAAGTATTCCCCTTGTCTCTCACCCAATAAATGTGACACAAGGGGGCAATTCATATAATCATTTTATTCCTCCTTTTAGTGTCCCTTTTCCTACTCAATCATCTCCTATGCCTACTTACTATAGTGTCCCTCCACCTTATTCTCAATCAATGCCTTCTTTCAACAACATCACACCACCTTCTCAATCAAACATGTCTAACATAAACTCTTCAACTAAAGCAACCATTAATAACCTTGCCCAAACTATATCATCATTGCAACAACAAATTGCTTCTATGAGTCAATCAAAGTTTAGTGTGCCCACATTTGACATTGCGAGCCCACTTTCTCTTGATATTGTTAGAGTTGTCACTCCTAAACATGTTGAAGTCCCTCAATTGGAACTCTATAATGGAAAAGGTGATTCTTTAACACATGTCAAGACATTTCAAACCTTGTGTATTGACTTTGCTTATGATCAAAGACTGCTTGCAAAATTGTTTACTAGAACATTGAGAGATAAGGCTTTACAATGGTATTTCTCTTTGCCTTCTTATTCTATTACTTCTTTTCAACAATTAGAAAATGCTTTTATTCAACAATTTCAAAACAACATAGGTCCTATAATCACTTTGACTGATTTAATGCATTGTAAACAAGGTGTTAAAGAAAAAGTTACTGATTTCATTAGTAGATATAAGCATTTGTGTTCTCAAATTTCTTTTCAAGTGCCTGATAATGATATTAAAAGAATTTTCATTTCTAATTTGCAAAAAGATATTAGAGACAAAATTCTCCTTTTTGAGTTTACTTCCTTTCCGCAGTTGTGCACAACACTTCACAATTATCAACTAACTATGAGTCAACTGGAGGAATCCACTCGTATGGCTCCAAGTGATAAGGGTGGTAGTGCTCAACAACCATTTGCAAAGTTCAAACCAAGCAAATGATTCATCAAATTCAATGACAACATCAACAATAACAATGTGAATGCTACAATAGGTGTGCCTCCTATTTCTAAATTTTTCAAAAGAGAAAGACAATTTACTCCTTTGAATGAATCTTTACATAGCAGTATGTCTCAGTTGTTACAAAGAATTTTTATTAAACTTCCTCCAATAGAACCAGTTGACCCTTCTAAGGTAGCCTCACCTTACTTTGATAATAATTATTTTTGTCAATTTCATCATCAACCAAGTCATGATACTGAGAAATGTTTTGCATTAAAAAGTAAAATCCAAGATTTGATTGATAATAATACTATATCTATGGCAAGTGTGAATGATAAAGGAAACAAATCAGTGGCTCCTCCTAATCAAAATCTTAATATTTGTATTGATCCTTTAAACCTTCTCATACCTCTAACGTGATTGAGATTGAACATACCTCTTTCTCTCCTTCTGACGTGACTACTATAGTTCAAAATTTGGTGAATATGGTAGAGAAACAAAGAAAACCTAAGGACTTATGTATCACACTTGACCCTAGTGAGACCATTAGAGCACCTGATGGACCTCTATACATAGTTATGAAGATTTAGGATATGCCTTGTCATGGTGTGCTTATCAATCCCTCTTGCATGGTTAATGTCATCACTGAGGAGTATCTTTTCACTTTACATTTGCATAAACCAATTTATGATGATACAAATGTGGTTGTTAAGTTATTCAATGGATTCTCTTGTCCTACCATTGGTTCTATTTCACTTCCTATTGAGGTTCACACTAAAACTATGGATGTCAACTTTGTTATCATTCCTTCCTTTGAGCAACTCCGTGTGAAGTTGGGCTACCCTTGGCTATCTTCCATGAAGGCTATTGCTTCTCCAATCCATAAGTGTTTGAAATTTCCCCACAATGCAGAAATTATAACTATTAACCATAGCTTATTTTGACCAGCTAAAAGAAGCCCTGGTGTTCCTATTGATTTCTTTTGGACAAAACAATTTCAGTCTCTTCCACCTAGAAGCGATCTCTTTCAATCTTATCAAAAGTGGAAGAAAGATATGATCTTATCCTTAAGCCAACCTAGAACTCCAAAACTTGATATTCCCATCCTTCTTGAAGATGAAGTTCTTCCCTTGATGGATAGAACTAATCTTCCTCCTAAGGAAGATTCCCAACCTATTCGTATGGATGAAACTATATCTTCTCCTAAGAAGAACAACAATATTCCTCCTAAGGTTAGACCTGTACCTCCTCCCCAGACCTAGTTTCTTTCCTACACCAAACATTCCTCCATTATATGGTGCAGTTCCACCTCCTTGCTCTTATAGAGAGAAGAGACCTGCCTCTCCTCTTGCTCAACCTAAAAGACCTCAACCTAAACCTCCAATTACTAGAGATGAGAATATTCCTCCTTCAACAAATATTCCTCCTCCTTCTCAGTCTTCTGCTAAGACTCGATGGAATCGTTGTGCGAGAGAACGTTGACAAAAACATCATGCTCGAGCTCATGAAGTTGTTCCTCAAAATATTCAATCTCCCAACACTTCAATAGTGGATATAATTCCCTTTTCTCCTAAACAATATGTTGAACCTACATCTCCAAATTATAAGTTGCAAAAAACATGTGATGGTTTTACTCCTTTTTGTGTTCGCACTCCTCTTTCTATAAATATTGATGAAGAAAGAGGTGAAAATGTTATTCATGATGGAAATACAACTTCTAATGCTTCTGATAGTGACTATGAATATGTTAATGTGGAAAAACATTTATTTGCAGAATTTTCAAAAGCCTTAATTCTAGCTCCTAGAAATGAACAAAGTGACTTAGCACATTACAATAGTCCTTGTTTGGATCTTCATGTGATAGCTCCATCTATTGGGCTCCATGTCGCTCCTCTGGCGTGTTTCTCGCCTTCCCGAAATAGTGATCAGAAATATTAGGAAGTGGATGACATACTAGATTAGCTTCATTAGCACTGTATATTCTCTCTCTCTGTCTCTTTTCTTGCTCTTTTGTGATCATTCTTCTATGTGTATCCCTGTTCTTCTATATTCCCTAGTAATGTCTACTTGAGGATGATGCAAATCATTGAGATCTCTTTTGGTCTCTTTCATGTTGACTCAAAAGACACCTTCTATTCCTTTTCTTCCAAGATAGTTTCCTATCTTTGGGGAATGATGACTATTCTATGCACATATACATATGATATACATGAGTTATCATACAACATACTGACCCCAAGGACAGTGAAACTACCTCGTGCTTTGTGTTTTGTGTTTATTATCCTTGTATTTATTCATCGCTGGGGGGATAAATCCTTGTGATAACTTGCTCTCTTTCTTCCTCTCTTGGGTGTATCCTACCTTAAACCAATCGCTCCCGATGAGGCGTGCACAATCACATTAACGTGGGGGCATACACTCCGCTCATATTTTCCTTCTTGATACTCAAAATTACTTAGTGAATTTGGCTTTGCTTTGTATTTTCTTATATCCTTTCTTTTCATGACTCATAGTGAGGGAAACCTTGCTAATTGAAATCATGGTTCTTCCCTCTTTATCTTCCCTTTTACTTTGTCAATCGATGTTGTAAGATCCTAAGTCCACTGGGGGCTTGGTGTATCTTGCATCCTTGACGTGGTGAAAGTCTTTCAATCTTGTTTCCTTGTACTTTACCGGAAGTATTGGTGTACCCTTATACTCTTGCTAAAGTGGGGGCTAAATGTAGCATCATAAAATTGTGCCCTTGCAATTTTCAACCACATTGGGGTCTTCACATTGGTGAATCGAATCCTCAAGCCTGATTGGAGACCTGAGACATGTGCACACTGCCTGAATACTGCATTTCCTTGCATCCCGCACTCCCTGTTGCGGGTTCTTATCCTGAATTAGGGCAGGAAAGGGGCGTGGTGCCCCTATCCCCCCCTAGGATAGGGGTGTGGCACCCCTGTCCTTGCCCTATTTTGGGCCCTCTCTGCATTTACCCTTCATTGGGATTTGCATTTGAAAAGCAGGAAAAATTTCCCTATGTTGGCCTATGATGAAAAATCAATCAATTAACCCTAATTGACTAATATATAAGATGCATTCTTCCCTCCTATTCGCATACATGAGTTCCATAAGCATACATGACATGGAAATTATGATCCTAAGAGAAATCAAGCATTCAAGCATTCAAGCATTAAGCATTCTCAGGTCTCCTTTCAAGGCTAGGTGTTGCATTCAAGTCAAGGATTCAACCATTGAAGTGGAGATCTCTTTCGACATTCAATTCTGTATATCCTTCAAACAACTCTATCTACATTTCAATTACATCCTCTCTAGAGGTGAATTCCATTTCAGTCATTTACTTTCATTACTTGCAAGTACTTTTCATCATTTGGTTAATTCCAAAACTGGGGTTTAACTTGAAGGCAAACGCCCAATCCCAACAACATTTTCTCTCTTTTATGTGTAGGTTGCAGGTGCGCAACTATATTTACAGATTTGGACTTCATTTTCAGAGGCAGAAAAACCCTTTTCATCGCGCGAATTTTTTGGAGGACTATGTGCACTTTCAACACGGTCCTAACAACTTCCAAATTTGCATGAGATCTTCATCTCAATATTTTACTGCTAATTCCAAGTGCACATCTTCATCCCACATTCGTATCTCAAGTTATAAGCATTTCTTTGTCTCTTTTACATTTGGTCTTAAATTGCATAATTCAACCTATTGCATTCTAAAAGAGAGGTTACTTTCATTTTCCAAATCCATTATCAATTCACTTAGCATTCAATCTCTTCCTATTAAGATTGGATCTAGTGAATTCTCCCCCCTCTTTTAAATGCAATGTGCGTGAAAAGGTTAAGGAGAATCTTTTGTGAAACTTTCACTCCTCTTGAGGAGAGAAAAGCTTTCCTCTTGATTTCTCCATCACCCTTTTTCACAACCATTGCAAAGACATTACTAGTAGTTGTGGGTGGGGTGATAGTTGGATTGGTCCATCTAGACAGGATGACACACAAGTTATCACATGGATAGGGGAGAGTGATGGAGATAATGATTGATGAGGACACTCAATTCACATGGGCCCCATGTTTATTAGCACATTTGTACCATGATCTTCATGATTTTGCATATATGGATGGATGCAATCTATTGGCAAGGGTGACCCTATTACACATATGGGTGTATATGCATATTGTAGTTTTGTGGCTAGTTTTTATGAGATTTATGGGAGTAAGCTAGCCCTATGTATATATGTATAGTACGATCAATTCTTAGCCTCAACTAGGGAAAATGGTGTACTGGTAGAGTGTTATATATGATATCGATAATGTCATCTAGAGACCATATTTGGATTGCAAGGAATCAAAGGAGGATGACGAGGAGCTACAATTTTCTTTTTAGACACGAGGCTTGATAAGGTAGACTCCATACATTATTACACTTTCCAAGGAGAGTTCTGAGATAGTTCAGTAGGCTACAAGTTAGTGATGAGTTTACACAGACACAATGAGAGATGACACATTGGGGCCCTACTCTATCCTACGAGGTGGTAGTTGTACAATTCCATGCATTGGTTCTAGTACAATGGGTCCTTCAAAGGGATGTGATCAATATAGGGATGACACAACAAATTTTGAGGCATGGTTTATAGTGCTACCATTCCCACACTTGACTAGGCCAAGAGAGGTACCACCTAGGTTGGATGACAACACAAAGGAGGAGAGACCCATGCTAAGGAGATAGGTGTAGAGGAGAAGAGGATGGGGAGATGGAGGTAGAGGGTATGGTGGTGATGGGTATGATGAGGGTGGAGGTGGAGGAAAAGTTTAGAGACCACCACAAGTACCAACTAGGGTGCCATGAGGCAAATGAGGACAAGATAGAGCATAGGAACAACCACAGGTGTAGGTACAATAAGAGGGACAAGCTTAGGGAGGAGGATTTGGATAGGATGCCCCACAAGTGAATGATTGAGATAGGTAGATAGCTTCCTTATAGGTACAACTACAAGCCAAGGATGCACAAATTTCCACCTTATAGGGAGACATAGTCACTCTATGATATCAGGTACATGCTATTAATCAAGAGAGATACTTAGCCATCTAGAGGTATACTCAAGTTGAGGATACAATATAGCAAGCTATAAGGGCACAACATGGGGATGTCATCGGGAGCATGGAGTTTTGTATGCAGGGTATCTTAGAGATAGTATACTAGAGGTGGTTGTATGAGGTAGCAATACTTGCAAGACAGAGGGTTGGGAGCTTTCAACAGACTTATATGGGAGGTCTCACAAAAAAAAGATAGAGAGTGGGGAAGTGATGGGTATGGGCCATGGGCCATGGGCGTCATCAAGAGCAATGAAGTAGATGGAGGAAGACTTCCTCAAGTGGGGATAGCAGTTGAGCCATCAAGAGCTCATATAACTTCAAGACTAGCTAGTTTTGAGGGTGTGAGTCCATCATAGCTCCATCCAGTCCAATTTTGTATCAGTTTTTGTACAAAGATATGTAGACACCTTATGGGACATGATGATGAGGCTCCTAGTAGCTGGCATCATTGTATCTAACACATTATTTATTTATTATATATGAGATGACATGATTCCTGGCAATGACTATAAGTATGTGTTTCTATGTGACTTTCTTATGATGTTATGATGTTTATAATTTGTGATTGATTATGCATTATGTACTATGTGATGCACTTATGATCTATATGTCATGATACTCTAATGAGATACATTTATGATATCAGATGTATATGATGTGATTCTATATGCTTTCTATGATGAATGTGTATGATGAATATATGTATACATGGGCTTATTATGATAAATGGATAATGATCTTATGTGGATATGTTAGATCATGCTTCTTTATCCATTATGGATTGATGAATATGCATATTGTGATGTGATTATGATCTAACCTATTGTGGATGTAGGATGAGATACTATATGAAATGATATGCTTATACATGTGATACTAACCATGTGATGATGCGGGATGGATTCTAACACAATGCATGCTCCTAGTATTTTTGGTGTGTCAGTATACTCAATCAATCAATATGGGACTACCAAGATAAGGGAGGGATGATGAGTGATTGGCTATAGAAGAAGGGAAAAATGGAAATAATTAGAGATGAGGGGATAAATGATTGATGAGATGTGAATTTAAAGTGCTTATATCATCATTGACCTTATTATGGGAATCAAAAGCGACTATTTGAATACGAGTTCAACCTAAACAATCCACATACTATTTTCATGGAGGGAAGACACTCTCAGATGAGGAATGGTCTTATTCACACTAGACTCATTAGGTCCTCAATAGACATAGGCCACCATATCCTCAAACAAGCCATAGTGTTACTAGAAAATAATCCACAAGCAACAATTAGGTAATCATGCCCCATCTTGACCACTCTAGCCAATAAGAATCTTTGAGAAGAATAGTAAGTATGTCACAAAAGATCAAATCAAATAAAAAAAAGATACTTAAAATCAATAG